>NC_053153.1:69299706-69621373 GCF_016808335.1 Panicum virgatum
AGGGAGGTCAACCAAGTAGCGCCATTCACCACCACCGCATGTGCTACCAATGCGGGCAAAAAGGTCATTATGCCAAAAGTTGTCCACAGAAACGCCTTCCACTGGCTCCACGGCAGGCAGGACAGCAGAGGCGCCCAGCCCAACCCAGGGCGCCACGACAGGGGAAGGTGAACCATGTGACGGCCGAGTCAGCGGTCGAGTCTCCGAACGTGGTTATTGGTACGTCCATGGTCAACTCGTATCCAGCTACGGTGCTTTTTGATACTGGTGCTACGCATTCCTTTATTTCACAGTCTTTTGTCGAGCACCATGGTATTCGTACTAGCACATTAAAGAGGTGCATGTTAGTATCTTCACCTGGAGGACAATTGGGGTCTCATATCTTCTGCCCCAGAGTCAGTGTTTCCATAGGGGGGTAAAGTTCAGTGCAAATCTGATGGTGATAGACACCAAGGGTATTGATGTGATTTTGGGAATGGATACTCTTGCCAAGTGGGGAGTCAGAATTGATTGTGCTCAGCGGCCAGTTCACTCGTCAGCATCTGATGGCCAAGAGGTGACAGTCAGTGCTACAGAGCCTTCTGGTTTTCTTCATCAGATGGAGGCTACACCCACGGATGGTATTAGCGTTGTGTCTGAATTCCCGGATGTCTTTTCGGAGGACTTGCCAGAAGAAGGAAAAGGAGTTGATAAAGACATATCCGGATCTCTTTGCTAGCCAGCCCAGAATCTTGGGACGAGATTCCTGTAAGGGGGTAGGATTTGTAACACCCTAATTTAAATTTCAATATTTAATAACAAATTTAATTGTCTTTATTTAATTTTCTAGGATTTAATTTGCTTAGCCTTGCATTTATAATTTATTTTTGTTTTATAAAGTAATTAAAATTTATCATAGGGTTAAAATGTTTGTGCATTCATGCTAGAGCATTATTTTATTGATTTGAGTGCATAGGAGCTTGAATTCAAAGTTGAATTTGAATCCAAATAGTCTTGAGTTGAGAGGAAAAGGAAAAGAGATAGGAAAAATGGAAAACCCAACCCAGTCCACCTCCTTCTCTGGCCCAGCACTCTCCCACCTCCCTTACTCGCGCGGGCCCAGTCCCCGGTCGAATGGGCCCCCGGAACACTGGAATCGATCAACTCCGGCAAGGCGCCACCGCGGGATATGTCTCCGGCGACGCAGCGCCGCCGCCCGCGCGCCCAAACGCCCTGAGCCGCACGATCTCCATCGGACAGCCCGAAACAAACCAGCCCGAGGTCAACTGGATCAGATAACGGTCAGCGCTAGCGTTTATGCAAAGTGGTCCCTGTGTTTTTCCAAAAACAACCCGCCATCCAGTCGCGTGCAAAAGTAAATGCACGTGGGTCCTGTTTTTAACGTTTTAGACCCTGGGTTTCTTTAAAATAGAACCCGCCATCCAGGTCTATTGTTTTTGCGAGTTAGACCCCAGAGTTTTAGTTTAATTACATTTTAGTCCTTGGTTTTGCCCAGAAACCCCCCTGGAACTCTAGTTTTCTGACAAATAGGTCCCTGGATGTTGTTTTTGGCCTAGATTATGCGTTTTAGCTCCGTTTTAGGCGTTCTTTATGTCCACGCAATCGTTGTAGCGTGTAGAATAGTTCTAGCTTAGTTTTGTCTACTGTTTTCATGAATTGTTATACTATTTCTTAATTTTTGTTATTGTTTGCATGTATGTTTATGTTGTGCCTTGTTTTTGGCCATGTGCTCGTGAGTAGACGTCGATCCATCTGAGGAGCCCCAGTACCAGTACCAGGAGCCATCTTCTGAGCAGTTCGAGCAGCAGGAATAGTTTGAGGAAGGCAAGTATAACATGAACAACACCTTTCACTTTAAATACATTTTCATACTACATTTTAATACTGTATGCCTATAATGACTTCCCTAGCAACTTTATATCCTTTATATATATCCTTTGGGTTGCATTTTGGTTAGTTGTGCTAGGTGACGTGCTATAACACACTTGGTCCTTTTTAATTAATTTGATTTATAGTATATGCAACTTAATTCTGAGAGTGGCCCGTTTGAGGAGCTCACGTCTGGTTAAAATTGGTTTTGTTAGAAACATGGTTTTGGGGGCCAGCACGGTGCTTACTGCCTGGTTGGCCACTCTCCATAAGGACCGGTTCATAGAGCGACTACCTGGGACAACAGCGCTACCACAAGACTGGAATGAGACGGTCTTGGCTTACTAATTAGGTCATTTTGGTTCGGGTGTAACTTATCGACGGGGCAGGAGGGGTGGTGGGCTTCAATGGTCCCCAGGCTACGAGGCTTGGTCTGCGTACCCCTCGAGGTGGTCACCATCGTTGCGGAGCCTGATTCTTTGTAACGGCCTCGTAGTGAGTTTGCTAATCATCTCACCTAAGGAAGTGTGATGAACAACTAGCGTAGCTCACAACTTGTGGGTAAAGATGTGCAACCTCTGCAGAGTGTAAAACTGGTATACTAGCCGTGCTCATGGTCATGAGCGGCCCAGATCCTCCTTTTGATTAGTGGGGTTATCTTCCTTCGACGAGTCAGGTTTCCCCGGGTGGCTTGGTTTGGTTAGGATCTCAGTAGTTTCATAATTTAATTCTGATTAATTACTATGTAACTGGGTATGGTAACTCATCCACTTGTAGTAATTAGCTTTAATAAAATTTTGCCAAGATTAAAAGCTAATGCAGTTGAGTCAGCCAACCTTAGAGCCTTATAGTTTGTGTTATACTTGTTGAGTACAAGTTGTGTACTCACTCTTGCCTACTCTACTCTTTTTCCTCTTGGGACACTCTACTGCTGTTCAGTTCCTGCCGACGCGAGGGAGTTCGCTCAGCGCTACCAGGACTATGAGGACTTCTAGGCATTCGTCTCCCAGTCGACGTCCCTGTGGCGCCCTGCTCAGCTTCCGACGAGAGTTATCGTTTATGTACTATGCTTCCGCATACTCTGTATCAGACATTTTGTCATTAACATAATAAATAACATTCGTACTCGCTTTATTATATCTTTTACGTGATATGTGCTGTGATATATTGTTCATTCTGTTGTATATACGTGTGACTTGATCCTGGCACGTATATGATTGCTCGGTTTATGTCCTTTTATAAACCGGGTGTTACAGAGTGGTATCAGAGCTATATCGACTGTAGAACGAAAGCCTACATAGAACTGGTCGAGTTTTAGGACTTCTTCTCTCTCAGCCTTGTCTGCTGAAACTATTTTGCTATTATATTCCTTGAAATTCCAAGATTTTTACTCGTCTTGCCTTGATTTCTCTCTATAGAATAGTTTCTGTAGATTCTAGCCTGAAGAAAATCATCTGACCATCATAGGTATAAGCTAGATGACCCCTTTATAATAATACGATAGAACGTTCTGCGACGAGCTATGTTAGTCGAGTGGTGTGTTAAACTCGACTAAAGAATGAACTTTTGAATGCTTGTGATTATGCAAATATTTGATTTGGATTTGTATCTATGAATATAGAAATTTGTTATCATTGAAATCGAAAGTGTGGCCCATCGAGGCCTTGTGCGTTCGAGCCCGCGTTTTCTTTACTCTACTTCCGTGTTCTCGTATGCGACTTAGATAAACTTCTGCGAGGAATTTCGCATTCATAAGCGACGTACGCGTGGGGTAGTGAGGAGGGTGCCGTATCCCGGAGGCGTAGGCGGCCCCACGACTCGGCCGGCCCCGCACTGTAGTTGCTTATGCCTCACGTCCGTTTTTTCCAAGTGCACGAGAAGCTTAGAGACGGGACGGAAATTTTTCGAAAAAACATTGGCGATTTTTGGGGACGTTCGGGGGTTCCCCCCCGTAGTAGCCCTCGAGGGAGGCTTGGCTTTGCCGAGGGTGAAGCCAAGCGTACCTCAGTGTTCGTGCGCATCCGAGCCCTCGAGGGTCCGGAAGGTTCCCAAAAATAAACAAGTAAAGCGTACTTCTTTATTATTTCGGGAAATCGAAAATGCGAGTACAAACGATGTACAAATAGCTCAGAATTCTAAGGGTAAAAGCGACGTAGCTGCTGTATGTTCCAAGCGTTGGTGAAGATTTCACCGTTTTCGGTCGCCAGCTTGTACGTGCCGGGCTTGAGCACCTCGGCGACAATGTATGGGCCTTCCCACGGTGGTGAGAGCTTGTGGCGGCCTCTGTTGTCCTGTCAAAGCCTCAGCACCAAGTCCCCTTTATTGAGGTCTCGGCGCCGGACTCTCTGCGCTTGATATCTTGAAAATCTGCTGGTAGCGCGCAGAGTGCAGGAGTGCCACGTCTCGAGCCTCATCCACTTGATCCAGCAAGTCCCCGTGGGCTCGCTGGTTCTGCTGCTCTTGATAGGCCTTGAGCCTTGGCGACCCATACTCCAAGTCTGTGGGGAGTATGGCCTCGGCACCATAGACGAGGAAGAACGGGGTAAAGCCCGTGGCTCTGCTTGGGGTCATCCTCAGGCTCCAGATGACCGAGGGTAGCTCCGTGAGCCACCTCCGGCCAAACTTGTTCAACTTGTTGAAGATTCTTGGTTTCAGTCCTTGGAGGATCATGCCATTGGCACGCTCCACTTGCCCATTCGTCTGTGGGTGCGCCACAGCCGACCAGTCCACACGTATGTGGAAACTGTCACAGAACGCTAAGAACTTCTTGCCTGAGAACTGGGTGCCGTTGTCGGTGATGATCGAGTTCGGGACCCCGAACCTGAAGACGATGTCGGTAAAGAACAGAACCGATTGCTCGGATTTAATGTTGCCGATGGGTCGAGCCTCGATCCACTTGGAGAATTTGCCGACTGCCACCAGCAAGTGGGTGAAGCCCCCGGGCGCCTTCTGCAGCGGACCGACGAGGTCCAGTCCCCACATGGCAAAAGGCCACGAGATGGGGATGGTCCGCGGAGCATGGGCCGGGAGATGTGTTTTTCGAGCGTAGAACTAGCAACCCTCGCAGGTTCGCACGACGTCGGTGGCGTCGGCGACCGCGGTGGGCCAGTAAAAACCTTGCCGAAATGCGTTACCCACGAGGGTATGTGGCGCGGCATGGTGGCCGCAGACGCCAGCGTGGATATCGCGGATCAGCTCCTTGCCCTCGGGAATGGGGATGCATCGCTGCAGAATGCCCGAGGGACTGCGCTTGTACAGCTCGTGGTCGAATAAGATGAAGGACTTGGCCCGCCTAGCGAGGTGCCGCGCCTAAGCGCGGTTCGAGGGTAGGACCCCTTGAATCATCCAGTCCAGGTATTGGGCGAGCCAATCTTGCGAAGTGGGGGCCTCGTCGATCTCCATCGCTTCGGCCTCGTCCGTGGAGGAGGTCCCAAAATCAATGTCCATGAGCTCGGCCTCGTCTGCCAGGCGGTTCCCGCCGAGGGGCCCGGCAGTCGAGGGGCCTGGCTCTGCCGGATCCTTGAATTCGACGGAGGGCTTGGTGATGTCGCGAGCGAAGATATTCGGGGGGACGGTGGTCCGCCCTGACGCTGTAATGACCTACCCTGGGATAACGGCTAAGATCTACTCTGCACGTTGAGTAAATCACACCTGCTAAATAACTCTCTTGCGCTTTCGTCCTCGCTTCGCGCAAAAAGTTACAACCGGAGTTATTTAGCTTCCCGGGGCCTGGTATTTAAGCTGGTCTGGGTTCATTTGTATTCTCAGTATGGAACTAAACTGCCGCCGTGCTACAGTAGCATGTCGCTACAGTAACCCGGCCCAACCGGCATTTGGCCCGTTCTGTTACAATCATCCCCCCTTAGGACTCGACGTCCCCGTCGAGTACCAGACCAACCTAAATACCACCAGGATCTCCTCTCTTGGCCACGTCCCATACGTCTAGTGCTAACGGTCCCATGTGCCACGTCCGTGCGTCCAGTGCCAACGGTCCCTGTGCAACGTCCGTGCCTCGCACGCGCCCGTCCACATGCCTTGGCATCTGCGACCACGCGCCCGTGCTCATGCCCGCGCACTTCTGCCCGTATGTGGCGTGAAACCGCGAGAGTCGGCTCTGATACCACTGTAACGACCTACCCTGGGATAGCGGCTAAGATCTACTCTGCACGTTGAGTAAATCACACCTGCTAAATAACTCTCTTGCGCTTTCGTCCTCGCTTCGCGCAAAAAGTTACAACCGGAGTCATTTAGCTTCTCGGGGCCTGGTATTTAAGCTGGTCTGGGTTCATTTCTATTCACAGTATGGGACTAAACTGTCGCCATGCTACAGAAGCATGCCGCTACAGTAACCCGGCCCAACCGGCATTTGGCCCGTTCTGTTACAGACGCGATCTTGGCTAGTTCGTCGGCATCCTCGTTGTACTTGCGCGGGGCATGATTGAGTTCTAGGCCGTCGAATTTGTCCTCGAGGCGACGCACTGCTTTGCAGTATGCCTCCATCTTTGGGTCGTGGCAGCTAGACTCCTTCATCACTTGGTCGATGACGAGTTGAGAGTCACCGCGCACGTCGAGGCGTTTGATGCCGAGTTCAATGGCGATGTGGGGACCACTGAGGAGGGCCTCGTACTCCGCCATATTGTTAGACACAGGAAAGTGCAAGCGTACCACGTACCGCATGTGGTCTCCGAGGGTGAGATGAAAAGGAGGCCGGCACCGGCGCCGGTTTTCATCACCGACCCGTCGAAGAACATGGTCCAGCATTCGGCCTGGATTTGTGGTGGGGGTAGCTGAGTGTCCGTCCACTCTGCCACGAAGTCAGCCAAGACTTGGGACTTGATCGCTTTGTGGGGGGCGTAGGTGAGAGTTTCTCCCATCAACTCCACAGACCATTTGGCAATTCTACCCTCGGCTTCCCTATTGCGGACTATCTCTCCCAAAGGGAAAGACGAGACCACGATGACGGGATGTGCCTCGAAGTAGTGGCGCAGCTTGCGCCGTACATAAACCACCGTGTACAGCTACTTTTGAATCTGCGGATAGCGTGTCTTAGTTTTAGACAACACCTCGCTGATGTAGTATACCGGCCATTGGACGGGCAGAGCATGGCCCTCCTCTTGTCTTTCGACAATGACCACCGCGCTGACCACTTGGGTCGTCGCGGCTACGTACAGATAGAGGGGCTCGCCATCCGCGGGTGGTGTGAGAATGGGGGCGTGAGTGAGCGATGCCTTTAGCCTGTCGAGGGCTTCTTGGGCTTCGGGGTCCACGTGAAGCGCTCGGCTTTCCTCAGGAGTCGATACAGGGGTAAGCCTTTCTCGCCGAGACGCGAGATGAATCGGCTAAGGGACGCTAGGCATCCCATGACCCTCTGTACCCCCTTTAGGTCTTGGATCGGTCCCATCCGAGTGATGGACGAGACTTTGTCAGGGTTGGGTTCGATGCCCCGCTGGGAGACAATGAAACCCAAAAGCATGCCTCGAGGGACTCCGAACACGCACTTCTCGGGGTTGAGTTTTACCCCTTTGGCCCTTAGGCAATCGAATGCGATCCTGAGATCAGCAACCAGGTCATCCGCCTTCCTGGATTTTACAACGATGTCGTCGACATATGCCTCTACGTTCCGCCCGAGATGGTCCCCGAAAACGTGTAGCATACACTGCTAATATGTAGCTCCGGCGTTTCTGAGGCCAAAGGGCATCGTGACGTAGCAGTACATGCCGAAAGGCATGATAAAAGAAGTCGCGAGCTGGTCGGACTCTTTCATCTTGATTTGGTGGTAACTGGAGTAAGCATCAAGAAAGGATAAGAGTTCACATCCCGCTGTTGAATCTACGAGTTGATCAATGCGTGGCAAAGGAAAGGGAACCTTCGGACATACTTTATTTAAACTAGTGTAGTCTACGCACATCCGCCAACTCCAATTCTTTTGCTTCACTAATACAGGATTAGCTAGCCACTCGGGATGGAATACTTCCTTGATGAATCTGGCCACCAGAAGTTTCTGCAGCTCCTCGCCGATCGCCCAGTGCTTGAGCTCGTCGAAGCGTCGCAGGCACTGCTTCACTGGCTTGGAGTTGGGTCGGATATCAAGGGAGTGCTTGGCGGCCTCCCTCGGTATGCCAGGCATGTCTGAGGGGCTCCACGCGAGGATGTCTGCGTTGGCGCGGAGAAAGTCGACGAGCACCACTTCCTATTTGCTGTCGAGGGTGGCACTGACCTACAACGCCTTGTCGTCGGAGCGATTCGGGTCGAGGGGCACCTTCTTGATACCCTCGGCGGGTTCGAAGCTTCCTGTGTGTCGGTGCGTGGAGTCCAAGGCCTCGCCTGCCATTTTGTCGAGGGTGGCTGCGAGGGCTTCGTCCTCCGCTTGAGCCTCCGCGTGCTCAACGCACTCGACGTCGCACTCGTAAGCATGCTCGAACGAAGAGCTGACGGTGATGACACCCTTCGGACCCGGCATCTTCAGCTTGAGGTAGGTGTAGTTGGGGACGGCCATGAACTTGGCATAGCAGGGACGACCAAGGATGGCATGATAGGATCCCCGAAACCCCACCACCTCAAAGGTGAGTACTTCCTTGCGGAAGTTGGCTGCCGTGCCGAAGCAGACAAGCAGATCGATCTGGCTGAGGGGTTGGACTCGCTTCCCCGGCGCAACACCATGAAATGGCGACTTGCTGGGGCGAAGCTTGTCAAATCCAATCCCCATGAGCTCCAAGGTGTGGAAATACATGATGTTGAGGCTACTCCCTCCATCCATGAGCACCTTGGAGAAGCGGGTATTGCCGATGATGGGGTCGACAACGAGCGGATACCATCCCGGGTGCGGGACGTAGTTGGGGTGGTCCTCGTGGCCAAAGGAAATGGTGTCCTTCGACCAGTCGAGGTAGGACGGCGTGGCCTTGGTGACGGTGAAGACTTCCCGGCGCTCACGCTTGCGCTGCCGAGAGGTCATGTTCGTCGTTGGTCCTCCAAAGATGAAGAAGGCATTCTCTACTGGGGGGAACTCGTCATCTCCACCTTTGTTGCTAGCATCCTTCTTTTTGTCCTCGTCGCGATGCGTGACGCGGTTGTAGTACTTATTGAGCATTTCGCACTGCTCGAGGGTGTGATTGACCGAGCCCTTGTGGTAAGGGCACGGTTTCTTCAGCATGTCGTCGAATAGGCCGCCTCCACCTCGAGGGGGACCTCGAGGCCCTTTGCGGTCCGGGACGGCAACGAAGACCTCGTCGGAGTCTTCCACCTGCCCCGGTCCACGCTGGATTGGGGGGCTTGCTTCTTTCCCTTTCTAACCCGCTTTTGCTTCTTGGCATGGGCGTAGGTCTTGAGGTTGCCGCCCTCCGCGGGCGCATCTTCCTTACGCTTGTTCGGCTTGTCGTCGAAAATGGCACCAACAGCCTCCTCGCGCGGTGGCGTAGTTGGTGGCAGCGTCGAACAACTCATTGGTGTTGGCGGGATGGCTTCGCACAAGCTCGTGCACCAGGTTCTTGCACGTCGTGCCCTCGAGGAAAGCGTTGATGACCTCGACGTGTGTGACGCTGGGGAGCTCGGTGCATTGCTTGGAGAAACGTCGCACGTAGTCACGCAGGGACTCATTGGGCTTCTGGCGACACCCTTTGAGGTCCCAGGAGTTCCCAGGGTGCACGTATGTGCCCTGGAAGTTGCCCATGAAGATCTGGACCAAGTCGGCCTAGTTGTGGATCTGGTCCGCGGGCAAGTGCTCGAGCCACGTTCGTGTGGCGTCAGCGAGATGAAGGGGAAGGTTGCGGATGATGACCGCGTCTTCCGTAGCACCGGCCAGCTGGCACGCTAGGCGGTAGTCGTTGAGCCAGACTGCAGGATCGGTCTCGCCCGAGTATTTGACGAGGGTGGTGGGTTGTCAAAAGCGCGGGGTAAAAGAAGCGGTTCGAATCTCCCGGCTGAACACCCGGGTGCCCGGAGGCTCCGGTGACTCACCCCTGTCGTGCTCGGGGTCGAAGCATCCACCCCGCCGAGGGGTGTACTTCCTGCCGTTAATGACATAGCGGGCGTCGCCGTCGCCGGCATGCCCGCGCGTGTTGTGGAGTCGCTCCCTTGCGGGAGCCTTTCCGATGCGGTCGTGCACCGAGGGTGCCTTCGCGTCGTGCGCCACGGCTGCCTTTCCTTTCCCTCCAGGCGGAGTGTGCACCGAAGCCTCGTGGTCCTGGCGTGCAGTCCCTCCGGGATGCTCCGGGGCTTTCTAGCGCATACGAGACGCAGAGCTCTCGGCCTGCTGCACGGCAGCTTGCTCGATAAGCGCCTGTGCCTCGCGGTGCAGGTTGCGACCCGAAGTCGTCGATGGCTCGGGCATCGCTTGGAGTAGGTAGGCCGCAGCGATGAGCTTTTCGTCGGCTGTTTTCAATTCCGGAGGTTTGTCGACGTTGTCGTCGGCTAGAATCCACTCCCAGGCAACACGTCCCACCGCCTGGGCATGTGCACCACGCGCGGTACGCTGCTGCTCGAGTGCGGTGCGCAGCTCCTGGGTCTACCGACGCTGCTCGTCGAGCTTGGCTTGAAGCTCCTTGAGCTGCGCCCGCTGTACTTGCCGAGCCGCCGAGCTTGATGAAGAAGAAGGGGCCGCAGGCGGCACCACCGGTTGGTTCGCCTGCGCGTCTGCCCCGCCGTTCCCATCATCACCCGGAGCGTTGTCGTCTTGCCCGTCCACGAGCTGGACCATGAAGCACTCCCGGGCGGGATCGTAATCCCCCCCGCCGCTGGAGTCCTCGGAACAGGTGAGGCAGTAAGCCATCGCCAGCTGGAACGAGCGGAAAGTGTCGGGGTCGCGGACCCCGGAGTAGTCCTCGGCCTCCTCGGCCGTCAAGTTGTCCATGAAGAAATTGATGTCATCGGCGATCGAGCTCGCCGTCTCGGGGTAGGAGTCGTTAGGAGATGACGCGATGAGGCTGCGGATCGACAGGAGGTGATGACCCGGCAGGTCCTCGTACTCAGCGAAGTTGGTGCTGGATGAAGAAGCGTAGGACGCAGCGTTGCGCATCCCAATGGGGAAGGGCGACGCCGCAATCACGCCTCCCCTGGGAGGCACTAGAGCTACAGTCGATGATGACGCCGGCGCTGCCGACGCCGAAGCACGTGATGACGAAGCGGTGGCCCCGTCGGCCGCGACGCTGAGCCGCGACATGGCAACCTCAACCCACGTAGGGGAGGTGAGCCGTGCCGCCCAGTGCCGCTCTGCGCGCGCTTATCGCGAGTGCTGGCCCGAACGCCTGTTGCGCCGGGCTGGTGAAGCCGGAATGTCCGGGTTGCGTCTTGGCGAGAGGAGCTCCATGAGATAACCGTTGTCGGTTGCTCTGAACTCGAGACTCCCGAACCAGATCACGTATCCTACTGGGAGCGGATCCGAGATGCCCATGGGGTATGGGTTGGATCTGCTCGCCATCCCTGGAGATCAAATGGGAACAAAAGAGAAAATGTCACGCAGTGAGCCCCTACCTGGCGCGCCAACTGTCGGTGCCCTGACTCGGGGGTCCGGATCCCAACTAGTAAATGCAGCGTGTTTCCTCGTCCCAGATATTGATGCAAGAGGCAACACAGTAACGCACGGGTTTATCCTGGTTCCGGCCACGGGGTCGTACGTCCAGCAAGGGGGTGTGCGAGGGCACTGTATTATCTTGCACCGGAGGTTCCTGTAGTAGGGGGTACAGGCAAGGCGAGAGAGGGAGGGAAGCTCCCAGGTCTCTGCTAGAGGAGAAGCTGACAGAGGCGAGTGCCAATATCGAGTGCTGAGCGTGGTGCTTATGTCCGGATGATCGCGACCAACGTCCCCCTTTAAGGGAGCCCGTCTCCTCCTTTTATAGTCACAAGGAGGGACGGTGTACATGAGCAGGGGATCGTGGAAGTCGTCATTTCCCCCCGAATCGCGGGGTGCAGTGGTCGAATACTGTAGGAAGTACACTGTGGGGCATGGCGTCGGGCGTGGCTGCCGTCCTTGGTCTTGCGGAGATCGCGCCGGCGTCCTGCCAGCCCCAGCGGGCGGCGTGATCGTCGATGTAGGGTGTACAGTCTTCCAAACGTGGCGTGACGGCGCCCTGAGGGACCGAAACTGGCGACCAGAGGGGGGTGAATGGGAACCGATCAAAATTTCTCTCGAAATCGATCCGTCGGCCTATATCCCGAAAATCACAACAAACCCTCGAACCTAGAGCGAGAGAGTAGCTATGGATCTGCTATCTCCTTGCGAAAAGCCCTAGGAAGCTACGCGGAAGCAAAAGAGTCAATACGATTCGAATCGCAGAACTCGATTGCCTGGACCGGTCTGACCGGTGCAACGGACCGGTCTGACCGGTCGTGGCCTGAACAGGTCTAGACCGGTCTAACCGGTCTTGTCGCCCGGTCTGACCGGTGCACCCAGGGAAACCCGTGAACAAGACTTCAAAAGAGGAATCTCGAGCAAACGAAGTCCAAATCCAGTGAAACTTGGAGGATACCTCCGCAACTAACCTGTGAACATATCCCCAAGAGATCTTTCCCAAAAGATCAAAGAATCTTGAGAATTTAAGGGAAGATCAAGAAGGATTGGGGTTTTCTCAAGAACTCAAAAACTTCAATTCGTTAGAACTCATGATTCCAGAGGATTTGGGATGAGGCTAGGGGTATGGGAATCACTACAAAGAGCTCTACGAACCGTCACGATCATGTGCACCAAAAATGAAACGAAAATCCATCACAAAAGAGCACAAGAGGGACGAGATTGGATTGATTCAAAAGCCCAGAGGGCACAAGGAGGATGGGGCCTCCTTTCCCAATCAAATCCAATACAAAATCTCACAAATCCATAAGCAAATCCTATTCTAAAGAGAAGAATGGGGGGAGAGACACAGGGGTGGCGGCCTGGAGGAACAAGCAATCCACTGAGAAGTTACAAAAGCCGCAATAACCTAATACAAGTGAAGGGGTATTTATACCCGCGGAGGCCGGTCAGACCGGTTCCATGGACCGATCAGACCGGTGCCAGGGACCGGTCAAACCGGTTGGTCTGCAGTATCCCCCTGTACACGATCCCATCTGACGGCTGAGGTTCTTTCTTCGGAACAAAGTCTTCTCCACGATGCCGCCATCTTGATGAAGATCTGGTCCACGGTTTTGGAAGGTCCGTGAAACCCGGGTAGGTCGCCGGTTTTGAGAAAACCGCCAAAACTCCTCGCGCGGGAAGATTCCCGCCTCCACGCCGTGGCCCTAGACGCCGTTCCCGCCTCGGCTTTCTGACGGCCCTAAACGCCGCCCGACGCCCGTCACCTCCTCGCCCGCAACGAGGCCCTAGACGCCGTCGACGCCCGTCACCTCCGCCAGTCCCGAGACCGACGCCCGTGCCTCCACGACTTGGCATCTTCAACCGTCGTCCGCCTGCTTGGTTTTGTGGCGCAAACCAAGAAACCCGCCTTCCGTCGCCGCTTGCGCCCTCGATCCAGGAATGGACGCCACAGCTGCCGCCCGGCCCGAGCTCTTCCATGGCAACTCTCCGTCGACACTCGACACTCGTGTACCTGCAATCCAAAGACCAAGCGCACGATCATACCACACGGTTGACAATTCAATCATCATAGGCAGGATAGAGTACTCAACATTCCTCAATCTCCCCCTTGATGAGTGCATTGTCAACACACCACCTGAAACCAGAGAAGTGATAAAATAGAAGCAAGAAAGAGAAGAACTCAAGCAAGTGACAAAAAGCTCAGAAAGGCAAGACCAGTCACTTACTCAAGCACAAATCGATCCCCTAAGACAAGGTCAACGGCTCGACACAATCGATCAAAAGCCAAAATATGACTCCTCAAAGACATAGGTAACGCTCGACGCAGTCATGCAAGAAGCAGAGGGAAAATGAGGAAACCAGGAGCCACAACAAAGCAGAAACTCCCCTTGAAATGCATTTCCCCTCACAAGTGCAATTCTCCCAAAATGATGCACTCTCAAAGCCAAAATCAAACAAGTCTCCCCCTTGTTCGATCACTTCTCCCAAAAATTCTCCCCCTTGTTGGCACATGCACACATCAAGTCTAAAAAGACCTAAAGCTCCCCCTGAAGCTGAAACTCCCCCTGAACAGATGCTATACAATGAATGCAATGCAAGAGGTGTAAGTGAAAGCATTCAGGGATACAATGATATGAGCAACATCTAGTCACAAGCACGTGTGCAACCACAAACAAGACCTGCATCTAGCTCAACAGGGTATATAAAATCAGTCTAGAGCTAGACAAGTTCAGTTTAGGAGAAATAAAAGCATCACCCATGATCTAGCACTAATAAGAAGGGAAAGGAAAGCAGTGCTAATCATACTCATACATGTGAGCCAAACCAGCCAAAGCATGTTGCAAGCATTCATTTTTCAGTCAAATTATATCAAGCAATTCTTAATGCCAGGGGTTGAAAGGTTGTCATGCTTTACTTAGCAATGAGGCCAAGCCTATGCCAAAGACAATCAGAAGCTCAAGACACTCGTTTTAGTCATGCACAGCCTTGCTCGGGTTCTCACAAGTGCAAAGTGAGCCGTCCCGAAAGCTAGATCAGTGCGACAAGCAATCCCACCTGGGTCTTTTCAATCCATTTCAAGAACAGTTCAAGCAATTTTATCAGATTTAGATCATTTCAAGTATGAATTGCTTAACGAAAGGCTACACTAGCATGAATAAGATAGCAAAGCATATCAACACGCCCTAACATGCTAGTAGCCAAGACAGGGTGATCATGTTTTCAGATTTTCAAAACAAAATAGCTTAACTCAGATGATGTCATATACACAGTGGAGCAAGCTATACATGATCAAATTTATCAACTCACACTAGCAAGCACTAGAAGATCATAGCAATTTATACAAGAATGCTAGTGCAAGTGAGTAAATGCAAAATACAAACATGTACAATGCATATGCACAATGCAACTACCAAACCTAGAAAACGAAGAGAAGCAAATACAACCTACAAAGCTAACCAAAGAAAAGTCAGCGATCAAAAGGGGTAACAAACCCCAAGCTCCCCTCGCAAGCGAGCAAAGGTGTCCTGCTCAAGCGGTTTGGTTAGGATATCTGCGGTTTGCCTCTCTGAAGGGACATGGATCAAGTCTATGTGGCCTCTCTTATGGTTCTCTCACATGAAGTGGAACCGGATATCTATGTGTTTGGTTCTGGAGTGTAGGACAGGATTCTTTGCAAAGCTAATGGCTGACATGTTGTCTACAAAAATGGGAACCCTACCGAAACTCAAACCATAATCCTGCAAGGTTTGTTTCATCCAAAGTATCTGGGAGCAGCAGCTAGCAGCGGCAACATACTCAGCTTCTGTGGAAGAAAGCGCTACGCTAGCCTGCTTGCGAGAGGACCAAGACACCAAAGATGTACCGAGAAATTGACAAGTGCCGGATGTCGACTTGCGATCCAACCGACACCCACCGTAATCGGCATCAGAAAAGCCCACCAAAACCAGAGAAGAATCCGCAGAGTACCAAAGACCAAATTCAGGGGTGAATTTCAGATACCTGAAGATGCGTTTCACCACCTGCCTGTGGGAGGTGCGCGGAGAAGCCTGGTACCGCGCACAAATGCCGACCCCGAACTGAATGTCCGGCTGGGTCGCCGTCAGGTACATGAGCGAGCTGATCATGCTCCTGTACTCCTTCTGGTCCACCGCCTCGACGTACAAGTCCTCATCAAGCACCGTCGAAGTGTTGATCGGAGTCGGCTGAGGAGACAAGTCGCTCATGTCGAACTTCCGCAGCAAGTCCCTGGTGTACTTGGCTTGATGAACGAACGTGCCCTGGGAAGTTTGCTTGATCTGCAGCCCGAGGAAGAACTGCAACTCACCCATCATGCTCATCTCGAACTCTCTGGACATATGCTCAGAAAACATGGAGACAAGAGCGTGAGAAGAGCTACCAAACATAATATCATCCACGTATATCTGAACTAATAAAAAATCAGTGCCAGATCGCATGAGGAACAATGTTTTATCCACACATCTCATTTTAAAACCCTGAGCCAACAAAAAAGTTTTCAGTCTATCATACCAATCTCTAGGCGCCTGTTTCAAAACGTAAAGAGCTTTCTGAAGTTTATAAACACGGTTTGGAAACTTGGGATTTTCGAAACTAGAAGGTTGCTTCACATAAACCTCTTCTTCGATAAAACCATTCAAGAAGGCAGATTTAACGTCTATTTGTAAAACTTCAAAACCCTTGGAAGCAGCAAATGCAAGAAAAATCCGAATAGCTTCCAGTCGAGCAACTGGGGCAAAATTTTCCTCAAAATCAATCCCTTCTTTTTGGCAAAACCCTTGGGCAACAAGACGAGCCTTGTTTCGAACAACCAACCCATCCTCACCCTGCTTGTTTTTGAAAACCCACTTCGTTCCGATGGGATTACAAGCTGGTGGAGGCTCGACCAAAACCCAAACTTTGTTTCTTTCAAAATTTTCAAGTTCCTCATGCATGGCATTGACCCAATTAGAATCAAAAAGAGCGTGTCCAATATCCTTAGGCTCAAAAGAGGCAACAAATACTGAATGAGCAAACCCAGCGATACTTGTTACCTTGGACCTGGTGACTCGCTCGTTGAGATCACCTAGCATCTGTTGAGGTGGATGACGACGCTGAATGTGTCGCGGTGCTTCCCTTGTCGAAGTCGTCTCCTCCTCAACCAAATCTGGTGTCTCCTCTGGTGCAGCTGGTGAAGCCTGAGTCACCTACTCGATCGGCCCTCATGAAGTAGACGTCGTCAGATCGGGGCCGTCATCATCGTCCGAGCTCGTGGCGGAGGCAACTGGGTCCACAGCACGCGTGGGAGCCTCAGCCTCACCCTCCGCAGCTTCTTCCTCCTCATCTTCAAAGATGGAGGTGCCGAGCTCATCATCTCCTGCAACTTCAAAGACAGAAGAATTGCACGGTGCAGTCTCGTCGAAAGTGACTTCACAAGTCTCTCTGGAGATGTTAGTATCAATAATCAGCACACGGTACGCTCTAGAGTGAGAAGCATAACCGAGAAAAATGCCGTCAGATGAGCGAGACTCAAACTTATCAAGATTTCCATCTTTCAGCACAAAGCACCGACAACCGAAGACTCTGAGATGATCAACACGGGGCTGGCGTCCAAATCACAACTCATAAGAAGTCCTGTGCATGAAAGCACGCAAGAAAATGTGGTTGGACACGTAACAAGCGGTGTTAACCGCCTCAGCCCAGTATTTGCGAGGAGTCCTATGCTCATCGAGCATCGTCCTCGCCATCTCAACCAGCTTCCGATTCTTCAGCTCAACAACTCCATTCTGCTGTGGAGTGTAGGGAGAATAATACTGGTGTTCAAGCACTTGATCACTGCAAAAGCCGTCAAAACGAGCATTTTTGAATTCTGTGCCATTATCACTGCGAATCGCTCGCATGGCCTGGGGTAGCTCGTTTTTCAACCTGAAGATCAAGTCTCGAACAAACTCGAAAGCCTCATCCTTGGTTCTCATGAAAAAGACCCAAGAATAGCGAGAGAAGTCCTCCACGATCACAAGAACGTACCACTTCCCACCAACAGACATCACCCTAGAAGGACCAACTGTGTCCATGTGAAGCAACTCTCCAGGGTGAGCGATCATCACCTGATTAACAGGCAGATGAGAAGCGGCAATCATCTTCCCGTGGCGACACGGATGGCAAACAAGGTCCTTTTCAAACTTCAATTTGGGCAATCCTCGGATCAGCCCAAGTGAGCTAAGTCTCGACAACAAATCGAAGCTCAAATGTCCAAGTCTCCTATGCCACTTCCACAAATCAGAACAAGGACCAGCCAACAAGCAACGAGAAGAGACAAGAGGAGTTCCAGAGAAGTCAACCAAGAAAACCCGATCGCGAGGTGTAATCCGGCAAACCAAATCTCCTCTAGAATCCAAAACACGCGAACAGCCCTCCTTGAAGCGAACCTCAAACCCCTCATCAAGAAGTTGTGAAACAGAAAGCAAATTGAACCCAAGGTTCGAAACCAGAGCAACCTTTCTCAGGGTAAAGCGATCAGAAACTCGAACAGTGCCAAGTCCACGTACCTTTCCTCTTCCATTATCCCCGAACACAATGTACTCCTTTGAGCGCATCGGGGTGAGGCCGGAGAACCATTTGTCTCAGTAGTGAGACAAAGGGTGAGCAAATGTCTCAACACTGGGGTTAGCAAAGTGAGAAGCAAACCAGTGTCGAGCCATTTGCTCTACAGAAGGGTTAGCAAAACCAGACAATGCATATCCCTCGTCCCGTCTACCGCGTGACTGACGAACACCACCGCGAGGAAAGCGTGGTGCCTCGAAACCTTCTCCAAAGCCTCGGTCCCGTGGTCCATAGCCGTACTGAAAATGACCAGGAGCACGACCGGCAAAGCGACCACCCGCTGGAACACTGTAAGCACCACCGTCTCCCTGACCTCCACCTACACAGCGCGCCCTAGCAACTTGCCTATCATCACGCCAAGGAGGACCATGCACCCGACCAGAGTACATGTCCGCGTTCCATCTCTCCTGCTCACGCCTCACAGCCCGCTTCCTTCTAAAGCAAAACTCCTCCAGGTGACCTTCCCTGTCACAGTACTCGCAGTGGTACCTCACCTCACACTTGGGAGGCGGAGGCCTAGCCTGCGAACGGGGAGGAGCAGACCCCTTCTTCTGGGCAACCTGGGCTGTGGCAGCAGGGAGCGTATCCAGGGGATTCTTCAGCTCATTGGGCTTTGGAACCCAAACCTGCTTCTGCGGAGGTGCTTTCGGTGGTTCTTTAAGCACAGCATCTGCAGAGTCAACAAGCGAAGGCTGCGTGTTCGTACTAGCAGTGTTTCCAGCAGCCTTGCCGATTTTACCATACAACTTGTCAAAGTCTGACTTTATGTATGTCTAACCGACCCCAAACCCATCACCACGCTTGAACTGCTTGATCATCATGCCCAACTGCGGCTCACTAGCAGAAACCCAACTAAGAATCGCCCTAAGATAGGTATTCTCATTCTCCAGATTGGCTTTCTCTACCGCAAGATTATCCAAATCAGAGATCAAACCAGGGCAAACAGAGCAGTCAATAGGTGGGCTAGACTCCATGACCTTAGTCTTCCCCCCAAAGACTTAATCAAGGCGTTCTTCTCATCTAGCTCCGACCTAAGCATGGGACAAAGCTTGCAAGCACCAAGCAGAACTGGCCTAGACTTCATCTCCTCTAGCTCGCACACAACAATAGCAAACTTGGACTGCAACGAAGTTAGATCGGACTTAAAGATAGGACACTCATCACATTCAAGCACATCGCTAACAATAGGAGCGTCCTTAACCAGTTCTAGTTCATGCTTGGCCTTAGCGAGCTCATGAGACACATCAGCAAGCGAAGTCTTAGCAACATCTAAGTTCGCGACGTTCTCATCATGCTTGGCACGGAGCGCAACAAGATCATTCGTGTGAGATATGCAGCCAGCGCACTCATCCTCAATAGATTTCTCCCTAGCCAAAGCTAGCTCAGCCCTAAGCTTTCTACGCTCTCTAGCTGCTTCCTTAAGCAGCCATTTCTGGTTGTCGAGAGCGGCGTACAACTCCCTAACCTCTGTATCTAGCAGATCAATCGTGGAGTTTACCTCTGAATCACTCTCGGATCCAGGAGAAGAGTCGACATGCGTCGGTGTAGCATGTCCACCTGAAGACGCACGAGCACCATCGGCTTCACCCGCCATGGTACAGAAGCCCTTACGCCGACCGGCCGCCAAGCAAAGGCCGATGAAGCCAGTGGCTTCCTTGTCCCGCTTCTTCTTCTTCTTGTCGTCGTCGTCGGAGGTCGGTGAAGAAGAGCGGTCGGTGTCGGAGCTCTTGTCGAGATCGCTGAGTTGCGCCAGAAAGGCCTTCTCCCGCTTCTTGGCCTTGTACTGGAAGCGCTTCTTGAACAACTCCTTGTCGAAGCGTCCTCCCCGGTCACGACTGCGGTGCTTGTGGCGCCGATGCTCCTTGTTGGAGCCTCCCTCGTCGCGGTCGCGGTGGCGGTAGTAGTCAAAGTGGTTGTTCTGGCCACCGCCGGAATTCTTGGGGCAATCGGCGATGAAGTGGTTCAGATCGCCGCAGTTGTAGAACCCGGGGTTCTTCTTCCTCTGCCTGTTGTGGTAGACGCGCTGGAACTTGCTGATGAGGAGGCACAAGTCATCGTCGCCAAGCGTCTCCAGCTGCTCATCTGTAACAGAAGGCAAAGAGGCAAGAGAAAAACCAAGAGCAGAGTTAGCGTTAGAGCTCGATCCACCTGGGCCAGTCACAAGAGCGATGCTCTTGGAAGGAGGGGCACCATTGAGCTTGGCTCGTGTCTGGTTATCCACCTCCGTGGTCTTGACCTTGCTGAAAAGCTCGTTCACGGTCAGAGTCTCATAGCCAGCAAACTCAATGATCGTGTTCACCTTGAGATCCCACACAGAGAGGTCAAGTGCGTAGAGCAGCTTGAGGGGCCTTCTCATGCTCTGTGTACTCAAGGGCATCAACAGATCTGTTCGCATTGATCTTGTTCACAATCGATTGAAACCGACTGAACATGTCGCCAATGCTCTCACCCGGCCCCTGTGTGAAGTTCTTGTATTCACGCCGGTGAGTCTCGAACAGTCTAGCCTTTACCTGAGGTGTGCCCTCGTGGTAGTTCTCAAGGCACGTCCAAACTTTGTGGGCTTCCTGAAAACCCTGGACGCGTGAGAACTCCGCACGAGAAATGCCAGCGAACAAAGCATTGACAGCCTTGGCGTTGGCCTCGTGCTCGGACACCTGAAGAGGTGTGGTCCGAACGGCAAGCACCTCGTAAGCCTGGTTCCTGATAATCTCCCAAACCTCGGCTCCCATGCTTTGCAAGAAGGCTCGCATATGCATTCCAATAAGCATAGTCCTCGCCGGCAAACACAGGGATCTTACCAAGACTCGCCATGGTCGCCAAGTGATTTTCGAACCGGTTAAGGTACTGAAAACCTCAACCAAGCTCTGATACCAATTGAGGGACCGAAATTGGCGACCAGAGGTGGAGTGAATGGGAGCCGATCAAAATTTCTCTCGAAATCGATCCGTCGGACTATATCCCGAAAATCACCACAAACCCTCGAACCTAGAGCGAGAGAGTAGCTATGGACCAGCTATCTCCATGCGAAAAGCCCTAGGAAGCTACGCGGAAGCAAAAGAGTCAATACGATTCGAATCGCAGAACTCGACTGCCTGGACCGGTCTTACCGGTGCAACGGACCGGTCTGACCGGTCGTGGCCTGAACAGGTCTAGACCAGTCTGACCGGTCTTGTCGTCCGGTCTGAATGGTGCCACCCAGAGAAACCCGTAAACAAGACTTCAAAAGAGGAATCTCGAGCAAACGAAGTCCAAATCTAGTGAAACTTAGAGGAAACCTTCGCAACTAACCTGTGAATATATCCCCAAGAGATCTTTCCCAAAAGATTAAAGAATCTTGAGAATTTAAGGGAAGATCAAGAAGGATTGGGGTTTTCTCAAGAACTCAAAAACTTCAATTCGTGAGAACTCGTGATTCCAGAGGATTTGGGATGAGCCTAGGGGTATGGGAATCACTACAAAGAGCTCTACGAACTGTCACGATCATGTGCACCAAAAACGAAATGAAAATCCATCACAAAAGAGCACAAGAGGGATGGGATTGGATTGATTCAAAAGCCTAGAGGGCAAAAGGAGGATGGGGCCTCCTTTCCCAATCAAATCCAATACAAAGTCTCACAAATCCATAAGCAAATCCTATTCTAAAGAGAAGAACGGGGGGAGAGAGACACAGGGGCGGCGGCCTGGAGGAACAACCAACCCACGGACAAATTACAAAAGCCTCAATAACCTAATACAAGTGAAGGGGTATTTATACCCGCGGAGGCCGGTCAGACCAGTCAGACCGGTTGGTTAGACCGGTCAGACCGGTGCCAGGGACCGGTCAGACCGGTTGGTCTGCAGTATCCCCCTGTACACGATCCCATCTGACGGCTGAGGTTCTTTCTTCGGAACAAAGTCTTCTCCACGATGCTGCCATCTTGATGAAGATCTGGTCCACGATTTTGGAAGGTCCGTGAAACCCGGGTAGGTGGCCGGTTTTGAGAAAACCGCCAAAACTCCTCGCGCGGAAAGATTCCCGCCTCCACGCCGTGGCCCTAGACGTCGTTCCCGCCTCGGCTTTCTGACGGCCCTAGACGCCGCCCGACGCCCGTCACCTCCTCGCCCGCAGCGAGGCCCTAGACGCTGTCGACGCCTGTCGCCTCCGCTAGTCCCGAGACCGACGCCCGTGCCTCCACGACTTGGCATCTTCAACCGCCGTCCGCCTGCTTGGTTTTGTGGCGCAAACCAAGAAACCCGCCTTCCATCGCCGCTTGCGCCCTCGATCCAAGAATGGACGCCACAGCTGCCATCCAGCCCGAGCTCCTCCACGGCAACTCTCCGTCGACATTCGACGCCCGTGTACCTGCAATCCAAAGACCAAGCGCACGATCATACCGCACGGTTGACAATTCACTCATCACAGGCAGGATAGAGTACTCAACATTCCTCACGTCCCGTGGGCCCTGCAGGTCAGGGTCTTGCGTGCTCCAGCGGCACGTGGCGATCCCGGACCCCCCTGAACGGAGTGCTGGCGCACGTACTAGGAGGTCCGGGAGACACACGGAGTTCCCGGACCCCTCGAGGGGGAGGTCCGAGACTCCGGCTGCGAGTGCTAAGCGTCCCTCCTTGAGGGGCACGTGGCGACGCCGGACCCCCTCCCGAGCAGGGGGCGGGTCCGGGGTCATACGTGTGATGAGATGGAGTCCGGACAGCCGGAGTTGGCAGAACAGTAACGGGAACTGTGCCGAGCGCGTCTCGTCCCGCGTCGCAGACTCCATAGTGCTGCCACAGCGTCCGGGATGGCGGAGCAGTGACCGGAGTTGGCGGACGGGACTCCGATCACAGTCACTGTGGGGAATGGCGGCCTGACGCCGTCTGTCCTGGGCGCTGTGGAGGAGTGGTTGGCATTCAATGCCCCCGTACGACGGACGGGTGAGCGGCAGGGCCGTTTGTCCTTTACGCCGAGGAGTGGCCTCGAGCGAGGCGGAGATGAGTTGCCTGCTTGAGGGTAGGTTCGCTACCCTCGAGCGAGGCGGAGATGTTTTGCCCACTCGAGGGTATATTCGCTACCCTCGAGCGAGGTTGAGATGCGGGGCGCAGTCGAGGGTCTCGATGGGAGCCCTCGAGCGAGGCGGAGATCGCCCCGCGGGTCCGAGAGGGGTGCGAATGGGCCGCATGCTGGGCTTCTTTGAGTCTTTTCCTTTCTTCCGGATTGAAAGGAGGCCGTGGGCCTTCGTGGGCCCAGTCGCCTATCATGTGTTTGCGTTTTTTAGGGTGACCTTAGTACCCCGATTAAGGTGTCCCTAATCGTGGTACCCGATAAAAACGAAGTGAGGCACGGAAGGAGGGGAGGAGTAGAGAGAGGAGACGGCGGGCGTAACATCTTCGGGAGAGGGAGCTGCGGTGGCGGCGGGCGAAGAAAATGCCGGGGAAGGGAGGGGAGCGGCGGCGGGAGGAGAAGGAAACGCGGGGGCGTTGGTGTGGCGTGACTTGCGGTGCGGCGCGTGGCGTGGGGGTTGCGTTGCCCCGCCCGCGCCGTCTTTTATCGATGCACGCATGATGATTAAGCGGAGCAAAACTTTTGCTGCAAAAGAAATCGCCTGCCGCATCAACGTTTTGCCACCATGCCCCGGTGCGATGCACCCAATCGTGGGGTTGTTGGGACGTGCAACTTTGTGTATCTGGGCCTGTCAATTTCTCTAACACTTTCGCCAATGCTGACACCATACAGAAAATGTCGTTATATCCAAATGAAGGGCTGTCACGCCAGCTCGGACACATGCACCAGCCGCCAACCCGTGCCATTCTGTCCGGGCGCAGAAAGTGCAAGAGCAAACGCAGATTCTTTGGTCCTCGAGAGGACGACGAAGATTCTTTGGCCAGGAGCCCAGGACGATGGGCCGGCGATGCATTCTTTTTCGTGAACAGAATGGCCTTGTTTGTTTTGTTCCGTGCTATTCCATTCTACAAAAAAAATCTTGCATACATGGTGTATTAAATGAAGTCTATTTGTAAAACTTTTTTAGTGATGGGTGTAACTTTTCGCGACGAATCTAATGACAGTAATTAAGTGATGATTTGCTACAGTGATGCTACTCGCGCGGTCAAAGGCCTCATTAGATTCTTCAGAGTCACTAGCGCGGGGATACTGAAGTTGGTTTTGTAAATTGTCTTTATTTGACACCGTAATTAACGGTCAAATGTCACTATTCACTAGCACAGCACAAACCAAACGGGGCCAATCTCGACGGGCGGCGACGCTCGAGCAGTGAAAGATAGCTCAGCTAGTCAGCTCCACTGATTTTAGATGAGCTAAGATGCTGAATTCTTCTCTACTATTTGAACTACTTGGTTATGAACTATACTTATGACCACTTCCCCTAAAGCAAAGCAAAGGCACAACGAAATCATCTAACGAATTGGAGGTGCCTGTCATGCAACTCAACCTGCTAATGGGTTGAAATCTACACTAAACCCACACAAAACCATTTTTCATAAACACGGCAATTCAAACCACTTCAGACCGCCCTATCACATTTTAAAACCAGATTAAACCAAACCAAACATTTAGTAATCTGAAACCAACCCAACCATACACCCGGTGTCTCCAAACAGTTGGTCAGCGCTTCGTGAGGCCTAGGGACCGGACAGCGAGCTCAGCCTCAGCTTAGGCTGCTGTCATCGTTGCGATCGAGGAGCATCAGCTATATATTACCAAAACGTCCAAACCACAATGAACGGTTTTCTCCGTGAAACCGAATTAAAACAAAAATGTCAGCTCGAGCAGACCACTTTCCTATTAAACCCAAGCCTGCCAAAGCAAAATTCAAACCACTAAACTTGGTTAATTTCCACCCAAACCGTTAGCAGATTAACAAGCAACCACCTTGATCTTGCATCGGCTGGCCGTGGCGGGTAGATAAATTATAGAACGATCGTCACTGATTCACTGCAAACTTCAAAGGCAATTGAGCTTGTTTGCAAAGGCAGATTGAAATGAACTAGTCATACTAGCTCCGGTCTCACTTATTAGCACTGTTTGTCTACACAGCCGTTTACACCGTTTATACACAACGGGTAAATGATTATCGATGGGTAACCGTGTAGGCCGATTAGCCCGTGTAAAGTCGTGCAAAACCGTTAACCGTTTAAACGGCCGTGTATACCATCTTTTTGCTAAACGATGGGTGACCGACCGTTCACCGTTTAACATTTAGGCTAACATTGCTTATTAGCTTACATCATTTTTTTAAAGACAAAAGTCTCTGACATAGTGAGCAGGAACTCGACGTGCGTTTCAGGATTTCAACGTCTTTCTGCTGATCTTAACGCCGGGACAACGCCAGCAAGGTTGGCATGTGTGGCCATCCATTGCCTACGTTCCACAGCTCTATCCAGCTTTACACCAGCAGAGGGGAAAGCAACGTTGACGGCTTGACGCCTCTGGAGAGGAGTAACCTGAAAACGAGAGCACTGACCACAACATGCTCGCAGGTTGCAGCCTTTCAGAAGCAAGGCATTCTTCTTGCATTGCTCTAATTTGTGAGCCCAATCTGGACCAAACTCATTAGAAAATAGACAACCTAGCTTCCATATACCTACGAACATAAACTACTACCCACGAAACCAAGGACAAATTACAGTACATGAACGTCAACACAAACAATTTATTTTCCTAGGATTCGAAAGGTTCTACCCAAGTAAGATTCGTAGCATGTCCAGATAACAGTTCTAGCTAGCTGAATCTAGTTTTTATTATTGCTAAGTTCTATAGCAAGCAGCACCTCAGCAAATCCAACCGGTAAAACTCCGCAAACTAGACGCGAAAACGCAGCAGCTACCACCTAGTTACCATCCCTATCACACAAAAGCAAGCAGCCAAGCTTCAATTGGCGTTTACACCAGCAGACTCCATCAAGCCCAGGTGTAGCGCGTCCTGATCCTCGGTCTTGGTTTTTGTTGCATGAAGCAGCTGAACGCACTCGTCGACCTTGGCTGACAGCATCTCCGACGAGCAAAGCAGAGCGACTACCTCAGAGTTGTCCAGCTCCAGCAGCATACCAGTGATTTTGCTCACGAGTTCAGGCTTGAACCAACAAAGCATAGATCAGTACAAATCTGGGTCCCTAGCTATGTTATGGATGGAATACATGACAAGAAAAAGCATGAGATTACTTGGTGTCTCTCAACGAGCGGATAGAGCCTGTTCCCAAGCAACTTCTTCTGTTCCTCCGGTGGAGCAGAAGCCAGATAGCTGCTGAACGAATCATTCACCGAAGAAACAGGGTCACCATGGTGAATGGTTAAACCGTTGGCCATAACATCATTTGAGAAGTACTTTGGATGGCTGAATCTCTGCAAAAACTCGAACGTATTATTAATAAGTGAACTGTCTTGTGTGAAGATAAGAAAAAGGAAGAACCAAATATAACTGATAAATCATCATGGAGAATGCTATCATAAAAGCCACAAATAAAAATGATCAGATTGGGAAATAGTTCATTAGATGCACATGAAACTTGCATGGGTGGGGGTGGGGTGGGGGCGTGGATCAAATCATCAAATATAGGTCACTAAGAAGGCTGCCACAAGGCAATGCCTAAAAATGTATTCGCATTGAACAGAGATTTTGGAAATAGTTAAGTACTAGATGAGCTCATGAGGCAACAGCCAGGCTATTTTGCAATGAGGCACATAACATGATATTCACATACTTACATTAATTTAAACATGAGGATGTAGAGAACAAATACCTGTCGGGGCATAGACATGAAATCTTTAGCTGGTGGTGCATGTGCGACATAGTTTACAGCATGAACGGTATGAGGAAGAGGCATCATATTCCCACCCATCCTTCCCCTGTTACTTCTGTAATGCCTTGGCGAATTCGGCATCTATGATATGGTAAATAAGAGCTTATTAACAAAGGAGAAAATATGAAGCAAAAATAGTTAAAAAAAAAGAAAGTAAATGTACCATGGGTGAATGTATTTGTTGGATATTAGGTGGTGAAGGAAACATGTTCGGCCTCCATTCGTGACTGAGCCCCATGGGTGGATACACAAATCCATGTCTTGGAGGACCTTGAGGAAGATGTGTACTTGGATGTGCAAAGTATACGTGTGGATATCCTGTGGGAATCATAGAGTTTGCAGGTCCAACCATTCTGGCAATATGAGCAAAATGTTGCTGCAGTTTGGCTCGCCTCTCCTCTTTCCTTTGAAAAATAGCAACGTACAATGGTTTTCCATAAAACATAACACCTGCGCGATTAACCCAAGTAACATGTTAGTAATCTAGTTGCAATAATCAATGAAATATGTTTATGAACAATTATGAAATTACCACGCATGCTGCTTACAGCACTCTTTGCCTCCTCAGGGGTACTGAAACATACAAAACCGAAGCCTCTACTAATGCCCTTATCATCACGCATAACCTTCGCTGATGTTATGTTACCAAATTCACCAAACCGTGCACGAAGAGTGTCATCATCGACTTCGTCATGGATATTTTTGATATACACATTTGATTCCTGTAAAAGAATGCATATAACATGAGTAAGCATAAGTTTGGAGATCGAGCATATAGGACTTAGGAATACATGTGTGAAACTTACATTGCTCTTATTTATTATTTCTTTTCTTTTCTCCTCATGTAAACGCTGCAAATATTGTTTCCTTTCCTCCTTCTTTTGAGCTCTCGCCACGTATAAAGCTTTTGATCCTAAAGAAAATAATTCACAAAAACATGTACCCATTAAAGCTTTTTTTTCTAGTAGAAGCTTTTATGTTATTTAACATGCGATTGATAAACATACCAATTAGCATCCCATGCATGGTCTCTTGTGCTTTAATGGCACTTTCAGGGTTTTGGAAACTAACAAATCCAAAACCCATAGATGACCCATCAGGCCTCCTCATAATCTTCAAACTAACTATTGGACCAAACTGAGAGAACTTCAATTTAACAAGTTCCTCTGTTATGTCATCATCCAGATGCTTCATGTATAGGTTAGTGTACTTGTCATCATTATTTGCAGACCGTTCACTTTTCTTAACAAAAGTAGCAACGTGCCTAAGAAAATGGAAATTATATATGTCAAATACAAACTATTACATGTAATACAAATGATTAAAGGACATAGACATACAATTTCCTATCATTGAAAAGGGAGCCATGGAGGTTCTCAATTGCTTCATCTGCTGGTTCTTGTGATGCAAATTGAACGAACCCATAACCTCTGCTAGTCCCATCCTCATTTTTAGCAACTTTACATGATAAAACATCTCCAAACTTGGAGAACAATTCTTGAAGGCTGGCATTGTCAACAGAATCACTAAGATTCTGGGAATTTCACAACAAAACAGGATTAGACCTTCATAAAATTGTAAATTCAGCAGGTATATATGCTCTATTGCGAGTATACCTTAACAAAAATGTTACCGACACCACTTCTCCTAGCATCTGGATCCCGGTTCGACCACATCACCCTTATTGGCTTATCCAAAATTAAGCTATGATTTAGTTTTTCAAGAGCTGTCACAGCTGATAAATAATGTTAGAACACTAGTCAAAATCTTACTATATTAGTCAACAAATGAATTATGATACTATTCATATTCATATCAATTAACAAAAACAAGATATAAGGATCACCACCATTTTTAAATGTATGACATCACCACCATTTGATATTTTGAACTAACTAGCTTGCCCACAACATCATATATTTTAAAAAGGAGGGAGCAACATGGTTTATTTATGCGCTCGGTTGTCACTAAAAGAAAATTAAAAACAATTCAGTAATGTAAAACAAATATCTAAACTTCAGTACATCTACATGTCAAAAGATATATGCGAAAACCCAAAATTATATGTGAGAGTAGCATATCAATTAACCTACTATGAAAATGCATGGAAAAGTGATTAAAGGAACAATTGCAAGTCAAGTGCACAATGCACCTATAACATTCAAGGAGTTGCACATTTTGACATGGTAAATCATTTACTTCCAGAATTTCAAAATACTTATCCACTCATATACAAATTAATGCTAGCAAAGATACTGATCCGTAAAAAAATGAAGGCACCCTTTTTAATTTCATCATACATCACTAGACAAACTCAATGTTGTTCTCAATCCTACTCGAATGATCAAACAAACATAAATTGACATCCTTTAGGATCTGCTGAGTATGTAATTAAGTTGCATTGGACGAGTATCATCAATCAACAAAGTTAATAAACAAAAAAATTAAATGCATTATTCAAATCAATTCAACCCGTGTATATTGTTAGAGTTGCTCACAGTTTAAGTAACTACCACCCTGAATGTGTGTTTGTATGAGTTCAAAGGGACACATATATATGACCACTTCAACCCAAGAGGGCAAGACGTGGTCTGAAAATATAAAGACGACTTTCTCATTGTCATGCAAAAAGACGAAAAAGAGAAAATCATCCTCAGCAACTTAATATGCTAAGCTTTACCAGTTCACATACCATGCTTGCGTTGGACAGCGTGAGAAAGAAAGAGATGACAAGGAGACGGCAAGTACGTGTTTGAGGTGAACAGCAGCATTTGAACTGGCGCTCCAAGCTTTGCATGGACCGTGCTTGCAGGATGCATGAGGCCTTCCTAGCTAGCTACCCGGCTCCAATTTCCCCACACCTCGAATTTAACATGAATGTTTTTCTAAACGATACTGGTCGATCCGATTTTAGTCTATAAATCCCAGAATAATGAAAATATACGCAAACCAAGCTAATAATTAATAATTAAGCCCTCGCATTACAGTAATACAGACAGGCAATCAAATTAAACCCCAATCAACCGGCCGGTACGACAGCTCGAGGAAACGGGATCAAGCGCGGCCGAGAGCTAGCGCACGTACCGTCAGCCCGGGAGAAGTAGTTCACGTATCCGTATCTAAGCGATCTGCTGGTGGCGTTGTCGCGGCAGACGCGCACGGACGTGACGGTGCCGATTTTGCTGAAGGCGTCGAACAGGTGCTCCTCCGCCACGTCCTCGTGCAGATCGCCCACGTACAGCGCCGGCACCGCCGCGGCGGCCGGCTGCGCCTCCTCGCTCCCTGGCCCTGCTGGCGCCGCGGGCGCCGCCGCCGACGTTTCCTCCTGCTGATCAGCGGCCGCCGCCGGCGCGTGCGCGGACGCGGCAGGCGCTTCCATCTCCGACGCCGGCATGGGCGAAGCAACGACGACCTGAGCTGGAGGCGCCGGCGGCGAGGAGCGGGCTAGGGCAATGCGGGGGAGGCGACGAGATGTCGAAACCGGCGAGGAGTCCCGCAGGGTTTCGGCGACGCGACGGTTTCTAAAAAAACTCGCGAGGGCGAGGGCCAAGAGACGCCACAGGTGGGCCTCCTCCTCCTTTTATTCGGCGGGGAGCGCGTCGGATACGGGAAACCGTCCGCGCCTGCCTGGCCGCCCGCCCATCTCGGTGGCCCCCCGAGCAGGCCCAGCCTCCTCCTCCTCCTCCTCCTCCTCCTTCCCGGCGCGCTGGGCCCAGATTGTCGGCGTCTGGAGTGGGCCCCTGTTCGGTTCGGCCACGCCCACCAGCCAGGGTCCCGGCGCTGCCCTCTGGCGACGAGGGGTAATTACCGCTCTGCCCTGGCCACCGCCCGCGCGCAGCCAGGGGCAGAAGCGTCCGCGTCACCGTATTTGACCCCTCCCCGTCCCGTGTCGGCGACTCCTCCTCCTCCCTGCCTCGCCCTCCCCCTTTCCCCTCCGCGTCCAGGGCCCGGGCCACCCACCCAGCCGCGGATCCGAGGCGCAGATCCGATCCGGCGATGGCGTCCACGGCGGCGAGGCGGCTGCGGGAGCTGCAGGCGCAGACGGGGAACAAGACCTGCGTGGACTGCGCGCAGCGGAACCCGCAGTGGGCGAGCGTCTCCTACGGGGTGTTCATGTGCCTCGAGTGCTCGGGCAAGCACCGCGGCCTCGGCGTGCACATCAGCTTCGTGCGCTCCGTCACCATGGACTCCTGGACCGAGGCGCAGCTCCGCAAGATGGAGGCCGGCGGCAACGACCGCCTCAACGCCTTCCTCGCCGCGCGGGGCGTGCCCAAGGAGACGCCCCACGTCGCCAAGTACAACTCCAACGCCGCGGCCGCCTACCGCGACCGCATCGTCGCGCTCGCCGAGGGCAGGCCGTGGACCGACCCGCCCGTTGTCAAGGAGACGCCCGGATCTGGGGCGCCCGCCCCCGCCAGGAAGCCGCCCGTGCACGCCTCCGCCGCGTCCGGAGGCGGCGGTGGCGGCGACGGCGGCTGGGACGAGTGGGACGACGACTTCCGGCCGGACATGAGGCGGAACCAATCGGTTGGATCATTCGCCGCCGCGGGGACGCAGTCGGGGAGGCAGCCGCCTAGGTCCAAATCGACGCAGGACATGTACACTAGGCAGCAGCTGGAGGCGTCGGCGGCAAATAAGGAGGATTTCTTCGCCAGGAGGATGGCGGAGAACGAGTCCAAGCCTGAGGGGATCCCGCCATCTCAGGGCGGCAAGTACGTTGGGTTCGGATCCAGCCCGGCGCCGTCGGCGAATAGGAATGGCGGTGCTGCCCAGGGCGATGTCATGCAGGTCGTCTCCCAGGTAAAAATATCATCTTTTTGCTATTGCTGTTGTTGTATGCCATTTAGCAGAACGCGCAATGTACAGGCCCCCGCCCAATTCTCCAATATAAGGAGCATAATTTCCATCGATTGGATAACAATATCATCAGTTTGCAGAAAAATAAATTACTATATGCATATCTGGTTTACATGCAAATGTTAGAAATCTCTGAATTTTGTTCCTTGGTACTATTTGTCCGTAAGATTGGGAATGTTGCAACTTGCAACTGTTGTTACGTAAAAATCAACTGCTCTCCTTGGGGTTGCCGACTATAAGGAATCTTGTTAGTACTGTGTTCTAATCAAGTTTCAGAAACCTAATGGACACATAAACATAGTGATGAAGAAGTTTTACTTCATAATAGAGGAACAAGCTGAGCTCCTCATGTAGTATATTTACATAAGAACAATCCCACTCTCTTGAAATATTTCAGCAGAATAGCTTCTGGAATTAAGTATACATCTTTGGTTGCTCTTGTTTCGATATGCGTCAGCATGTTTTTGCACTAAGCCTGAGATATGGTGTGATTCAATAGTATTCAATTCACTATTCACGGGTATACTTTGATCTTGTTAATATTTAGTTAGCTGCGATCTTGTTAATATTTACTTAGCTGCGCACGCCCTCAGCTTACTTTGATCTTGTTAATATTTAGTTAGCTGCGCACGCCCTCAGCTTACTTTGATCTTGTTAGTTAGCTGCGGTGATGCCAGGATTGTACCTTGTTTTGTAATTGTATTGATCTGATAGTTCCTCACTGTAACACCTTTTCAGGGATTTGGACGTCTTTCGCTAGTTGCAGCATCTGCTGCCCAGTCTGCTGCCAGTGTTGTCCAAGTCAGCACAAAAGAAATCCAATCAAAGGTGATGATACGCTTGCTTCCCCATTTCTGTGGCTCAATCATGTATCAGATATGAACCCCTCTTAGGTTCATCAAACTCATCTAGCTTCTTATTTGAATCTTTTGTTTTTCTTAAGCACTTCTTATAGCAACAATACTATGCTTCTGATCAATAGTAATGCATAACTTGGAAGTTACCTCGACATCAGTGTATTTTGAACAAATGGCAGTAAATCTTATTTAATTTAACATCAAATTAGTCTTGTGCTGCCTTTTTTCCTTTGAGAACCAAGTAATGTTTTTCACTTACATTTATGCAATATTCTTCTGTCAACACTTTATTGCTCCCTGTGCAGTAGTCACTGTTAGACTACATGAAAGCATATTTTGTTGCATTTTTTTTACCAGAATGTATAATACATTTGTTGTGCTTCACTGTTTTTTCCCCTGAGAATGGTGCTTGTCTGGAATGCAGATGAGGGAAGGGGGCTATGACCAGAAGGTGAATGAAACTGTCAGTGTTGTTGCCAATAAAACTGCAGAGATTGGAAGCAGGACCTGGGGGATCATGAGAGGAGTTGTGGCGTTGGCTACGCAAAAGGTCGAGGAATATGCCAAGGAAGGAGGAGTAGGTGGCTGGGGAGATGATTGGCAACGCAGTGAGCAGAGCAATGAGCCTTACCAAAGGTTCCAGCATGAGACCAACGGCAATGGTTGGAACTCTTCCCAAAATTCTTCATCCAAGAACTACAATTCCAATTCCTGGGACAATTGGGATGACCAAGGCAAGAAGGACGAGCCTGCGAAACCGCACCAGAGCAGTGACTCATGGGCCGGCTGGGATGACGGGAAGGATGACAGTCCTAGTTTTAGCAATCACAGCACCTCCAACAAGGGTAGCAACCAGAACGGGACCTCCGGCGGCTCGTATTGGACGGAGGGCGGATTCCGCTGAAGTTTCTCTCTTTCGACATAGAGCTATACTTTCAGGGTTGTTATTATATGCCAGGAAACTTGAGCGTCCAGTGGTTGGTATTATTGGGGATACTGAAACACTTGGGTAAAAGGGTTTGTGTTTTTGTACGATGTCTGCAACTGTTATATCTAGTGGTATATTTTTGTGGTAAAGGCCTGTCCGAAACCGCCGTCCAAATTACTAAGGAATGCCGAATTGAAGCTGTAATTTACGCAACTTCCTCGCATATTCTTTATTGGTTTTGCACCAGACAAGCTAGCCTTACAGAAATTTGCCTTAGTGGATGTTCTGGTTCCCATTGTGTGGCAGTATGCGCAATGAACTGGATATACTGTTCTCTGATCGGTGTCTTGGCTTGGGGCAAGTATTGTGCCCACTATCCACCAACTGATAAGGCACTGAAATCCGGTGCTTTCTCTCCAATTGGCTACTTTCCAAGTAGTTGATTCCAGGTAGGAAGCTGACAGTGTGACTCCACTTTTTGGAATCCATTGGTGTTGGTGCGGAAAGGATGCATCCCAGGTGATGCCAACCTCAAGCTCCACGTTCCTACAGAATCGTCGACAGCTGTATCTTCCAATCGAATTGCTGGAGTAGATTAACAAAATATTCCAGCCACTACATTCCATGATGTATAAAACCGATTGGACCTGTTTGGGCATTCAATCATCATACTGTATTTTCTTGTAATAGCTGGATTATACATGGAGCTTCCTATTTATGCCTATTTATGTGCTTCCAGTGCCAATCTGCGTTGTGTATTTGGCTAAGAGGGTCCCAGTCAATTAATGCATCAAAGGTCTGCACAGCAAGGAGGATGCAATGCTTGACTAAGGCCTTGTTTAGTTGCGAAATTCAAAATTCTAAATCTATCACATCGAAAAAGAATCTTACATGCATGGAATATTAAATTTAGATGAAATAAAAAATAAATTGCATAGTTTGCTTGTAAATTGCGAGACGAATCTAATGAACCTAATTATGCTATGATTATACATTAAATTGCTACAGTACACCTGCTCTAATGATGGGGTTAATTAGGCTAATTAGATTCATCTCGTAATTTACAGACAAGTTCTGCAATTAGTTTTGTGATTAGTCTATGTTTAATACTTCAAATATGCAAAGATTCTATTTTTACAATTTTACATGGGCAACTAAACGAGATCTAAATACAGGTAGTGAGCATGCTTGATAAATGGGAATAAGAGGTTACTCCCTTTTGGACTCGGTGATGGAACAGCAAAGGACGAAGAATATTATGCTACACTGTCATTTACCTGAACGGAGAAAATGAAACATGAGACAAATAAGTCGGTATAATTCGTGTCACTAACTTACTAACCTGTAGTGCTTCACGTTTTGTACTTTTGTGGCATAAAACCGAACTTGAGACAGGCACTAAACCAAGGTATGGGCACCTCATATAAGTTTATTTGTATAAAGTTTCGCTCACCAATCACCGCGCTAAAGTTAGGCAGCAATCTGAAATGATAATCATTTATAATTGTATGTACAAATAAAGAGGCGCCATCTCCACCGAATGCGAAAGCATAGAACAAAGCTTAGTTGGAGCACATGCACATGCATGCCAACTTGAGCTGTCCATGTGGAGCACTAGCTCAGAAAATTTTCTTCTCATCAGATGAGCAGGATGTTCGGTGGACCTGGACCATACAAGATTCTCGAGTAAGTAGTATAAGAGGTATTAACTAGGTGCCACTTAGGAAATTTTGATGATATGAAAAGTAACTAAACTAAGCTCTCTTCGTTAGGGCTCCGGCATCTCGCAAAATGGCTCGGGTTTTGGCTTTTCAAGTGGACCCGAAGCCATTTTACAAACCCTGTTAAATTTAACAAGCAATAATAATATGTTGCACTCTAGCCGTTATGCTTGCCCATTGGTTCAAGAGAAAGTGTTTCATAGTGTTTGCCTCATGATGATAGTATTAGTTATTTTAAATATTTTCACTCACTGCCGTTAACAAGGGTATCGATGGGCATTTCATTTTGACTTTTACCTGACTTTAGCACGTCCTTGTATGTGTTCTATGTACAAACATTCAAAGTCTAAAATAATAACTCATTCCGAAGATCTTTAAAATGTTTTATCACTAGTGGAGTGTTTTGACCGGCATAAAAAAAACCGTGTCTATCTCAAAGGCAACACTATTTTATTTTTTTTTACTAAAATCTACAATTTTATAATAACATGAAATCAACAAAGCTGCTTTTGCGTAGCTCGTGTCATCGTGTGGAAAACGGAATTCCAAAAAAGGATGGACCGAAAAGGAAAAAAACCATGAACTCTTTGCGCAGTTCCGGTCGGGATGTGACGGAACGAGCCAGAGGCCGCCGCCGCCGACCCGGACTCGGCCCATGTCAAGCCAACCAATCAGTGCCCGTCCGCATCACGCCGTCCTGGCCGTGCGCCCCCACCGCCTCATCCCGCGTTCTCCCTACGCGTCTCCGCCTATACTATTTCCCCCGCCCGAAAAAATATCCCCAATTCCCCACCCCAGCTCACAACCCTAATCACATTTCGCCGCCTCCGCCCCCGTCAACCTCTTCCCCTTCTCTCGCCAACCCTAGCCCACCCCCGGCGAGATCTGCCCAGCTCGAGCAGCCATGGCGGATACGCTCGACATGACCCTCGACGACATCATCAAGAACAACAAGAAGAGCAACCCCTCCTCCGGCGGGGGCCGCCGCAGCCGCGGCGGATCCGCCTCTGGCGGCAGCGGCAGCGGCGGCGGCGGTGGCGGTGGGGTCGGGCCGACCAGGCGCCCCTTCAAGAGGGCTGGAAACAGGCAGGCTCCCTACCAGCCGCCGAAGGTACGAACGAATCGAACGGGCTAGTGGCTCCGCGTCGCCCGGCGGAGGATGCGGGGCTTCCGACTTCGCTGAGTCGGGCGGGAGGAGATGGTCGGAACGTTTTCTCACGTGGTGACGCGATCGATCCAGGCCCCCGACGCGGCGTGGCAGCACGACATGTACCCCGCGGTCGCCGCCACCGGTGGAGGCAGCGGCGGGAGGGTCTCGGCTATCGAGACGGGCACCAAACTCTACATCTCCAACCTGGACTTTGGCGTCTCGAACGACGACATCAAGGTATATGCATCACCGGCTTCTGAGCATTTAATTGTGCACAAAATCCGTAGTTAGCTGGTTAGATGTACGATTAGCTTGGATTCTTTCTAGATCTAGTGATCCTGAGGGTAGCTAAGATCTATTGTATGATGTTGTAGTTTGTGAAAGTCACTTGTATGTATTACTTGCAATTGTGCATGTTAAAAAAAAAAGGTGTTTAGATCTGGCAAAGATCTATATCTACATATAGCTTGGTCTTCGTTTTCTATGACATAGTGATTCTCCCATGGCGATATATGATTGAAAGTATTTATAGTAGGCTGTCTGCTTCAAACACCTAAGACTATGCTCCTGTTATATCCTCAGCTCGTCATGAGTTCTCAGTTTGTCCGTTTGGCTTATCCTAAAATATGCATATTTTCTGGACATTATTTATATTTATGTACCATAGGTGTCAGTTCTGTTTTTTTAGATCTTACTTATGCTAATTGCTAAATATTTAAGTTGTAGTGAAGCTATGTTCTAAGACTTTAAAATCGCAGTGGCGATTCTGTTTATTCGTCAATTTCTGCTGCATACAATATCAGAATTTAAACATTAGCTCACTAGTTTTGTATGTATGATGCAGGAGCTATTCTCTGAGTTAGGTGATCTGAAGCGATCTTCCATAAATTATGATCGAAGTGGGAGGTCTAAGGTACAGATGCAACCTTATTGGTCTCCAGCCCATCTCTTACCTATTTTTGGTCTCTTAAGTTAGTTTTTTTTCCCTTACAGGGAACAGCTGAAGTTGTATTTGCACGGCGTGCTGATGCTGTAGCTGCGGTGAAGAAATATAACAACGTGCAACTTGATGGTAAGCCCATGAAGATAGAGATAGTTGGGACCAATACTCCAACAGCAGCTTCTGCTCTTCCACTCACTAACGGAGGCCAGGCTAGGAATGCTGTGAAGAGGTATATTCTCAATCGGTCCATGCCAAATTGCCAATATCAAATTTGTAGGGGCATGTTCGGCAGTATTTAGATTAACTAACAGGCATTATGCTAAAAGTTGTTTATTGTTATATGAATCATGTCATTGAACAGCAGAGCTAGACTCATGTCTCTCAATGTAGCAATGCAAATAGAAAGATATCAATTTTATTAGTTATTTTTGTAATAAGAGCTTAACAGTAATTTCCATTGTGCAGTAGGCTATTTTTGGCATGTGCAAACTTAATATAATATGTCCTGTTTTCAGGGCCTTTGGCATTGTTGAATCTGTAATTTTTAAGGATTGAAAATTCTTAGGTGTTTGTATTTTGTGCTAGTTCATCTGATGAAATAGTTGCATCCGTGGACCATTTTCGTAACTGTGCATTTGTCACCTAATATGCAGTGAGATGCGTAATTGATCTTTTACCTATCAAAATTGTTATGTTTATTTTTTCCCTTTTTATTAATAGATATGCAATCTGTGTAAAGTTTACTAAGTCATATGCAAATGTTACAGCGCACCGAGGGGTGGCCCAACAGGTATGCCACAGCGTAGACCCCATCAAAGGGGCAGCAGTGGTCGTGGTGGTGGTGGATCTGGTGGTCGTCGTGGCAAAGAGCGTAGTAAGCCAAAGTCTGCTGAAGAACTTGATGCTGACTTGGAGAAATATCATGCCAATGCGATGCAGACCAACTAAATACCTTCACCAAGTTGACATTTCCATCAAATATGAAGAGCATTAGTCCTTTCATTCCTGCTGTTTGTGCTGCTATGTTCAGGGGACAACAGAACTTTATGTTTGTGGGGGGTCTTGCTTTACTGAATTTATGGGTTATATGTGTTTACATAGAACTAGACAGTGGGTGATGCTGAACACTGCTATGGAAATTACTTGGTTGCCTTTAGTTTCTGTACCTAATGCTGCGGAGTGAAGAATCATCCAAGTTACTCCACATGTGAACGTTGGAGTTGTATCAAGGTTCCTCTCATTTGCTTTGACCCTCACCATGCAACAATACAACATCTTCAAGGTAAAAAAAGGAATGGGTTTCAGATGTTCCCTGGTGATCCAGTTTTGTGCTTTCATTCTGATATTGCTGAGATGATTAACTGCTGTCCCGGTTCAAGCTCCAGCCATCTTAGGAGGTACGATGCTTTTCAGTTGATTAGAGTCCTTACTTTTGTTGGTTAGCTATGTATATTCATTTTCTTGTGTTTGTGAGGTTTAAGGATTTTTTTTTCGTATTGCAGGTGGCTGTTGCTTTTTATTGTGAAGCAATTTGATATTTATTTTGGGCATCTTAAGCGATCTTCGCAGGCACATTAATGATTCGCATGAGCTCGAGGTGCCTCATTCTTTTAAAAACTGAATCCTTTCTTGCATAATCTTCATCGCTTCTGGTGTCGACAAGTAAAGTTATCGCGGATTTGGCAGTCACTAATCTCATTGAAACATCATGGTTCAAATCCTGCCTCAAGGTCTGCTTTTGGTAGTTATAGTCGATGCTCTGCATCCTTTTGGAATTGAGTCCCATGCTTTCTTATTTATGGTGTAAGCATATGTGGATGCCTCTGAGGCTCTGATGGTTGATCTCATCAACTGCTCTTCGTTGGAAATATATCAACTTCCTTGGAGGATGCACATGGAGTCCCTTGCCTCTTGCCCAGAAAATTAGTTTTTAATTGAGACACTTTCCTATTTCTTGCCTGTCACTGGGTAGTTGGAACTTGTTTCAACTTCAACCCTGGTGGGCATCTCCCCATGCAGATGGTTTGAATCATCCTAGGTTCCCAGTTTTGCATGTGATTACTTGTGACCCTGGTGGTAATGCTATATCTCGTTAGCGGGCTGAGGTCAACCTTGTTTTTGTTCCTTCTCTTATTCTGGTATAGTTGGTTATGGTTTGTGGAAACATTTCTTTTGTTTCATTATTGCTTCAGTTTTATCGCACAATGTTTTAATATTCTGGGAGTGCTACACTTTTCAGCTTGCGTGCGATTTTTCTGATGGTTGGAATTATATAGTAATATAATAGGGATTGTCGGTTTAATTGATGTGTTCCTGTGGTGCTTTGATTTACTCCCTCTATCCCAAATTATTAGCTGTTTTGGGTTTCCTAGATATATTGGTTTCACTATGTAACTAGACATGATATATATCAAGATGCATAGAAAAAATTATGCATTTATAAAAGTCAAAATGACTAATTTAATTTGGGACGAAGTGAGTAGGAATCTTCGTTTCGCAGTTTTTGTTCTGATTACTTATTCTGGAGGTTTGATTGGCGAGTGCGTTGACGCGTGCCCCTTGGTGAACTAATAATCTTCTTGCTATACCGGCCTAACTTAGCAGGAAAACAACGCACGACGGGCTAGGGTTATTCCAGCGACTACTATTATTATATCATGGTTTTCGAACTAGGCAAGATACATTTCAGTAAACAAGTGGTAATGGTACGCTATTAGGCAGGCCGATCATGTTAGCTTGCATGAGGTGTCCTGACCTAAGGGAAACAGCAGAAACGGTCGCAAGACGGTGCCGCCTGACAGCCATGCGGGTTCGTGCGGCTGCGACCCTCGCCCTGCCAGGTGCGGGGCGTCCGGCAACGGAAGGGCTTCGTCAGGGGTGCACATCCGTCCCAGGGCGGTGCGCTGTGCAGCCAACAGCCACCAGCGATGCAACCGCGCAGCCAGCAGTGCAAGTTCGCTGCCGATCCTCCGACCAGCTGCGCTCTACATCACCTGTTGCCGATTTGCATTTGCGGCAAGCGGGCAACCAAAGGTGAAAGGTCTCACAAGTCACAATGCACCAATAATAACCAATTGACCATAAGCGATTCACCTTTTTGCATACATTTGTTTATGATGTAACTACCTTATCAGATCAATAAAGGCCTTGTTTGGTTTCCTAGCATGCTAGGAAATCAACACTTTGACTACTAATTACGGTGTCAAACAAAATCAGTTTATAAAATCAACTTCAGAACCCCCGCACTAGTGACCCTAAATAATCTAATGAGGTTTTGACCGTGTGATTAGAAGATGATTACTGTCGCAGCATTATAGCCAATCATCGATTAATTACCTTCATTAAATTCGTCGCGAAAAATTACACCCATCCCTGAAGAGGTTTTGCAAATAGACTTCATTTAGTACTCCATGCATGCGAGATTTTTTCTCAACTTGCATGTGCTAGAAATCTTGGTAGGAACCAAACAAGGCCAAAGCTCGCCGAATGCCCCCCCCCCCCACAAAAAAAAAACATCGAGCAATCACCATGCAGTGGTAGACAAAACACAAGATTATCGTAGCGAGGATAATCACTGAAGATGCTGCTATGCTAGGGGATGACAACCTACATGTATCTCGATAACCACGCCTCAGCTTATTAGCCATTATATAGAACATCTAAGAAATATCTACCTGTTCTGTAAAAACATGATCCAACAGAACGATAAAGGAGAGGAGGTATGCCTGCCACTGTCCAAAAAGAACCGACCACAACTACGAACCACCATTCAACATTTAGCTAATTTAGTGTCCAACGATAACAAATACAAAGGACCTCAACAACCGCCTATAAATCCTCAGCTAGAAGGGACCTTCCTGTTTGGCTCAAAGACATTCTTGATCAAAGAATCCTTGATGGATAGCAGCTCAGGGAACTCAGCCTTCAATTTAGATGCGTCCATCTCATTGTTGCTCCTAGGTGCAACTATGACCTTGGCCTGCTCTTCCAGGGTGAAGTTGGTCCACTTGAATTCAGGATTGATGTACTTTTTGTACATCTCCAGAATCTCGTTGTGGCTGACAACACCAGGGTTGGTGAAGTTCCATATGCCCCTGCAGTCCCGCTTCGCCATCTCGATGGAGATAGGCAGAAGCTCATCCAAAATTGTCATGCTGTTGGGAATGTTCACCACCTTGTCGTAACGAGCTATCTTTGTGATGAAGTTACGAGGGTTGCTTAGGTCTGATGATATAGGCATCCTTACCCTAAGAGTACAGACATTATCATAGTCCTTCAATAGTTCTTCCACCTGCACCACAATTAACAGCAGAGAAGTTAACTTCCAGGCATTATGAAGCAGTAGAAGGAAATCCCACGATAAAAGAAAAGACAAAAGTGAGCTTACCATCGCTTTAGTTTTGGAATAAAAGGAACCTGTAAAGTTGGGTGTGTCTTCCTCTTTAAAGCCGATTCCAGACCCTTCAGGGTGCTTAGCATCGTACTCAAATATACAGCCTGTAGCATAGTTGATCATGAGCAAACCCTGCTCACGACAAACATCTGCAAGATTCAAGGTGCCTACAACATTGGTGCGGATAGTGTCTTGTTTGTGGGTCTCGCACCAGTCAACATTCGGTCTCCCAGTGACTCCAGCAGCATTGAAAACATGAGTCGGCTTCACATTTCTAATGTCCTCCAAAAGCTGAGAACGCTCCTCCAAGCGTCCTTTCCCATACTCATATGGTATCCCTTGTTTCTCACAAATCTTCCCAAGGAGGCCACCAATCCATCCAGTCCTACCATATATTAAGAACTTGTAGGGATGCTTTTGAGGGGCATCGGTGGTGCTTTGGGTATTGGTTGCAGGAGCTGTTGTGCTAGCTTCCACTGGTGAAGAAGATATAGACTTGATTTCCTCAGTCCAGTTATGTCTTTCATCAACACCAGGAGTCATCAGCATCCTTGGATGAGGGAGCAGTGCACCACTGACATCTCCCCAGTAATCAGGATTGGTGGTATACCACTCAATTGTTTTCTTCAATCCCTCTTCCCATGGTGTGCGCTCTGCCCATCCCAATCTCTTCAGCTTCTGATCATCCAAGAAGTACCTCTGGTCATTGAAGGGCCTGTTCTCAACAAACCTGATGACTTTCTCAGTATCCAAGCCAAAGAGCCTGCATATGTCCTTGGCCACATCAATCACCCTCCTCTCCTTCACAGTACCAATGTTATACACATGTCCAACCTCTCCTTTGTGAAGAACCACCTCAAAAGCTTCAGCCACATCCTCACAGTACAGGTAGCTCCTGACATTGGAACCATCTCCATGAATAGGAAGAGGTAGACCTCTCATGGCCAAAAGAATGAATTTGGGAATGAGCTTCTCAGGGAACTGATTTGGCCCATACACATTGTTACCCCGAGTGGTAATCACAGGAAGACCATAAGACCTTCCATATGCCATCACAAGCATTTCAGCCCCAGCTTTTGTAGCTGAATAAGGATTTGTTGGAAGCAGTTGTGATGCCTCGTGGTTACCAACCACAGCATCCTCATCAGTTTCTCCATACACCTCATCAGTACTGACATGAATAAACCTCCTGATCTGACCAGTAACCTTGCAAGCCTCCAGCAGGACGTGGGTACCATATATATTGTTCTTTGTGAACTCAAATGAATTGCCGAAGGAATTATCCACATGAGTCTGAGCAGCAAAATGCATGATGGTGTCAATCGACTCTGTGATCAGAAGGTAGTTGACCAGATCAGCACTTGCAATGTCACCCTTGACAAACTTGAAATTTGGTGAAGGCCGTGAAGGGTTGAGGTTCTTTAGGCTGGAGCAGTAGTCAAGCTTGTCGAGGACAACAATCTTATAGTGTGGATAGTTCCTAACCAGGCGGTTTGCCACATGTGATGCAATGAAACCAGCAGCGCCGGTTATGAGAATGTTCTTGGGCTCGTAGGTCGCCATCTTTGTCTGCTAATCAGTGGACCTGTTAATTTGTACAGAGCACAATGAGATCAGGTGTCCAGTCACAGTGACTCCTCATCTGCTTAAGTTGAGGAAATGAAAAGACAGACAAGCAACATTCTCAGGCAAAAAAGAACTGACATGTACAAAGCAGATACCTGGTTGCATCAGTAGAAATAATAAGTTAATAATAAAAAATAACAAAATGAAGACAACCATCACTAGAAAACATGTAATTAATTAAGTATTAGCAAATGTAGTACTAGAATATAATATGAAATGAACAAGGATCTTTAGCATAGATATTCTCTATAATCAGACACGTCAGCTTAATGGTCTTGCCCGCTGATTGCCAGCTTGAGTTCTCCATGCTACGCAACTAATAACTCGATTACTAAGGATCATTAACTCAAGCAGTAAGAGTCGTTAACTCTAACAGTAAGGGGATCATTAACTCAGGAAGATAAGCAGAAGTCAGACAGCGCTCACCACAATATCCTAGCCCAGGCAATTAACAAATTGAAAGGCGCGCGTCCACCATGATCCACACACAAATCTAGCGAACCAGCTCACGCAACGCAACGGCAGCCAACTCCATCGACTATCCGGCCGCAACGACCGAACGGCATCGCCGGCGACCAACTCCAAACCCGGCAGGGATCACGCTCCCTCACTGACGCGGGCCGCGAGGATCAATCAGATCTATCGCGCTGGCCGCTACAACGAAGCCGAAACGAGCACCGCCCGGAAGCAACCGTGGAATTCGCACGATCAGATTCGAGAGCAGGGGACTTACGAGAAGCGGTCGCCGAGATCCGGGAGCGCCGCGGTGGCGGCAGAACCGAACCGAGCCGAGCCGGGGGGAGAAGAGCCTGTCGCGGAGCCGAAGGGGGCGGTCGCGCGCGCCTCGTCGGGGGACGAGGCGGCTGGCGAGCGCGGGCGGGCGGGCGGGGACCACGGCCGGTGGCGGTGATGAGATGACGCCTGCCGCGACGAGCAGCGGGGCGAAGCGTGGGCGTGGAGGGTGGAGATCGGGAGGAGGGAGGGAGGGGGCCGGGGCTGGCTCGCTTAAATGCGGGCCGCGCTAGTAGTCTAGTCCTGGCTCCAGACTCGCCTCGCCGCGGGGACACGCCGTCTGTTTCGTCCAGCGCACGCTGCTCTTGCTGGCGCCTGGCGGTGGTGGACTCGCGGCCGCGGTGTCCCCGTCGCCGGAATCAGCTCCCGACTGGAGGGCGACACCGTCACTGCACGTGGGCCCAAACGCCCGTCGGGTCCACGCGTCGGTGACTGAGTAGACTGCAGAGCATCTCGTCCCCGTCGCCAGCGCCCAAGCCCCACAGGCCACGGCTCAGCAACGGACTGACGGAGCGTGACGGGGGTAGGTAGGCGGCGCCTCCGGCGGCTCGCAGACTCTCGCACACGACGCGAATCTCAGCGGTGATTCCGAGATTTTTTTGATTATTTTTCTTTCTTTTTGGGACGGACTCTACACGGTTAGCGACGCGATCCTGTTTGTGCCTTCGAAATTTGCACACATGCATGGAGCACTAAATTTAGATAAACAACTTAACTAATTACACAGTTTGGATATACACGACGAGACGAATTTTTTGAGCCTAATTAGCGCATGATTAGTCATAAGTGCTATAGTAACCTATATGTGCTAATGATGCGGTCAAAGGCTTCAAAAGATTCGTCTCGCGGTTTTCAGGTGAGTTCTGAAATTAGTTTTAAATTAGTGTCCGAAAAATATTCCCGATATCTGGTCAAATCGTTGATGTGAGACCCAAAATTTTTTGATTTGGGAAATAAACGGCCCCTCTGTTGTGCGCTTAAACTGTAGTAAGCCCCGTCGTCTTCTTAGGCCATGCTTAGTTCTTGGGTCACCGACATATCCTGACGGCGTGCTTGGGTCGGACAACGGGCCGCTTCGCTTGGGACGGAAGCGTTGGATCATTCGTTGCTCGCTTCATCAGCCAGATCTGCTCGGCTCATTGCCCCATTCGAGTCAGGCTCAGGCCACGGTCCACCCCACCCCGTGTGGGTGTGGGGGCGTCGTGGGCTTTCGTGGCTCGTTGCTGCTGTTTCCATCGTTAGGTCACGGCGTCACGCGACCGACGCGGGAGGAAACTTTCGTGACGCGCCCTGCTTCGTTTTTCACCGTGCCTAACGCGCAGTCAAATCTGCCAACCTGTGACTTGTTTAGTTGCTCTCATAAATTTTTTGAAATGAAATCTTTTTACATTTGAGGTATTAAATATAAATTAATTATAAAACTAATTACAGAACTCGTCTGTAAACTATGAGACGAATTTATTAAGACTAATTAATTTATCATTAGCACATATGTACTGTAGCAATTTAGTGTCTAATCATAGTCTAATTAGTCTCATTAAATTTATCTCGCAATTTACAAGCAAACTATACAATTTTTTTTATCTAAATTTAATACTCCATGCATATAAGATTTTCTTTCGATATGATAGTTTTGGAATTTTGAATTTTGCAACTAAGGGCCTGTTTGGCAGGGCTCCGGCTCTTCCAAAAACAGCTCCGGCTCCGGCTCCTCAGATGGAGCGGCTTCTCTGGTAGAGTTGGAGCCGTTTTAGAAAATGTTTGGCAAAACAGCTTCACTTGTTAGATTGATGTGTAAGCCGCGTGAAGCCACAATTTCATGACTTCACCTTGCCTGTGTAAGCCGCCGATGGCTTCAGGACCAGCTTCACACGTGAAGCCGGTTACAAAATAAACATTTGGGAGGGTTTCGCCTAGAGCCGGAGCCGCTCGTAAAGCCGCTCCAGAAACCCTCCCAAACGGGACCTAAATAAGGGCATGGTGTCCCAGCACTGAGAATAGTCTTGAATCGGGGCAAAAGAAGCTCCTGTCACGAAAGGTCAAAAAGGAAGGTTCTGGGCGTTCCGCGGCACGATCTGTGCACGAATTGACTGCCTAGCACCCAAGGAATCGCAATCAGATCTCAGCACGACCCCCCACCGCTTGCATGTTACGAGTACTACTCCGTACTTCGCAGCTTCTGCTACTCGTGTCATCTTAAGCATTTTTAGATGCACTCAAAATTCCAAAATTTTATAAGATTTTTCGTCACATCGAAGCTTTGAATGCGTACATGAGATATTAAATGTAACTAAACAAAATAACTAATTACATAGTTTGACTATAATTTGCGAGACAAATCTTTTGAGTCTAGTTAGCACATAACGGGACAATAATTATTAAATATAAATGAAGGTGCTACAATATTTTACACCTAAAATTTTTCGCATCTAAACAAGGCCTTGTTGGACAAGTGCCATTAGGGATGAGCTAAATTTCAAATGGTATTGAAGGGAATTTTCTCTATTTTCTCCAGACGACACCCGGCCACCGGGATTTCCGTTTGCCGAAACACGGTTCGGTCAGATTTCTGCAAGACAACGGCCGCTTTGTCCTGTACTCCTGTTAAGGTATTGTCATGTTAGCAGGACTTTTGTCCAGTAAACAAAGTGTGCAGTTTAGCCATGCCAAGCTGGTTGGTTACTCTGAGGCAGCAGCAGCAGCAAGATGGAACAAAGCTCAAAATGGCATCAACATTGCTATAATCGATTCAGGAGTACACAGGCTACAAACACAAGTACAACAAGATCTGCGGGAGCAGAGAGACGCAAAACGGCCGGCCCTGTATGGGAATTCTAATAGTACAATCTTTCAAGGTGAACGACAAATGTGTATTCAGTTTATTGGAACTCAAATTCCGTAATGAAATGCGGCCACGAATAATGACGAACCCAACTATGAGTATGCTCCCCCCTTGGATATCCTTCTCGCCAAACACAGGGCGGTTTAGGCCTTGGTCTTCTTGGGCACCGCCAGGCGCTCCCGGAAATCACCCTCCATGAGCACCAAACCGTCGCGCAGGACGACCTTGGGCTCCCACCCAAGAACTTCCTTGGCCTTTGTGATGTCTGGCTTCCTCTGGCGAGGATCATCAGGAGTGTTCTCGGTCATCATCACTGTCACTTCTGGGTTGATCAACTGCAAAGCAGGCATGTCAGTAAACCATCAAGATTTACCAAGCTTTAAAAGAAAGGTTTGCAGTTATATAATATCCAGCTTACCTCCTTCACATTCTCAGCAAGTTCCAGCATGGTAAATTCACCTACACAATAAATATAGCCATTTAGCAGAAAGAAGGAGCCTGACATCTTTAACATTGGAATACTTATGACAAATTTATAACACTGACAACTGTGTGTCAACAAAAGTAAATATAGAGATGAATTTTACCTGGGTTACCCAAGTTAATCGGTCCAGTGTTGTTTCCATTCATCAGCTTAATAAGACCATCAACCTACATTGAAATGATGTAGTTGTCTATATCATGCACTGATAGAGCCATGAGAAATTATGAATCCAATTTTGAAAATGCAATGGAAGACAAACCATATCGGCAACATAGCAGAAGCTCCTAGTCTGTGTGCCTGGTTTCTGCACAGTCAGGGGTTCGCCACTAGAAGATTGTGAAAAAAAAAAGGTAAGCCACCAAAACCATCTGGACACAAGCTGAATTAAAATAGGAGAAATCCAACGATTATTACCGAACAGCCTGAGCAATGAAGTTGCTAACAACACGGCCATCATCAATGTTCATCCTAGGCCCGTACGTGTTGAAAATCCTGGCAATTCGGATTTCTGCAGACATGGATGACAAATACTAATAAGGAAAAATCATCCCAGAGTAATAATGGAACAAAAAGGGCTATGAGCTAATAGTCAAGTTTAAGTACACAAAGTATTACCAATGCCATGCTGCCTGTGATAGTCGAACATCAGTGTCTCTGCTACACGCTTACCCTCATCATAACAACTCCTGACTCCTGATAGAAAAAAAATCAAAATGGTAAGAGAACTTGAAAATAAATTTTGAAAAGCAGAGGAAAATATATTGCATTTGCCAGACGAACAAAATTACCAATTGGGTTAACATTGCCCCAGTAGGCCTCGGTTTGAGGATGCTCAAGCGGATCACCATAAACTTCAGAGGTCGAAGTCAACAAAATCCTGCAAATGAACATAAATTCCATTTAATACAGCTTTTTCACATGGAGGCATTGGAAGAATCAATAGGCATGATTACCAACCTAGCTCCAACTCTCTTTGCAAGTCCCAGCATGTTAAGGGTCCCAATAACATTAGTCTTGATGGTCTGTTCAGGAAATTATAGACATTTCAATACAATGAACGGTCAGGAAAAACAAAGAAATGATATACTTATCACAGAACAGAGAACTTGCATACCTTAACAGGATTGTGCTTGTAGAAGATTGGGGAAGCAGGGCAAGCAAGATGATAGATTTGGTCAACCTCCACAAGCAGCGGTTGGGTGACATCTAAAACAGTGAGGAAGAATTTACAGCATAAGAGCATAACTCATGACTCATTAGGAAGAAAATATACTTAAAACGAAACAACTGAGACTAGGTATTCATTAAACTGTTTTTTCATGATGACATGATGAATACTATCAATTTGAGTATATCTGTCCCGTCATCACATTTTCATGATCAGAAATGAAGAAAGTTACAACCAGTGTCAGAAAAAATAACTTGAATGCACATGCTTGTACTCCGAATATGAGTTGTCATTAGCAAGTTCCAAATCAATAGTCAATGACCAATTAAGAGAAAAAGAAAGTTAATTCAGTCAACAGACAACTCGGGTCATGCTATTGGACAAGCATTGAATATATGGCACAATAATTGCATCGTACTTCAATTGTCATTGACTAACCATGATTCAAATTTTCAGGAACCTTTGAAAAAAGACTAAAATAACTACAGCTTACAAGTGAGTACAGTACTAGTCAACAACTAAGGCTTCAATAATATAGTTAGAAAATATTAACCTCCATTAAACGAACAACAAAGGACACGTTAGGGCTAACATAGAGACAACATAAAAAAGTAGCACTTTATTTCCAATTGACTATCCAAGATCAATAACTCAGGATCCTATGAAAGAGAAGACTTAAAACAATACCAACATAGTTGAATTTGTGGCAATGCGTAGTTAACTAGTAGTTATTTTACCGTGACGGATGAGCTCAAATCTTGGGTGGCCGATCCACTTCTTCAGGTTGTCTTTTGAACCAGTGAAGAAGTTATCAGCAACAATGACCTGGACACAGCAGAACAGGGTTAAGAAAAAATGTATGGTATGCAGGATCTGTAACAAGGATCCTATAACACACAAATTTAGAGCAGCATGAACTATGAAGCATGAAACAACACTACCGTAAATAGCCCTCGATCCTTAGAACAGCACTCCACATGAGTCAACAACTATCTTAGGAAGCTCAAAATGAAGTACCTCTAACAGGATCTCTAAAGCATTGCCAGTGGATCTTTGTGATCTTTCAAAGCCACAAACAGATCCACGAAATAACACTCTGAATTACAGTCATGATATAGCTTGAGCTCTATCAAGTAATGCACGATTTGCTGCTGGATCTCACTCAATTCAGTGATCACTCACATTACCAATCAGATCCACAGAAGTACTCAATGCTCGAGCAAAGCTTCCAGCTATAGCTTAATACATCAATTGCCCCCACATGATGCAAAATGTAACTCGAAAGCTTGCTCCCCAGAGATTGGGAAGCACAATTATCTCCAACTAACGTCCCTTTCAAGCAGATCTAGACCCACTCAGTTCCTGGCCTTATCACTCGGATGAGATCTAGACGCCCCCCATCATAATGGGTTTGACCCAACACATGAACGCAGGCCGATCCCGCAAACCAACGAGAACCGAAGTGCTATGCTACGGGATCTCAGTCAGGGCGCGCGTACCTCGTGCTTCTCGTTCTCCATGAGCTTGTCGACGAGGTGCGAGCCGATGAAGCCCGCCCCACCGGTGACCAGGATCCGCAGGTTGGCCTGGATCAAACAGCAATTCGGCACCGGCGATCAGGATCCGGACCACGCGAGCCCGCCAGACCAGACGGCGAGGGAGGGAGATCCGGCGGCGGAGATCGCGCTCTCACCTGGAAGAACTTGGAGAAGCGGAGCGGCGAGGGGGTCGGCGGCGGGCGGGAGGTGGTGTGCTCGCCGTTGCTGCCATTGGTCTCCTTCTGCGCCATCGCGTCGCGCACCTGGTTCCGCCCAGATCCAACCCAAACCACACGCGTCAGGCGTCAGGTAAAAATCACGCACCGGAACGGGGCGGGACCAAAAGCGATCACGCAATTGCGAGCGAGCGAGCAACGAAGAAGCGTGGGAAGGGCGGAGGGAGGGGACGGGGACGGGGCGGGGCGCTCACCCAGCAGCTGGCGCAGGGGATTGGGCTCGGCTTGCTTGGCTCGGACAGACACGGGGAACGGGCGGTTTGAATCGGATTAGACTCTGGGCGGACGACGAGGAGGCCTTCCAGATCTGAGCAGTATTTATAGAACCCGCGCTGTGCACTCCCGGAGCACAGAGGGGAAGAACAGAGGCCACGCACCAGCACCGCCACCGACTGCTGCTAGCCTGCTACCAACCGGGATAATCGGCCAATCTAAATCAGATCTCACCGCCACCCGACGCCACAATTAATTCCTCCCCCTTTCCGATCTGGTGCCAATAAGAAACTAGTAATCCGTGCAGCGGAGGGCGCGGGGGGACGAGGAGGGAGGAGCAGACATTTGCGCTTCCAATGGAAGCAAAGGTGCCGGTGCTGGTGCGGATGCCGCCCCCGGCCGCGCGCGAGATTCCAACGGGTGCCGCGTGCGATCGATGGCGACAGCGCAGCGCGCCCGGACCTCGACGCCCGCCCGCCCGCCCGGCCGTCACCGCGCGTTCTTTGTTTAGTGGCGCGATTAGGCGCGCGTTAGGTGCGATCTGGGCGACTTGGGATGGGGGTGAGATCGGTCGGTCGAGCAGTCGAAGGTTGGGATCGTTCGGCGGGCAGGTGGGGCCTCGACGGCTGGTGAGGCTCACGAGCTGCCGCCTTCTGGTTCTGGCGCGCGTCCGGTCGCGGGGCCGGCGAGTTCGAGCCGACGCGCTGTTGGACGGGGCTGTCGGGTACGGCGGAGCGGCGAGGTGCCGACGTGGTGGCGACTCGTTGCTTGCGACATACGGCGCGCGAGCGCATCATGGTTCAGAGCCGTCGATTGGGTGTGTGACCGGGCTAAGATTAGATTAGGCGATCAGCGAGCGGCATGGGATTAAAGGCCTAGATCTCAGATTATGATACCGGGTGAATGAAGAAGCTCGAGGCTTGCCTTCGCACCGGGATAAGAATATTCTACGAATTCACGTTCACGTCGCGCTCCAACCTTTAAACCTACCAAAAAAAATGCCCCAACATTTCCTTGAGAGCTAGCAGGCTAGCACTAGTGGGTGGTTACGCGGAGTGATGAACGTAACCAACTGCAGAGCATGTGATTGCGATTGCTGCCGTGAGTTTTAATCTTGGGACGTAGAGCCGGGCTCCGCCTCAGGCATTTTATTTTTTTTTCTTTTGTAGCGCCGGTTTGCAGCATGCGGTGGTTGTTGCCATTTTCCCTCCCTTTTTTTTCCTGTTGGGACCTGCTCTCGGCCTTGAGATGCCGGCGACATGTTATCGTTACTTTTTCTGTTCTTGTCGATGCGTTGGCGATACTGCTACAGTACTACCGTCACCCTGCCTGCCTGAAGGCAGACGGTCATTGATCCCAGCGAATTGTTTCAGAGCCGCAAAAGCGAAACGAGCGAGATCCTCAGCGCATCAGAAGAACCCAGCCGAGCAGGGAATGAGCATCGTCTGTGGCCTGTGGGTATAATAAGCAAAGGTCAACGGTCAAACCCCTCCCCCGCGGCAGATCTTGAAATGAAAGGCACATCATCGTATCGTATACATAAAAAAAACAGATCGAGGTTTTTTATGGGCTGCTTGAAAGTGTACCGAGATATTCCCTGCTTCGGACACGAGATCTTCCATTCCACGCCGGTAGCGGCAGGCGGTAGCCCATGTGTTTCCCTGACTCGCAGCTTGACCTGGGGAGCTCCCGAGGTCAGCTCTCGGTCACTGATCCTCGATCATCAACCACCAACCACTGTGTTCGGCAGCTCCACCAGCCTTCAGCTCAACAGTATTTTTTTCTCACACCGTTCCAGCACCAGCCTCCAGCCACCAGCCAGCCAACAATATTTTTCTCTCACACCACTCCAGCACCAGCCACCAGCTCCAGCCCAGCGAACAGAGTGACTGGTCCATGCACCGCCGTGGTGTCGCAGTGCGGGCGGGCAGAATTAGGGGTGCAAATGGGTGGATGACCCTTAGAGCAACTCTAGTGGAGTCATTAAATTTGAGTGACTAAAATTCATTTTAGTCACCCAATTTTCAAGTTTAGTCACTTAAAATATAGTCTCTACTCCAACAGCGCCGACTAAATAGACTAAAAATGGTGGGTTTTACTATTGGTAGCCTAAGACCATCTCCAACTGGAAGACTAAATATGAGCCTATTTTGCATTTTTTAGTAGGCCCATAAAATTTAGGGGCTTGAAATCCTCTCCGGACTCCAGCACGACCAAATAATGGCCCCTAAATCAATCTGTGGGACCCAACCGTCAGCGAAACAAATTAACTATCCACCGCCGCGGACGCTAGCGCTCGAGCTCTCGCGCCTCGCCGCCGTCCTCCCTCTGCGCCGGCGACCTCGCGCCTCGCCGCCGTCCTCCCTCTCCCCCTCCCGCACCCGGCGGAGACCTCCCTCCCGCACCCGCGGCGAGTTCGTGCCGCGCCGGCCGCCTCTCCCCCGCGCCGCCACGCCCACCTCGCCCCGTGCCGCGCCGGCCGTCGTGCCCGCCTGCCTCGCCGGCGCCGTGCCCGGTGCGCCATCCCCGCCGTGCCAGGGGATTGACAAGACCGCTAGAGAGAGGGAGACCGCAGTGCGGAGATGGGTTGAGGAAGATGGAGGGAGAAAGCGGGCAGCTTGGTGGATCTCGTCACCGCGCATCCGCCGCTGCTCACTTGGGCCGCTCCTCCTGAGAGGCTCAGCGCCTCCACCAGGTATGCTTCTTCATCTCTTCAATTTTGTGAGAAACAGAAGCATTTGCACCATTCGTGCTTGAGAAGTTAGCAGTAATAATATTAATCACCGGATTCAATGTAATGACTCTGCTTGAATCAAAAGGATTCAAAGGGATTTAACATACATCCCTTTAATTGTCATATATGGATGAATCAGTTATGGCCTGCTGAATTTGGCCTAGCAAATGTCCGCACTGTCATCTATCATGTCCTTTTGGCACTTGCACCTTCACCATTAGCTCATCTGATGGATCACCTGATATGCAGGTAGAGTACCTCCCTGGTTTATGCAGCAGTAGTATACATGACCAGAAACTTGGCCCTTTCTCTGGTTTTGCCAGTATTTCTATGCTATATAAATACTTATAGGTTGTAATAATGTACAAGATCAGAACCTTGGCCATGGACTACTGATGGTGCAATGCCCGAATTTGTTATTGCTGGAAAAAGTACCTTAGAAAAAATGAATAAGAAAATGGTGTCTGAATGTCAGCATAATTTCTAAGTAGATAATGCCATCAAAGTCAGTTCAAAACAGTTCAATATTGTTGAAGATAATATCATCAAGTGTACCCAACCTTGTCATTTCTTATATGCTAACTGAAAGTGTTGAATTTTGTTGGTGTGGCAGATGTCGAGGTCCAAGAGGTTTCAGCGGTGGCGGGAGGAAGAGGAGGAATTCGATGAAGATGATGTTGTCTTCCTTGGTGCTATGCTTGCGGCATTGAAGAGGAAGAAGAACAAGAAAAAGTTTCGCGGATCTTTACCGGGCCGCCACAACGTGCCACGAGATATCCTAGGCGGTCACGAGAAGATTTACTGGGATTACTTCGCTGACAAGCCTATTTATAACGAAAATCATTTCGGAAGGTGCCTTGCTGACGGGATTACCATGGGGTATTACCTTGCTGACGGGATATACCCCGCATGGGCATCACTTGTGAAAGCTTTTCGCAACCCGCAAGGTAACAAGAAGGTGCATTTCACAACAGTGCAAGAATTTTACAGGAAGGACATAGAACGAGCCTTCCGGGGTACTACAATCATGATTCGCCATGATTCGAGGCCCTGCTAGATGGTGGAGCAAAGGAGATCTCTGGTACATAATGATGTGTTGTGTTATCTTACACAACATGATAATAGAGGATGAGCGAGAAGAGGATGAGAACTTTAACTACTACCAGGAGCCGGTACTACATAATGATGTCTGATGCAGCCTGCTGAAATATTCTGCATTATAGCTCTGATTGAACTGATCTACAGGTTGCCACACAACAAGCAGAAAGCAGTAGTACAACACCAAAGGAAGATCACTAGCAGTTCAACATAGCTTCAACAGTAGTACAATTTCAGCATACTGCACTCCAAATGCCTTGCATTATAGCACTGTAAATATTGCTGAACTATACAAGGTGCTCAACCTTGCTGACAATTGAGCTTGTTGTGTTTTTTGTCTTGAATGTAAAATACCCATCTCTTGTACCTTCTATTATTTTTCTGAACATAAAGAAACACATTTGTATTCCAGCTTTGTCAAAATCCTGAACTTTTCTGGATGATATTCAGACAAATGCTGTGTCTGTGCTGTGTCTGCTACTGTGTCACCTCTGAATTGTCACCTCCATGGATGCTGAGTAAATAAGTTCAGGTTCAGTATTTACAAACAATAGTACTGTCACATGATACCAGGAGTCGTGATGGTGGAAATTTGATGATAATCATGGCAGCACAACTTAACAGATAAACCTACCAACCATTTCCAAAAAGCCTGAATCATTTCATTTCATCTCAAGGACAGTCACAGTTCAAAAGCACAGCTCAATCCATGACAACTCAAAGCAAGCATGGTTGGGATTACATGGACCGACCTAACAGGCTCTACTCAAAAACACTGGTAACAACCATCTAACAGGCTCTACTCAGTACAAAAACACAAGCAACAACCATTCAGATCTCTCTCTCTCTCTGAGAAGTTAGCTTGACCATTCAGGTGACAGATTCACATATATACAGCACACAAATGACAGATTCACATATACATTCAGGTGGCAAATAATTTCAGTGGCAAATATAAATACTGGCAATAGATCCACATATACATTCAGACCACAAAATCTCTCAAAATGGAGATACTCAAACATTCAGCTTACAAACATTAGTACTGAACTAATTTGCAAAATCTCTGAAATGTTTCAGCCACAACCCATTTTCGCTTGGACTGAGAAGACTACAGATCAGTACTTTAAGCTTTTGCTACACATGAGAATATTCTTAACAAGACACTTTCAAGTTTGTGCAGTAGAAACTTGAATACAAGCACACTGCAGTAGAGCACTGAAATTATGACAGTAACTGAAAAAATGGTCTTCACATGAGAGACTCGGCTTCATCAGCGTCACCTCCGCTACCGTGCTCACTTGTGGAACCTCCCCCCGATGCCTTGACTAATGCTTCCTTGGCTGTTACTATTTGTTGCTTCATTGCCTTGACATTTGCTATTTGGCTTTCATCCATGTTGGAGGTGTTGCAGAACATGATCTTTTGTTCTTGATCCCACAGCAACTTCCGCTCCTCGAGGTCCTTCTCAGCTTTCCATCTTTCTTCATGTTTCTGATGTTCTTCTGTCTTCATTTGTATAAAGGTTGCAAGTTGCACGACATATTCATCTTCTCCATCGTTCCTCTTTTGTTTCTGTTTTGATTGTTTGCGACCTGAAGGTCGCTTGGAAGGTTCACGGCCATCTTCTTGTGCTTCTTGTGATGGGATCGTAGACTTGCTTTGCCTCTTTCCTTGGGCTTGTTTCATTGCTTCATATACTGATTGAAACTTCTAGGTATGGCGGACCTCCATCCAGCAGTGAAAGTAAGGAAAACATTTGGTCTCATCATAGGATTTTTGCGCTAAATTGATCTGCAACAAAGATAAAATCAACAATTAGAGAATGAGAAGTATTTGATGAAGTCATGAATTTACGAACTTACATATTCTGTATGGGGAACGCCACTTGGACGGAGACGTTCTATCTTCTCGATGCATTCTTGAAACCGAATGCATTTCCTTTGGATGCCATTCCACCTTTTTTCAAGGGAGGTAACATTTCTATCAGAGACAAAAGTCTTGTTCTCATGATAGTGTTGTGATATCCGATTCCAATATGTGCCTTTTGGTTAATCACTTCCTATTCTTGGGTCAAATGTTATGGCCATCCAAGACCAACACAACTGGATGTCTTCATTGTAATTGTAGTTTCCTCCCCGCCCTCTGCTACTGCCACTATCTGGGATTGGTGCTTGTGTGAGAACTCCAGATCGGCTTCAGAGTCTTGTGTCAGCATGTCCACCAATGACTGAGAACTGTCCATTAGATCCTATAATGCAGAGGCTAGTCAGTCAGAGAACTGTTGTTCCTACTGCTTGAGTTTCACCAATTGAATATTCAGGTATAACAGTCAGTTTCAACTCTGAAGCCTAACAATTCATACTAGTATTGACAGAATCTGAACATACTAATTTTAGTGCACAAGTAGCTGTAAAACATGCTGAGATACATGCTGATGGTAGATGGTAGCTGAGATACATGACCTGATCCATCTACAGTGATAGAGAGGTGCAATAGCCATAGGGACACCCAAAATATTGGAAAAACATTGCACAATTTGGCCATGCCTTTGCACTAGATCAAGCTGCGATTTTTTTGCCCATGTATTTCAGACTAAATTTGTGCCCAGAATTGCAGGCCAAAAAAAAGATGCAGAGTATGGAAAAACATTGCAGTTCAGAGGTGCCATGCACTATGGGAAGTTAATCAGTTGGAGCATGGCAACAACAAGCACTCTGTATAAATAGCAAGCTATGTGATCAGCAACCAAATACAGTACAAGGTGTACTCAAAATTGTAGATAAGCTAAAGTAGGTGTGGTAAACACATGAAATGAGCAAAGTGTAGCACGAGGGTACCAAATTAAACTGAGAACCAGGTGGAGTTGCTTCTACCTGCATAGTGTTGTCGGCAGTCAGGGTAGGGCTCCAGTCATACAATGGCATCGAGGAGGAGTTGAAGTAGTCGCCGTCGTCCTGGAGTGAAGTCGTTGAGGCGGATCTTCGGGTGTCCGAGGCGGTGGTGTCGGCTTCCCTTGATGTCTTCTGGACTTGGTGCGACGGAAGCTGTGCCGGCTCGGAGAAGCTCGGCGTTTGGGCCTTCCTGCCGGCGCAGGTGAAGACAGAGCCGCGATATGGTTCATGGCGCAGGAGAGCGGGCAGGAGGGGGCCAGGTGGAGGCGGTTGGAAGAGCCGGCAAGGCAGCAAGGCGCCGGGTGCGTCGCGGACCTGGCGTGGCCGGACGCCGCCGGGATCGACCCCGGCGTCGTGGTTCTGGCGAGGTAGGACGCCGCCGGGATGAGGACCTGCCGGCCGTGTGGGTGCCACGAATGTCGGCCGGCGTTTCTTGGATGCCGAGGTAGGCGCGGCCGGCCGGGGAGGGTGCCCGTCGCCGGAGATGCCGCGAGGCAGCGGCACCCCGTCCAGGCGCGGCGACGGCCTGGTCCGGCTCGGCCCGTCGCCGTCGGTGCCCCAAGCCGGCCGGCCGTCCCCCAGAGGGGCAGATCCGGTCATGGCGGGGAGTCTACCGGCGGCGGGCGAGGATCTCCAGCGACGGCGAGGCTGGATGGTGGCGACGGCGGCCGGCGCGCGAGGGGCGGATCGAGCGAGCGAGAGCGAGTGGCGCTGCGTCGCAGGAGAAAGAGGGGAAAAAATAGATGTGGGACCCACGTGTCGGGTGGAAATAGAGGGCCTTCAATTCTAGGGGCTCTGGACCAAAATTTGGTGGTCTTCACAAAATAGTAGCCCGTTTAGTGATCCGGCTGGAGCTGTTTTTTTTTTCACTTGGGAGACTAAAACAAGAAATAGAGGCCCATATAAGGACCCGGCTGGAGATGCTCTAAGTAAAGGGTGATTAAATTGAGGGAATGGGAGAGAACGAGTGCTCGTACGAGCCCAACCGTCGACGCGGACTCCCCGTCGCGTCGTTGCCCCGCCCTGTCGTCGATGTGCTTTGTCAGTTCTTCGTGCGGCCGAGTATGCCAATAATTGCTGCCGAACCCAGCTTCGTAGTAGGATACTGACATACTGTTGGTTGCTTAATCGGTTGGTTAGCTTGGCACTATGGGCCTGTGTGTCCGGTCCTGTAGACGGTGCGGTTGTGCCAAATTTCGTGGAGCTACTGTGCCGCTCGCTGCTCGTGTTGGGTGGCTTTCACGATGTATTTTAATCCATCAGTTTTTTTTAAGGGAACGGGTGGACTTCTCACTTCTGGATGGGCTTCTTCAGGCCGCATGTGATGATGCCCCGGTAAACGGACCCGCGCGGGGGTAGGAACGAGGCCCAAGTGCAGGCCATTCTGATCCCCCGACGCTTCTTTCTGCTCTTTCGTTCTTCTGGATGAGCTCCCCTGTCGTGGATGATGAGTGGCACGCCACGCCCACACGACTTCAAGAGTAGGGAGATTGGTGGATGCACGCACACGATGCGTCTGCTCTTCTTCTTCCTTTTCGGCCTTCATGGTGCTTGATTTACGTGCAGTATATAGACAGTCAAACTTGGGATTGGTTGAGGTAACTTATCACTACCATCTATAGTTCTATACCATCCTCATGGTGGTTCACTGTTTCGTTCACTCACTCAAGGTGGATGTTTGGATCCTTGGACTAAACTTTTCTCTTTTTTTTTACACCGATTAGATGGACTAAGGGCCTATTTGGGAGGGCTCTGGCTCTCTGCAAAAAGGGTGGAGATGGAGCTGGAGCTGATTTTTGTGGCTCCACCTTCTCACAAGCAAAGCTGCTGCTCCACTTTCTCACGTACATAGTATGAAGCCACTCCACTTCCATAATATTTGGTAGGGCTCCGGCAGGAGCCGCCGAGAGAGACGGAAATGGAGCCTTGCCAAACAGGCTCAATAAGAGCAATGCGGCTAATTGTCGAAACGAACCACTTAGTCTAATTAGTCCATAATTAGCACATGTTTACTATAGCACAATATTGCCAAATTATGGTCGATTAGGTTTAATGGATTTGTCTCGACAATAGCCCCTATTTATGCAATTTGTTTTTTAATTAGTATAGATTTAATAATTCTAATTGGTTTCCAAACATTCGATGTGACTGGAAGGCCTAACTTGCAAGGGTCCGCCCGGCGAGTACAATTTATCTTATATGCAAAATACGAATATAACAAACAAAAAAAGAGAAACAAACCTAAATCTCTAAACCTGAGGTCTCTGCTTATTTTTCTGACTCCCAGGAATTTTTTTTAAAACAAAATCAGCGAGCTTTCATCTATGAACTGTGATGGGCTGCTATCAATTCGGAAGATATCGGAAGATGAAGGGGGTCGTCTGCAAAGCCCAGGTCAAGGAGTCGTAACATGCATGGCGCCAATCGAGCCGCCAAGCCAGCTAGCTCGCAATGTCTGCAAGTGCCAACTGCCAAGTGCCCGTCTGCGGTCTGCCCATGCCCACCCGTGGACGGTGGACCAACTGCTGACTCAGCGGTCAGCACTGCTAGGACTGCAACTCGATCTGCATGCTTATGTCCCCATCAAAACGGCACGCAACCAAGAAAATTAAACAGTCAAAGGACGGCAGCAACCGGAAAGCACCTCTCTGCAATCCTAATTCCTATCCACTCTCCCTCTATATAAAGCTCCAGCACACCCTTCACAAGTGGAGCCACACGAATCACTAGCATCTTAATAAGTAAGCAAGCACTTGAGCTCGGCACGCATGGAGTTCAGCACGATGCGCCGCTGCGTGGCGCTACTTGTCTCATTGGCCCTGCTCCCTCTGCTGGGAATGGCCGCGGACTCCATCGGCAGCTACTGCGCCGGCAGCAGCTACGCGGGCAGCAACAAGGCCGTTGCCAGCATCAACGCCGTCCTCGCCGACCTCGTTGCCACGGCCTCCACCTGGGGCGGCTACGCCACGTCCACCGCCGGTGTAACATCCCAGGTTTTGGAAAAATTGAAATTCCGAAAGCTCCGGGTTCAAAAACCAGAACCTCCGGTTTTACTCTGCTCCGGTGGGCAGAGCACGAATCGCGGCACGCCGCACGTCGCCACCGCCGCCAGCCATCCTCGTGCCACGCGCCGGCCATCCTCATTCCATGCACGTCCTTATCCCCTGAGGAGCTGCCGTGTTCTTCTTTTCATTCTCTTCTTCCTCGAGCTCAAGCCGAGCTGAGCCGCCCCGTCGCTGCTCCGGCCATCTCCGGCCGCCGTTCGTCGATTCCTCCCACCAGCATCTGCCGAGCCTCGTCCTCCACCCATCCACGAGCCCATTTGAGCTGTTCCCCGACCGAAATCGATTCCCCACGGCCGCCACCGCTTGAAACTCTGCCTCACGTGTCGAGCTCCATTCTCCTGCCTTTCTCCGCATGACCTGAGCTCGGGGGTAAGTATCACGGCATCCCCCTCGACCTCTCCAGCCATTTCTTCTTCCATTCCGGGCGTCGCGTGCATGCCATGGCAAAGATCGGCTGAAACCGGAACCGCCGGTTTTAGAAACCGGAACCTCCGGTTTGAAATTCCGGAACCTCCGGTTTTGTCAGGGTTGCATATCCAAAATGTTATCTCATATATATATATATATATATATATATATATATATATATATATATATATATATATATATATATATATATATATATATATATAGACACACACACGCATATCATTTCATGCAGTTAATTTTAAGCACAATCGTAGCATTGCACTAACGCATGCATTTCATCCATGCATTATAGTGACCGAACCATCGGAGGTCGAACCAGTGGAGCCCACCGAGTCCGTTGAGCCTGAACCCGAAGTCCCGTTCGCGGTCGAGCCCGAAGCTAGCCGAGGCAAGCAGCTAAGCATGAATTCTTGCTCCTATTTAACCTGATTTAATTAGTTATCTCATCGGGTAATGTTGGGTTATATATATATTATATATGTATTGCATTCTTGCACCTATCTGCGTTCATTATCCTTTCTTGATTTGTTATCCTTGTTCTTGGCACCAGTTAGTCAGTTAATCACTTAACTTGACTAGATACTGAGCTATGCTTAGAACAATCTTTTCGCTCACTAAAAAGGATAGTTTGGAGTATGACACTTACCGGTTACCCTTGATCGCACTGGTTCGGTTTAGTGGTAAGGGTTTGGTAGTATCGAGGTTCGAGCAGAATGGTAGGGTTTAGAGAATGAAGTCACATGAGCATAGTCCGCTTGGATCGATTAATGACTGAGTTGATGCCATCGGCCTTGAGCACCTTTCCGTGCTACCACATATCCAATATAATGGTACGGATGAGCCAATTATCTTCTTTGACTTGATCATTGATGTGCAGTCCTAGATACGTGGCTACGGGCTATGCAGAGAGGCTTAGTGTGTCCCCAGGTGGACCTATGTGTAGAAAAATTTAGAGATGTCCCTGGTGGAACTAAGTCTCTACTCGTAAACTAGGTGTGAGGTTCAATGATCGAGCCATGTTGGGAACGGTTGACGCGAGTACCGCCTTATCCAACTTTGGCCAGTTGGGTGAGTCGCATGGTCCTTGCGTCGTGTGGGTAAAGTAGTACACCCTTGCAAGGTTATTATCAATTCGAATTGCCGCGCTATCGGATATGAGCAAGCTCTTGGTTCGTCGAATTCTTCATAGAGAGTTTCGGTATTGTTGGTTTTGGCTTCATGTCATATCGAGGATTTATTATAGATTATGTTACTCTCTTAATCAACTAAAATTGTTTGGAGGTTGGGCAAAATTAATTAAGTTTGCTAGGTGATAGTCTAGACAGCTCATGTTTATGCAATAATTACTTAACCCTAAAGTCTTTACTTGAGCCTTTGCATGATCCTTGTTTATTTAATCGCGTAAGTCTTGCGAGTACCTTTGTACTCAGGGTGCTTCTAACCCTAGTTGCAGGTGAACCGGAAGTGGTGTTCGGCCACTTCTACCCCGCCGATTCAGGCGCGGGGGAGGAGTAGGTCGTTGAGGCTGGGATGGTGTCCTTGAGCAAGACATCATCATCGTAGTATGTTTTTATCGTAATCGAACTCTGTGAGGGCATATAAATATAATAATCTTTAAGTTTCTGTTTAATATGGCTTTCGTGAACCCAAGGCTTGTAATGAAAGTTAGTTGAACCCTCCTATATTGAACTTGTAATTTTAAGTGTGTAAAGTTGCTCTTTGTGGATCATCGGCAATGTATGTGCTTGTGTAACGGTACGTGTGCTTAATCCTGGGCATGTGGCAAACACGTACCGGGACTACCGGGTTTGCTCTCGTCCTAGGTGAATTGTGTTGATTAAGTGCCTCTAAGATGTTGATTAGCACGTGGCATGTCGAAAGACGGACACGTGCTAGCCCTCATCTTAAAGGATTAATCAATAATTTCACCTAAACCGAGTGCAAATTGGGCGGTTCTCACAACGGGTATCAGAGCTGAGGTTCCATGGAGTGAACTTAAAATTTGCTTAGGGGGATGAGAGTTAAATAAATTTGATCATTTGCACTAAGATTTATGTTTGTTAAAAATTTGAATTTAAGGTAAAATGATACCCTTCTTCCTTCGTCTTAGAGCTAATTCTTCCTTATTGCTTCACTTGTTTAACTAAAATGTGCTTAACCTCTCTTGACTTTGTGGGTAGTGGGCGCGTAGGAAAACCCTTTGACATCCGGAAAACCTTTTGCTCCTTTTACCGGGGTTGAGTAGGTGGGAATCACCCATTGCCCTAAGTGCTAGTAGGAGGATTGTAGCGCTGCTGGGCAATGCGGTTGTTTCGGATCGTGAGTGAGTGCTAGAACGTTAAGGCGTGCTCACAATGTGAGGAGACGACATGTTGCATTCATACCTTGCATGCTTACATTCATGCATGCATATACTCTTTTGGTCCCCAAATCTGCACCCAATCACTCTCCCATGCGGCTGATCAGATTTTTGCCCATCTCGTTCTTGTTAATCTTAGTGGACCAAATCTACTCTATCTCTTAGAGTTATTACTCCTGTGTTGATCAGTGTTAGATTTTTATCTACACATTGTCTTTCCACCGTTCCTTCGAGTATCCTTCTCTATCTTTTATTTCCCGATCGCTAACTGTTTTGTTCATTAACAGTTAACAGGATGGTGTTGCGCTCGGGGACTGATAGGGATGATGCTAGTGCATCGGGTGCCAACCGCAATGGCAACGATGTTCCCCTTCCTGAACCTCCCAATTCACCCAACCCTCGCGGACGTCCTGGCCCGACAAACTGAACTCATGGCGCACTTAGTCAATCAAATGGGCAATGCCGGCAATCATGGTCCAAGAGCTGAGCCTCCAGTGAACAGGTTCGGAGAATTCTTCCGCACCAACCCACCCATCTTTCATGGCTCCAAGGATCCACTTGATGCAAACTTCTGGCTCAATGTGATCGAAGAAAAACTTGGTCTTATTGAGTGTGAGCCACATGAGAAGGTTCTTTTTGTTGCTCATCAACTGCATGACGCCCCTGGGGCTTGGTGACGGAATTTCAAGGCCTCTCACCCTGCTAACCACCGCTTCACATGGGATGAGTTCCACACAGCTTTCCGCTCTTTCCATATCCGCAAGGGTATAATGGATATTAAGAAGAAGGAATTTCTAAACCTTACTCAAGGACGTCGTGATGTGATGGCATATGTCAATGCCTTTAATACCCTTTCCCAGTATGCACCTGAAGAAGTGGCCACCGATGCCAAAAAAAACAAGAATGCTTGTATGATGGGTTCTCTGAAGAATTACAAGACAAGCTCTCCACTACCAAGTTTGAAGACTTCAATGATCTGGTGAATATTACTAGCAGAGCCGAGCACAAGATGAAGAATCTTGAAGCAAAGAACAGGCGTCCTGCTCCTACCTCGGCGGGTGGTAGCTCCTCACGTCCACGTCTGGGGCCTTCTCCTCTTCCACCTCGGGCGCCGAGAGCTCAACCTCCCCATCCTATGTGGATTGTGCGTCACCCTCAATCTCTTCAGGAACAAGCTCCTAGGCTGGCCAAAACCTATTGGAACAACCCCGGTGTTGCCGCAAGAGGTCCATGCTACAATTGTGGTGGCATGGGTCACATCTCTAGGAACTCTCCCTTTCCAAGATAGAGTGGTGACTTCAATGCACCTAGGCCCAATAACCCTTCACTTCAAGCCCCGCGTCAAGAAGCTAAGCCACCTCAAGTTCCTAAGCGTGGTCGTCTCAACTACACCACCGCTGAAGGAGTTTCGGAGAATGCCGAAGTGCTCATGGGTACGTTTCTAATCAATCCCCACCTTGCCATGGTTCTTTTTGATTCTGACGCAACTCTCTCATTCTTCAATAAGAAGTTCGTACTGCATAGTAATCTTGAGATGTAAAGTCTACAAGTACTATACCATATAGAATCACCAGGTGGAGAGATCATTTCTAAAAATTTTGTAGATAGGGTTCCAATTCTCATCGAGGGAGGTACCTTCCAAGCTAATCTTCTTATCCTAGATCAGATGGATTAAGATGTGAATCTTGGGATAATTTGGTTGAGTAAGCATGATAGAGTTAACAAATGTGGGCCCCGCATCATCGATCTTTTGCATATCTTTGGGGGTAGAGTTCTTTTCTCTCTCTACCACACCCCACTTTCTTATTGAAGTTCATCCTTCCGGATATTGTTATATGTGTACACAATCACCATCAATAAGACTCTAGGAATGTCACATCATGCCATGTCAGGTCACATATACCTCAGATCTTAGATAGTTATCCTGTCTAGGTGATTATGGCCTCAACCTAGTCTAAGTTTTATCCTTCCCCTCTTGCTTACCCAAATCTCGGGACGAGATTTCTTTAAGGGGGGGGGGGGTAGATTGTAACATCCCAGGTTTTGGAAAAATTGAAAATCCGGAAGCTCCGGGTTCAAAAACCGGAACCTCCGGTTTTACTCTGCTCCGGTGGACAGAGCACGAATCGCGGCGCGCCGCACGTCGCCACCGCCGCCGGCCATCCTCGTGCCACGCGCCGCCCATCCTCATTCCGTGCACGTCCTTATCCCTTGAGGAGCTGCCGTGTTCTTCTTTTCATTCTCTTCTTCCTCGAGCTCAAGCCGAGCTGAGCCGCCCCGTCGCCGCTCCGGCCATCTCCGGCCGCCGTTCGTCGATTCCTCCCACCAGCATCTGCCGAGCCTCGTCCTCCACCCATCCACAAGCCCATTTGAACTGTTCCCCGACCGAAATCGATTCCCCACAGCCGCCACCGCTTGAAACTCTGCCTCACGCGTCGAGCTCCATTTTCCGGCCTTTCTCCGCATGACCTGAGCTCGGGGTAAGTATCACGGCATCCCCCTCGACCTCTCCAGGCATTTCTTCTTCCATTCCGGGCGTTGCGTGCATGCCATGGCAAAGACCGGCTGAAACCGGAACCACCGGTTTGAAATTCTGGAACCTCCGGTTATGTCAGGGTTGCATATCCAAAATGTTATCTCATATATATCTTTTTACGCATATCATTTCATGCAGTTTATTTTATGCACAATCGTAGCATTGCACTAACGCATGCATTTCATCCATGCATTATAGTGACTGAACCATCGGAGGTCGAACCCATGGAGCCCACCAAGTCCGTTGAGCCTGAACCCGAAGTCTCGTTCACGGTCGAGCCCGAAGCTAGCCGAGGCAAGCAGCTAAGCATGAATTCTTGCTCCTATTTAACCTGATTTAATTTGTTATCTCACCGGGTAATGTTGGGTTATATATATTATGTATGTATTGTATTCTTGCACCTGTCTGCGTTCATTATCCTTCCTTGATTTGTTATCCTTGTTCTTGGCACTAGTTAGTCAGTTAATCACTTAACTTGACTAGATGTTGAGCTATGCTTAGAATAATCTTTTCGCTCACTAAAAAGGATTGTTTGGAGTATGACACTTACCGGTTACCCTTGATCGCACTGGTTCGGTTTAGTGGTAAGGGTTTGGTAGTATCGAGGTTCGAGCAGAATGGTAGGGCCTAGAGAATGAAGTCACATGGGCATAGTCCGCTTGGATCGATTAAGGACCGAGTTGATGCCATCGGCCTTGAGCACCTTTCCGTGCTACCACATATCCAATATAATGGTACGGATGAGCCAATTACCTTCTTTGACTTGATCATTGATGTGCAGTCCTAGATACGTGGCTACGGGCTATGCAGAGAGGCTTAGTGTGTCCCCAGGTGGATCTATGTGTAGAAAAGTTTAGAGATGTCCCTGGTGGAACTAAGTCAATACTCGTAAACTAGGTGTGAGGTTCAATGATCGAGCCATGTTGGGAACGGTTGACGCGAGTACCCCCTTATCCAACTTTGGCTGGTTGGGTGAGTCGCATGGGTAAAGTAGTACACCCTTGCAAGGTTATAATCAATTCGAATTGTCGCGCTCTCGGATATGAGCAAACTCTTGGTTCGTCGAATTCTTCATAGAGAGTTTCGGTATTGTTGGCTTTGGCTTCATGTCATATCGAGGATTTATTATAGATTATGTTACTCTCTTAATCAACTAAAATTATTTGGGGGTTGGACAAGATTAATTAAGTTTGCTAGGTGATAGTCTAGACAGCTCATGCTTATGCAATAATTACTTAACCCTAAAGCCTTTACTTGAGCCTTTGCATGATCCTTGTTTATTTAATCGCATATGTCTTGCGAGTACCTTTGTACTCAGGGTTCTTCTAACCCTAGTTGCAGGTGAACCGGAAGTGGTGTTCGGCCACTTCTACCCCGCCGATTCAGGCGCGGGGGAGGAGTAGGTCGTTGAGGCTGGGATGGTGTCCTTGAGCAAGATATCATCATTGTAGTATATTTTTATCGTAATCGAACTCCGTGAGGGCATATAAATATAATAATCTTTAAGTTTCTGTTTAATATGGCTTTCGTGAGCCCAAGGCTTGTAATGGAAGTTAGTTGAACCCTCCTATATTGAACTTGTAATTTTAAGTGTGTAAAGTTGCTCTTTGTGGATCATCGGCAATGTACGTGCTTGTGTAACGTTACGTGTGCTTAATCCTGGGTATGTGGCAAATACGTACCGGGACTACCGGGTTTGCTCTCGTTCTAGGTGAATTGTGTTGATTAAGTGCTTCTAAGGTGTGGATTAGCACGTGGCGTGTCGAGAGACGGACACGTGCTAGCCCTCATCTTAAAACATTAATCAATAATTTCACCTAAACCGAGTGTAAATTGGGCGATTCTCACGGCGGGAAGGGCAGCGCCGTCATCTACGGCCTCGCGCAATGCCGCGGCGACGTCTCCGCCGGCGACTGCGCCGCCTGCCTCGCCGACGCCGCCAAGCAGCTCCCCAGCACCTGCAGCTACAGCTCTGACGCAAGGATCTGGTACGCCACGCGTCTACACGCATGCTGACATGGCGAACCTGGTACGACCATTATTATCTACATGCATCTTTGCACGTGCGAGCAGGTACGACTTCTGCTTCATGCGGTACGAGAACGCCGACTTCATCGGGCAGGCGGACATGGACGCCGGCGTGATCCTGGTGAACGTGCAGGCGGTGGACAACGCCAAGGCGTTCGAGAAGGCGGTGGCGAAGGTGGTCGGGAAGGCGACGGCGCAGGCGTCGGCGGCCGGCAGCGCGGGGCTCGGGCGGGGCAGGGACCAGTACACGCCGTTCGTGACCGTCTACGGGCTGGCGCAGTGCACGCGGGACCTGGCGCCGCTGGCGTGCGCGCAGTGCCTGTCCACGGCGGTGTCCCGGTTCGGCGGCTACTGCGGCGCGCGGCAGGGGTGCCAGATCAACTACAGCAGCTGCAGGGTGCGCTACGAGATCTACCCCTTCTACTTCCCGCTCGCCGGCGACGGTCGCCGCGCCGTCACCGACATGACCAAGAACACCAAGATCGTCGTGCACCCTTGATGATAAGTTGTTTGTTTGTATGTGTGTGTGTGCTTGTAATAAGCTAAGCGGCGCATCATGATGTGCTTGCACACTTAAGTTTGAAAGTCGCTAAGAATGAAGTGACTGGCTTGATGTACGTTGGTCGTTGGATAAGGCTATGAAGAAATAGCCTTTGCCTGTGTAACTGGGAATAAAGATGTGCTTGCTACTGCTAAGCAGTTTTAAGCACACGTCTGCGTCGAAGCAATAATATTGATAAGTTAGCTACAGCCAGTGGCCCTGACGAGTTATGATTCGGTCGCGCAAGATTCGCTACATATCTGTGTGGATGTCTCCTTTGGCTTCTTGCTCAGCTGTATATTCGTGTTCGATCTACTTCCTTTTATGTTTCGATTCATAATTGTCCTTTTTTTAGTTTTCTAACACAAAAAGGAGTGTGGGCAAAAGGAAAGGTCACACAAAATTAGGACACTACTCCTGGTAGGTGGGTGGGTGGGGGGGGGGGGGGTGCGGGCAAGGCAGCAAGCTGGTACCATGTGCCCTGATAAAAATCTGCAAATTGTGCCAAAAAAGAAGTGTTCCTTGATACAGTTGACCCTGTTGTATAATGGTCACCGACACCAGCGTTTTCGATCGGCAGGCTTCGTCGCAAAACGCCTCGATTTTTTTGGTGCTTACTGAAAAAGGAACCACCACTGCAGTGTGCGTGCCTGCGTGCGTGCTGTCACACCCCAGAAAAAAAAGGGAAAAAGAAAATGAAAATCCCCGCCGGGCCCACCTGTCAGCCGCCTCCTCTCTCCCTCTCTCTGTTTCCAGCGCGCCGCCCGCACGCGTCGTCGCCGGCGTCCATCCTTGGCTTCTGCGCCACGTGCCGGTCATCGTCGAGTCCCGTGCCGCCTCTTCCTTCTCCCCTCGCCCCTCCCCTTATCCGCGTCGCGGCCGTTCCCGTTCCCCGCCTCAAACCCTAGCCCCCTCCATCGCCGCCGGCCCGAGCTTCCGTCGCCGCCCGCCGCCGTGATTCGGGCGCTCCGGTGAGCCGCGGCTCAATTCTTCACGTTGGGAGCTTCCTCGCGTCGTCATCCTTCGATTTCGCCCCTCACCCGGCCTTCTCTCCCTTCCTGCAGCGCCGGCGACGAGCGCCTCCGCCCGCCGCCGCCTCTGCTCGTCGCACCGCCGCCTCGCCGCCGTTCCCCGCCGTCCGAGCCGCCGGTGAGGCTCGCCTCCATCCCCTCCGCGCCGTGCGCGCCTTCCCCGGCCCGCTCTGGCCCTGCTTCGCCGTCCCGCCTCGCGCCGCCGCCGCCGTCGCCGCGCGTGCGCGCGCGCGCGTCGCGCCGCGCGCGTGCCGTGGCCGCGCTCCCGGGCGGGTCAAGGCCGCTGGCCTTGCCTTGACCCGGCCTGGTGGGCAGCTGGCCCGTGGGCCCCGCCTGTCGGCGCCTGGGCTGGCCGGCTGGGGGTGTTCCTAGCAATTTTAGTTAGGTTTTCTTTAGGATTATTTGTGCTGCAATCTTGCAAAATCTCTAGAAATTCTTGTATAGCTCCAAAAATTATGAAACTTGTTTTGTTGGATTCCTCTAGATAAGATCTTCTTAGGAAAAATATTGTTTTGCATGTTACTTTGTTGTAGATTTATCTATAGATTTATCTTGCAAAAGTGAGTTTATTGCTTAGTTATTTGTGTACTGCTTGAAAAATGTCAAACTAAATTTTGTTAGACTCCTTGTGAGGTGTAGTTTTCAGTGGTGCATCTTACTCATGTGTTTCCTTGCTGTTGGTTAGGGTTTCATTTCGATTTTGTGCTTGCTGTCCAAAAGGTGGTTTAGTATAGAACTTTTTTCTGGAAAGTGATAAAATGGCAAAACCAATTTTGTTAGCTTTGTGTTGCTGCCTAGTTTCCAAGATAATTTTCTTGGATTTGTTTAGTTTAGGTTGCATGCCTTTTCTAATTTACTTTGTTTAGAGTGGCTGAAAGCTAAAATATTTATGGTTATTTATAAGAAAATGCTTTTCCTGCAAAACCAATTTTCATGAGTTCTTTGCATTGTCCTCTGCATGCTTATTTTTTTTCCATGATTTATGCATGTGGTTAAGATCATTTCTTAATTCGTGCATTGCATTCATGCATTTTAGTGACCGGACCGTCGGAGAACGAACCCGTGGAACCAGCCGAGTCCGTGGAGCCTGAACCTGGAGTCCCGTTCGTGGTCGGGTCGGAAGTGAACCCAGGCAAGCAGCTAAGCATATTCCTTGCACCTATTTAATCTGATTTAGCTTAGCTATTTCACCGGGTAATGTTGGGTTATATATATTATCTATGTATTGCATGCTTGTACCTACTTTGATGCATTCTCCTGCCTTGATTCGTTTATTCATATCCTTGGCACTAGTTAGATAGTTAATAACTTAATCTGACTAGATGCTTAGCCATGCTTAGAATACTCTTTTTGCTTGCTAGAAAGGATTGGATTGGAGTATCACATTTATCTGTTTATCCTTGATCGCACTTGAGCATTTGGGGCACGTGGAGTGCAGTATCGAGATTCGAGCGGAATGTTAGGGCCTAGAGAATGAAGTCACATGGGCATAGTCCGCTTGGATCGATTAAGGACCGAGTGGACGACGTCGGTTTTGAGCACCTTTCCGTGCTACCACATATCCAATATAATGGAACGGATAAGCCAATTACCTTCTTTGACTTGCTCATTGATGTGCAGTCCTAGCTACGTGGCTACAGGCTATGCAGAGAGGCTTAGTGTGTCCCCAGGTGGACTTATGTGTAGGAAAGTTTAGAGATGTCCCTGGTGGAACTAAGTCTCTACTCGTAAGCTAGGTGTGAGGTTCAATGATCGAGCCATGTTGGGAACGGTTGACGTGAGTATCCCCTTGCCCGGCGTGATCGGTTGGGTGAGTCGTATGGTCCTCGCGTCGTGTGGGTAAAGTAGTACACCCTTGCAAGGTTAAATCAATTCGAATTGCCGCGCTCTCGGTTATGAGCACGCTCTTTAACCCATGAACTCCTCATAGATTATCGTTTATGTTGAAAATGGTTCATGTTTTAGCTATGAACAGTTATAGTTTATTTTACTCTCTTAATCAACTAAAATTGTTTGGGGTTGGGCAAGATTAATTAATTCTGCTAGGTGGTAGTGTAAAGAGCTCATGCTTATGCAATAATTACTTAACTTAAAGCTTTTCCTTGAGCCTTTGCATGATCCTTGTTTATTTAATCGCGTAAGTCTTGCGGAGTACCTTTTGTACTCAGGGTGCTTTCTAAACCTAGTTGCAGGTGAGCCAGAAGTGGTGTTCGGCCATTTCTACCCCGCTGATCCTAATGCGGGGGAAGAGTAGGCTGTTGCTGCTGTGGTGATGTCCTTGAGCAAGGCATCATCATCTTAAGTAGGTTTTATCGTAGCTGAGCTTCGGGAGAGCATGTACTTTCAATAAATTCTAAATCTCTGTTTAATATGACTCGCGTGAGCCCAAGGCTTGTAAGAGAAGTTTGAAACCCACCTATGTTGAACTTGTAATTTCACGCTGTGAACTCTGATAGTATAAAACTGCTCTTTGTGGATTGTTGGCTATGTATTCGATTGTATACGGTATGTGCATATGCTGATTCTGGGCGTATGTTGGAGCACATACCGGGACTACCGGATTTGATATTATTTTGAATGAATGACGTGTCGGTTATTCGTGTCTCTAGATGTGGGATAACACGTGGCACGCTCTACGGCAAGCACGTGTTAACTCTCATCTGGGTGATAATGACCGGCGGTTCGCTTAAAATAGTATCAAATTGGGCGGTTCTCACAACGGGTATCAGAGCTGAGTTTCCATGAAGTGAACCTAAAATTTTCTTAGTGGGTTGAGAGTAAAATAAAATTTGACTACTTGCACTAATGTTTACTTTTGCTAAAACTTTGAACTTAAGGCTGGTTGCTACCTTTCTTCCTTGGTCTTAGAGCTATTTCTTCCTTACTGCTTCACTCGTTTAATTAAGAAGTGCTTAACCTCTCTTGTCTGCATGAGTAGCGAGAGCGTAGGAAAGCCCTTTCACCTGCTGGAAACCTTTTGAGCCTTTTTACCGGAGTTGAGAAGGTGGGAATCACCCATTGTCCTGAGCGCTAGTAGGTGGGTTGTAGCGCTGATGGACAATGCGGTTGTTTCGGGTCGTAAGTGAGTGCTAGAACGTTAAGGCGTGCTCGCGATGTGAGGAGACGTCATGTTGCATTCATACCTCGCATGCATGCATACTTTCTTTTGGTTTTCAAAGCTGCATCTAACTAATCTAGTGTGTCGTGGTCTAGTTTTCGCTGATCTCGTTCTTGCTAATCTTAGTGGACCAAATCTGCTCTATCTCTTAGAGTTGCTATTTCGGTGTTGATCATGTGTTAGATTTTTATCTACACATTGTCTTTCCACCCTGCCTTTGTGTATCATCCTCTATCTTTCGTTCCTGACCGCTAACCGTTTTGTTCATTAGCAGGATGGTGTTGCGTTCGGGAAATGAAAGGGATGGTGCCAGTGGTTCGGGTGGCAATAACCACCGCAACAACGAGGATCCCCTTCCTAATCCTCCAGTTCACCCAAATCTCGCGGATGTCCTGGCCCGACAAACTGAACTCATGGCACACCTAGTCCATCAGTTGGGCAATGCCGGCAACATTGGCCCAAGAGCTGAGCCTCAAGTGAACAGGTTTGGGGATTTCTTCCGTACCAATTCGAATTGCCGCGCGTGAACAGGTTTGGGGATTTCTTCCGTACCAACCCGCCCATCTTCCGTGGCTCCAAAGATCCTCTGGATGCGGATTTCTGGCTCAATGTCATTGAAGAGAAGCTGGGTCTTATTGAGTGTGAGCCCCATGAGAAGGTCCTTTTTGCTGCTCACCAACTGCATGATGCCCCTGGGGTTTGGTGGCGGAATTTCAAGGCATCTCACCCTGCCAACCACCGCTTCACATGGGAGGAGTTCCGCACAGCTTTTCGCTCCTTCCATATTCCCAAGGGTATCATGGACATCAAGAAGAAGGAGTTTCTGAATCTTACTCAAGGAGGTCGTGATGTGATGGCCTATGTCAATGCCTTCAACACTCTCTCCCAATATGCACCTGAAGAAGTGGCCACCGATGCCAAGAAGCAAGAACGCCTGTACGATGGGCTCTCTGCAGAGTTGCAAGACAAGCTCTCTACTACCAAGTTTGAAGACTTCAATGACTTGGTGAATATTGCCATTAGAGCCGAGCACAAGATGAAGAATCTGGAAGCAAAGAACAAGCGTCCTGCTCCTACCTCAGCAGGCGGTAGCTCCTCGCGTCCACGTCTGGGGCCTTCTCCTTTTCCACCTCGGGCGCCGGGTGCTCAAGCTCCACGTCCTATGTGGATTGTGCGTCACCCTCAACCTCCTCAAGGACAAGCTCCTAGGCCGGTCAGTGCTTATTGGAATAACCCAGGTGTGACTGCAAAGGGTCCGTGCTTCAATTGTGGTGGCTTAGGCCACATCTCTAGGGACTGCCCCTCTCCGAGGCGTGGTGGTGCCTTCAATGCACCTAGGCCCAATACTCCTCTGCCTCAAGCACAGCGTCAAGAAGCTAAGCCACAACAAGCTCCTAAACGTGGCCGTCTCAACTACACCACCGCTGAAGAAATTCCGGAGAATGCTGAAGTACTCATGGGTACGCTCCTAATCAACTCTCACCCTGCAAGTGTTCTTTTCGATTCTGGAGCAACTTTTTCATTCATAAGTAAGAAATTTATGCTGCATAGTAAGCTTGAGATTCAAAACCTACAAGTGCCATACCATATAGAATCACCGGGTGGGAAAATCATTGCCAGACACTTTGCTAGTGAGGTTCCGATTCTCATTGGGGGAGTTACTTTTCGAGCCAATTTTCTCATTCTAGACAAGCTGGAGTTAGATGTGATTCTTGGGATGAATTGGTTGAGTAAGCATGACGGAGTTATTAAATGTGGGCCCCGCACCGTTGATCTTTTGCACCCTTCTGGGAGTAGAGTTGTACTGTCCCTTGCCAAGGTGGAATCTTGTTTATATGCCTTGGCAAGTACCAAAACCACGGTGTTGGAGAATATTCCCGTGGTTTGTGAGTATCCGGATGTCTTTCCAGAAGAATTACCGGGTATGCCTCCTGATCGTGAGGTGGAGTTCGTCATAGAGCTCAAGCCCGGAACTGCTCCTATCTCTAGACAGCCTTACCGAATGCCTCCCAATGAGTTGAAAGAATTGAAGAAACAACTCAAGACTTTATTGGACGAGGGTTTTATTCGTCCGAGCTCCTCTCCTTGGGGATGCCCGGCTCTTTTTGTGAAGAAGAAAGATGATAGTTTGCGGATGTGTGTTGATTACCGTCCGTTAAACGAAGTCACTATCAAGAACAAATATCCTCTTCCACGGGTTGATATCTTGTTTGATCAACTCTTTGGAGCTCGTTATTTTTCTAAGATTGATTTAAGGTTGGGTTATCATCAAATCAAGATTCGAATTGAAGACATTCCGAAAACGGCTTTCTCTACTAGATATGGTCTCTATGAATTCACTGTCATGTCTTTCGGCCTCACCAATGCACCGGCTTATTTCATGTATCTGATGAATAGCATCTTCATGGAGGAACTTGATGTCTTTGTGATCATCTTCATCGATGATATTCTCATTTATTCCAAGACCAAAGAAGATCATGCTCGTCATATTCATATTGTCCTCCAAAAGCTTAGGGAGCATCGTCTTTATGCCAAACTTAGCAAATGTGAGTTTTGGCTTGAAGAAGTATCTTTTCTTGGTCATGTCCTCTCCAAGGATGGTATTGCTGTAGATCCTAGTAAGGTGCAAGATGTTCTGGATTGGAAGCAACCACAGAATGTCCATGAGGTTCGGAGTTTTCTCGGACTTGCGGGATATTACCGCCGGTTCATAGAGAACTTTTCAAAAATTGCGAAGCCTATGACCGAGTTACTGAAGAATGGGGTCAAGTTTGAGTGGTCCCCAGCCTGTGAAGAAGCCTTTCAAACCTTTAAGGATCGCCTCACTACTGCTCCAGTTCTTGCTCAGCCAGATATTTCCAAGAGTTTCGATGTTTATTGCGATGCTTCTCGCATCGGTCTTGGTTGTGTTCTTATGCAAGAAGGCCGAGTAGTGGCCTATGCTTCTCGTCAACTCAAGCGGCATGAAGAAAATTATCCTACCCACGATTTAGAGCTTGCGGCTGTTGTCCATGCTCTAAAGATATGGCGTCATTATCTGCTTGGTAATCATTGCAATATTTATACTGATCACAAGAGCCTCAAGTATATTTTCACTCAATCTGATCTTAATATGAGGCAACGTCGATGGCTTGAGTTAATCAAGGATTATGACATTGAAGTGCACTATCATCCCGGTAAGGCGAATGTCGTCGCCGATGCATTGAGTCGGAAGGCTCAATGTAACTGCTTGACCATAACTTCTCCTGTGCATACTCTCTGTGATGATCTTCGGAAACTCGGAATTTCTATGGTCAAAGAAGGTTATCTTGCTACTCTTACAGTCAGATCTGATCTTTATGATCAAATTAAGGAAATCCAAAAGAACAATAAGGGTATGGCTCGAATTCGGGAGTTAATGAATGAGGGCAAAGCTCGGTGTTTCTCTACGGATGATCAAGGGGTTCTATTCTTTGGGAAGCGAATTGTGGTGCCAAAGGATCATAACCTCAGGCGAATTATTCTTGATGAAGCCCACAGTTCTCAATTTTCCATTCACCCAGGTAGTACAAAAATGTATCAAGATCTCAAGCAAAGATTTTGGTGGACTCGCATGAAGCGAGAAATTGCTCGGTACGTCTCTGAGTGCGATGTTTGCCAAAGGGTTAAAGCCGAGCATCTTAAACCAGCCGGTACCCTTCAGCCCTTGCCTATCCCATCATGGAAGTGGGAAGAAATTGGAATGGATTTCATCACTGGATTACCCAAGTCTTCTCAAGGGTATGATTCTATATGGGTAATTGTGGATCGATTGACGAAGTCGGCTCATTTTCTTCCAGTGAAGACTACTTATCTTGTCAAGCAATATGCGGAGTTGTACCTTACCCGCATCGTTTGTCTTCATGGTGTTCCCAAGAAAATTGTTTCTGATCGTGGTCCTCAGTTTGTTGCCCACTTTTGGAGAAGTCTTCATGAAGCCATGGGAACTGACCTCACCTACAGTACTGCTTATCATCCTCAAACTGACGGTCAAGCCGAGAGAGTCAATCAAGTCTTAGAAGACATGCTGCGAGCCTGTGCTCTAATCTATGAGAAGAAATGGGTTACTTGCTTGCCGTTCGCAGAATTCTCTTATAACAATAGTTATCAAGCAAGTATCAAAATGTCACCGTTTGAAGCTCTCTATGGAAGACGGTGCAGAACTCCGATCAACTGGTCCGAATCGGGAGAAAGGCCTTTCTATGGTCCAGACTTGGTAAAAGATGCTGAGGATCAAGTCAGAATTATCCGTGAGAATCTTCGCATTGCTCAATCTCGTCAGAAGACTTATGCTGATCGTCGTCGCCGAGAACTCCATCTCAAGATTGGTGATTATGTCTATCTCAAGGTTTCTCCATTTAAGGGCACTCGCCGTTTCCAAGTCAGAGGAAAATTAGCGCCACGCTATGTCGGACCTTTTCGAATCATCAAGAAAGTTGGAGCAGTGGCTTATCAATTGGAACTTCCTCAATCACTCTCCGCAGTGCACAATGTCTTTCATATCTCTCAGTTGAAGCAGTGCCATCGTGTTCCAGCTGACGCCGTCGACCTTGAGTCACTTGATCTTCAACCAGGTCTTACCTACGAGGAGCATCCCATTGCTATTCTTGATCGTGAAGAAAGAAAGGTGAAGCGTAGCATGGTGAAGTTTGTAAAGGTTCAATGGAGTAATCATACCGAAGATGAAGCAACTTGGGAGCGTGAGGATCGGTTACGTCAAGAATACCCGGAATTCTTTTCCGATGAGTAAGTTTTCTCCCTACCTCACTCCACTTTCTTGATGAAGTTCAGTTTCCTAGATACTGTTATATGTGGACACAGTCACCATCAAAAAAAAACCTAGGAATGTCTCACACCACATCATCCTTGCCTTGGTGCATCATCTCTTAGATGTTTATCTTGTCTAGGTGATTATGGCCTCAACCTAGTCCGAGTTTTATCCTTTCCCTTTTGTCTACCTAAATCTCGGGACGAGATTTTCTTAAGGGGGGGAGATTGTCACACCCCAGAAAAAAAAGGGAAAAAGAAAATGAAAATCCCCGCCGGGCCCACCTGTCAGCCGCCTCCTCTCTCCCTCTCTCTGTTTCCAGCGCGCCGCCCGCACGCGTCGTCGCCGGCGTCCATCCTTGGCTTCTGCGCCACGTGCCGGTCATCGTCGAGTCCCGTGCCGCCTCTTCCTTCTCCCCTCGCCCCTCCCCTTATCCGCGTCGCGGCCGTTCCTGTTCCCCGCCTCAAACCCTAGCCCCCTCCATCGCCGCCGGCCCGAGCTTCCGTCGCCGCCCGCCGCCGTGATTCGGGCGCTCCGGTGAGCCGCGGCTCAATTCTTCACGTTGGGAGCTTCCTCGCGTCGTCATCCTTCGATTTCGCCCCTCACCCGGCCTTCTCTCCCTTCCTGCAGCGCCGGCGACGAGCGCCTCCGCCCGCCGCCGCCTCTGCTCGTCGCACCGCCGCCTCGCCGCCGTTCCCCGCCGTCCGAGCCGCCGGTGAGGCTCGCCTCCATCCCCTCCGCGCCGTGCGCGCCTTCCCCGGCCCGCTCTGGCCCTGCTTCGCCGTCCCGCCTCGCGCCGCCGCCGCCGTCGCCGCGCGTGCGCGCGCGCGCGTCGCGCCGCGCGCGTGCCGTGGCCGCGCTCCCGGGCGGGTCAAGGCCGCTGGCCTTGCCTTGACCCGGCCTGGTGGGCAGCTGGCCCGTGGGCCCCGCCTGTCGGCGCCTGGGCTGGCCGGCTGGGGGTGTTCCTAGCAATTTTAGTTAGGTTTTCTTTAGGATTATTTGTGCTGCAATCTTGCAAAATCTCTAGAAATTCTTGTATAGCTCCAAAAATTATGAAACTTGTTTTGTTGGATTCCTCTAGATAAGATCTTCTTAGGAAAAATATTGTTTTGCATGTTACTTTGTTGTAGATTTATCTATAGATTTATCTTGCAAAAGTGAGTTTATTGCTTAGTTATTTGTGTACTGCTTGAAAAATGTCAAACTAAATTTTGTTAGACTCCTTGTGAGGTGTAGTTTTCAGTGGTGCATCTTACTCATGTGTTTCCTTGCTGTTGGTTAGGGTTTCATTTCGATTTTGTGCTTGCTGTCCAAAAGGTGGTTTAGTATAGAACTTTTTTCTGGAAAGTGATAAAATGGCAAAACCAATTTTGTTAGCTTTGTGTTGCTGCCTAGTTTCCAAGATAATTTTCTTGGATTTGTTTAGTTTAGGTTGCATGCCTTTTCTAATTTACTTTGTTTAGAGTGGCTGAAAGCTAAAATATTTATGGTTATTTATAAGAAAATGCTTTTCCTGCAAAACCAATTTTCATGAGTTCTTTGCATTGTCCTCTGCATGCTTATTTTTTTTCCATGATTTATGCATGTGGTTAAGATCATTTCTTAATTCGTGCATTGCATTCATGCATTTTAGTGACCGGACCGTCGGAGAACGAACCCGTGGAACCAGCCGAGTCCGTGGAGCCTGAACCTGGAGTCCCGTTCGTGGTCGGGTCGGAAGTGAACCCAGGCAAGCAGCTAAGCATATTCCTTGCACCTATTTAATCTGATTTAGCTTAGCTATTTCACCGGGTAATGTTGGGTTATATATATTATCTATGTATTGCATGCTTGTACCTACTTTGATGCATTCTCCTGCCTTGATTCGTTTATTCATATCCTTGGCACTAGTTAGATAGTTAATAACTTAATCTGACTAGATGCTTAGCCATGCTTAGAATACTCTTTTTGCTTGCTAGAAAGGATTGGATTGGAGTATCACATTTATCTGTTTATCCTTGATCGCACTTGAGCATTTGGGGCACGTGGAGTGCAGTATCGAGATTCGAGCGGAATGTTAGGGCCTAGAGAATGAAGTCACATGGGCATAGTCCGCTTGGATCGATTAAGGACCGAGTGGACGACGTCGGTTTTGAGCACCTTTCCGTGCTACCACATATCCAATATAATGGAACGGATAAGCCAATTACCTTCTTTGACTTGCTCATTGATGTGCAGTCCTAGCTACGTGGCTACAGGCTATGCAGAGAGGCTTAGTGTGTCCCCAGGTGGACTTATGTGTAGGAAAGTTTAGAGATGTCCCTGGTGGAACTAAGTCTCTACTCGTAAGCTAGGTGTGAGGTTCAATGATCGAGCCATGTTGGGAACGGTTGACGTGAGTATCCCCTTGCCCGGCGTGATCGGTTGGGTGAGTCGTATGGTCCTCGCGTCGTGTGGGTAAAGTAGTACACCCTTGCAAGGTTAAATCAATTCGAATTGCCGCGCTCTCGGTTATGAGCACGCTCTTTAACCCATGAACTCCTCATAGATTATCGTTTATGTTGAAAATGGTTCATGTTTTAGCTATGAACAGTTATAGTTTATTTTACTCTCTTAATCAACTAAAATTGTTTGGGGTTGGGCAAGATTAATTAATTCTGCTAGGTGGTAGTGTAAAGAGCTCATGCTTATGCAATAATTACTTAACTTAAAGCTTTTCCTTGAGCCTTTGCATGATCCTTGTTTATTTAATCGCGTAAGTCTTGCGGAGTACCTTTTGTACTCAGGGTGCTTTCTAAACCTAGTTGCAGGTGAGCCAGAAGTGGTGTTCGGCCATTTCTACCCCGCTGATCCTAATGCGGGGGAAGAGTAGGCTGTTGCTGCTGTGGTGATGTCCTTGAGCAAGGCATCATCATCTTAAGTAGGTTTTATCGTAGCTGAGCTTCGGGAGAGCATGTACTTTCAATAAATTCTAAATCTCTGTTTAATATGACTCGCGTGAGCCCAAGGCTTGTAAGAGAAGTTTGAAACCCACCTATGTTGAACTTGTAATTTCACGCTGTGAACTCTGATAGTATAAAACTGCTCTTTGTGGATTGTTGGCTATGTATTCGATTGTATACGGTATGTGCATATGCTGATTCTGGGCGTATGTTGGAGCACATACCGGGACTACCGGATTTGATATTATTTTGAATGAATGACGTGTCGGTTATTCGTGTCTCTAGATGTGGGATAACACGTGGCACGCTCTACGGCAAGCACGTGTTAACTCTCATCTGGGTGATAATGACCGGCGGTTCGCTTAAAATAGTATCAAATTGGGCGGTTCTCACACGTGCCAACTTCTGTCACACTGTTTGCTATGGGTTCACAAGGGTATGTCTGTCATTGTCTTGCTGAATTGCTGTCCAAACCATCGGTGCAGTGCAGTGCCAAGCACTGAAAAAGTGGAAAGGGGCGAATTATCGCCCCAACGCCCCTATCGAAAACTGTCGCCAGTTGTATATGCAGGGGGGAGTAGGGCAGAACGGCGTGACTGGTGCCAAGACGACGTGACGTTGATGTCCATGTACCTAACGAACATTCAGAGTACTATGCTGCGGCCATGGCCGCCAATCATATGTCACCCAGGCCAAACTTGCAGCAAACAGGACGATCTCTGAAGTCACTGATTGTTATTGTTTACTGTCCGAGAACTTGTAATTCTAGAGCTGATACTTCAGCGGCAATGTGCTTACTATGTTGTATTGATGGTACTAGGATCTGACAGTGGCAGGATAAGTTCCAGAATCTTTAGGTTTGTTTTTGTTGGTCTCTGGCGATTTGTCTAAACACAGTAACTAATGGAACGGTAATTCCATCTCATTAAAAAAACACAACAAACAGGAGGGCAAAAACCTCATCCGGCAAATCGATTCCACATTTCAGGCCCCTAGAAAATTTTCCGTGACCTAACACACGTGACAGGCCCAATCCACACCAAGAGCTCAAGACCACCAGCATGATCCGTCGGGCTAGATACCGAAACCAGGCCGTGAACTCACGACTCTAGCTTCGTCTGTGAATTGCTTTGTGCCACCACCGACTGGAGGAGACGAACGTGGAAGCAAGCGAGCATGTCGCCACTTGCATGCGCGACACCTCTCACGCCGTGGAACCCGGTTCGGCCGCCGGCCCCGCGCGCACAAAAGGCCAGGGCGGGGGCCGACGCCTAGAGGCCGCAGAGCTACTCCCGCGGCAGGTACGCGCGCATCGATCGCCAGCTGAAATTCACAGCAGCATAGTAGGAGGAGCGCTAGGAATTAAGGGGCACGACGGGGCCATGGCCTCCGGCGCGGTGTGCCCCGCGTTCGCCTACACCATCGTGTACGTGACGGACGTGGAGAAGGCGGCCGCCTTCTACGCCGCCGCCTTCGGCTCCGACGTCCGCCGCCTCGACCAGTCCCACAAGTAAGATACGCAGACGCCTAGCTAGCTTCTCGCGTGTTCCATGCCCCCGGCCCGTTCCTGATGATCCTGCTGCGTTTTATTTGGTTGTTTGCAGGTGGGCGGAGCTGGAGAGCGGGGCGACGACGATCGCGTTCACGCCGCTGCACCAGCGGGAGACGGACGGGCTCTCCGGGGAGGTGCAGCTGCCGGACGCCGCCGCGGCGCGGGGCCCCGTGGAGGTCTGCTTCGTCTACGCGGACGTCGACGCGGCGTACAGGCGCGCCGTGGAGCACGGGGCGGTGCCCGTGAGCGCGCCGGAGCAGAAGCCGTGGGGGCAGAAGTCCGGCTTCGTGCGGGACATGGACGGGAACGTCGTGCGCATCGGGAGCCACGTCCGCGAGTGATCGATCCCCCGGCTGCTTGCTGCTGCTTGCGACATAGTAGCAGTAGGAAAAATACGCTCGGCCGGCTACTAGTATATATGTCAAAATAAATCGTGTAGCTGGAGAGGTTTAGGCGTCGAGGTACATACTTGTGTGAAGACCAGTGTAGTAGTAGTTTAATAATAACAAAAATAAATCGTGATCTCGATCACCAGTGGGTACAGTGGTGGAGCTAGGAATTTGTGATTGGGTATGCCACATATAAAAAAATTTCAAAGCAAATAGGCAATACAATGGACGATAAGTTATAATGGCCACAACAAATTCATAATAATAACCAAAGTATAAGTAATAATTAAATAATATTATAAAACAATAAAGGCTACTACAATATAATCCTACGACCCCTTCTGTTCGAAGAGATTGATAATATCCTCATTTTTCACTTGACTGAAGAATTCTCTCTGAATAAATGTAACTAAGCAAATGTAATCGCAGCCCGCGAGCGATAGCCGATGGGGGCGAGCGCGCGAGGTGATGGGCTACCCGCCTATCGCTAGAGTGACCAAGTGTGAGAGCCGTCGAGCGCCAATTGCCGAGCTGGGGATGCGCCGATGAGGCCTCCAGGATGCGGCGCTGAGGCGAGCGGGGAAAGGGGTGATACAATGCGACTCGCCGCTTGCTAGATGCGGGTACTCGAGTCTAGACCTGTATGGTTACTTCAAGCCCATAATCCTCTTGTAGAGGCGGAATAATAGGGGTGTGGAGTGGCACATATTAAAAAATGTTATTTTCTTGATGCGGCCCACATGAAATAAATCTCGTAAGCATCCTTTAAAGGAGCTTATGGGTTTATGGAGGGGTTTATAAGTCTATGTGTTTGGATGAAATAAGACTTATTTGAAGTTTATTGGGCTAGTTTCTCTCTTGATGAGCTAGTAGACTTTGTTCCTTCATATACTGAATATACATGATACGTATAAATATGTATACATATTAATATTTGATCTCAAATCATGGGTATGCCAAGGCATGCAGGGGCATACCCCTGCCGCCGCCCATGAGTGGGTATTGCTCATCCAGAATTGAACCTTTCCCAGCAGTCAATACTGCAACTTTGAATTTGTGACCGTGTGATTTGGGATTTTTCATCGATCCCCCTCGATCAGAACGGTCGATACAGCGGACTTGACAAGTTTTTTTAGATCAATATGTAGAGTTCTTATTGGGCGGCCCTGCAACACGTGGAGAGCAGGTGCACAAGTACGCGACCTAGGCCCGGAACGATAGAAAAGGTGCCGGTAGATTCTTGGGCTTAGTGGTACAGACCCGAGCTGGGCCAGATGTTCTCTTTCTTGTGTTTCCTCGAATTGGGCCTAAACATTTCCCTGGAGGAGCATCACGGTGTTTTTTTTATATATTTTTTTAAATTCGTTTTTTACAGAAATATATTTTCGGTTTCATAATTTACAGATTTACACTCCTACCGCCCGGCTGCGGGGCGGCCGGCCCCCCTAACACTCTCCTGCCGGGCGGTAGGGACCTTAATGTAAATAAAATTTATTTTTAATCACATTTTGACCTGTGGGTGGGGCGATAGGCCTACTCGCCGCCCAGCAGGGGGCGGCAGGCCCCTCCCGCAGGTAAAACCTCGCCCATCAGTATGGCAGTGCGGCATTAGATGTGATTTTAAATATTTTGGATAGAAATAAAAACCGTTAGTAAAGTAGATGAATATAAAAAATATAACTTAGCAATTCATACACATACGCAACTAATAATAAAATAGGTTATGCATGAGAACGAAATAAGTATCAAGTAACAACGAAACATGTTATAGTACCCAATCTTAAATTTTTTTCACCAATTAAACACACCAACACTTTTTTTTTCGTCTTTACGCTTTCGATGTCGCCCTCGCGGAACCGCCACCCCGCTGTCGATCCACCTCGCCCACGACCTCGTGCGCCGGTGCGCAGCGGTTCCTCCGCCCCACACCGTCCTCCGCTCCACGCCGTGCGCGTCATCGCTCGCCGGCCGCCGCGCCCTCCGCGCTGCCGCTGCGCCGCCTCCGGCGTTGCTGATCCGCACCGGCTCCTCCGGCCTAGCGCCCCTGCCTCCTCTGCAACCGTGCCACGATCTGCTCCGACCCGATCTGCTCCGCCCAAAGCTGCCCGGCCGCCTGCAACACCGATCGCCGCGAACTGCTCCATCCTGATCTACACTACCCAAACCCGCCCAGTTGCCTGCAACTCCAACCGCGCCGCGAGGTCTTCGTCCCCACTGTCGGATCCCTAAGCCCTCTCCCACGACCCGACCCCGACGCCCACGCCGCCCTCGCTGTGGTCCAGGGACCCGCCGCCGGCGCCGCAGGTGCAGGAGGCCGCCGCTAGGGTGCGAGTGCAGGGGGCGGCCGCCGCAGGTCAGTTCACCTCTTGTTCCCCCCTATCTGGTGCCGCCTCCTCTCCCTTCCGAGCCACCTGCGCCATCACCTATACTTATCTAGCCGTGCCCGTCCAGTCCCTGCCTGTATGCACCCGCCCGTCCAGAGAGATCGATGGGAGCAGACAGAGGAATCAATTTTCCAACTGCTTGGTGTTGGTGAGAGGAGATTGGTGTTGCGGCTTGATCCTTGCCAGTTGGAGTGGCAGTAGAGGTCAAAGTGAGGTGCTTGCGGGAGACAGAACGTATAATGGGGGAGACAGAGAGCAACAAGTGAGAGAGATAGATCAATTTCTCTCAATTTTGCAATTGCTTTTTCTGATTGTGCAGGAATATCAGGTGGAGTGCAACTGATATTAGTCCCAAATTAATCCTGTGCATTCTTGCTCCCAATCTATTTAATATCATGCCTTCTGGTCATGGTTCGCTCGATACACACGCCGTGCAGGCTCTCCATGAGGACAATGATGTTGTGCTGTCGCACCAGCAAGGACGTACAGAAGAGGGAGCTACAAGGTTTGGATTAAGCATTCAATTTTCTATTAGTTATTTTTGCACTAGAATATCAAAGATTGGTTACTGAACTGAACTCTTTGCACTACTAATCCAGAGTTGACATCATTGGCTCGTTTCCTGATCCATGAACCATAGCATATCGGTTCCTATATTCTCCTCACTGTAAGTTTTTTGTTTGAGTTCAGACTAATAGATTATTGTAGCTATCTATGGTTGCAATCTGGTTTCAAATCAGATGGCTTGTTTATGACTTTTATTATACTCTAATTTCCGTTGATTAGATGAGATGCTACAAATTTCTAAAACTGAATGTAAGGCTATTTTCTGACATTAGGAAAGCTGCATGTTTTCGCTGCGTTGAATAGATGTAAGCAATCCACCTGTTAGGCATTATTGAAGCATGATAGCTTTTTAAATTTTCCATCAGCACTGACCACAAAGATACCTTGTTCTAACAACATCTTCTTTACCTGAAATTTCGGATCGATGTTTAAAGCCTAGAACAGTGAGGTATGCTTATCAAAATACAAAGCGAACCTTGGCTTCATCATCGCAGCGCTGGCATCATCCTGCTCACTAACATAGTTCAGTTTTCAGGCCGTACTTAGCAAAATAACTTAGATATAAGGTATATGATGCACAGGAAATAGGTTAATTCTTTTATCAGTGATAAAATTTGAGTATTGCTTGCCCTCGAGTGCCCTAAGAAAGTGATGAGTTCACTTCAGATTTAAATTGTATTATTTTCACTTTCAGTGATGAGTGCTCCTCTAAGCTGCAGGTTGAAAAGGAACAACTACGTCATCGCAATACACGTTGACGTTGAGGTGGACAGCCATCTTCACCTCGAACCTTCGAGGTATTCATCTTGTGTTCTCACTCACTAGCTAGATTTCTCTTATCCCACTGCAGATTTGCAGTTGCTTGACAGATCCAACTCTGAGATAGTCAGCTTCGTGAAGCGGGTTGCCAATGACCTCAAGCTGCCAGGCAATTTTCTCCCATCCATTCAGGTGCCTCTATTTTGCAAATTGACCAGTCTTAACTCTTATGCACATGACACTTCACTGAAATAAGCTATTAGAGCAGGTAAAGGCTCATACCTTGAAAGACATCAACTGGGATATGCTTCCTAGGCAAAATGTTATTAAGTTAAACTACAGTTTCTACTACACGGTTCTGTAAAACTAAATTTAGAAATCTCAAGGAATTGCTGCCATGAGTGTCCCTTAATCTTACTTTGATTTTGCTTTTGAAACATTTTTTTGTGAGTGTGGCAGCATGGAAGAATTCAGCATGCCATTGTTGGTGAAGTGTTCTTTCAGCAACTTCTCATTATTGGATATTGTCTTTGATGACTGAATTTTACTTTCTTTTTTACTGACCTGCTTGTGGTCCTACGTTTTTTCATGGGATGGTTAGTGCTTAGTCGCTAACCAATATTTTTTTATTCCTCAGATGCTGTTGTACAAAACTATTAGTGAACTGGCACAAGGCTTTCATCAGTAATACTGAAGTAGGTTTTCCAATGAGGAAATCTGACAAATGCTGCATTGATTTTCAGCTTGAAATGCATGTCCTGGTATTGGAATGATGAGACATTGTGTTGTACATGTTTTCTTGAACTTAGTAGTTGTAACTCAATGGGCTGCCCTCAAAACTAACATCAGCTATTTTATAGGACATGACTGTTTTTCGTTTATTTCCTTGAATTAGGAGGTCCTTCTACGCTCTTTGGAACGGGATTTCTTCCGCTGAAGAGACGATGTGAAAATGAAAAGTAGATAACCTATTGTGCGATTTTCATTGGTGTAACAAAAATTTCTTGGTCAAGTAAAAGTGGAAAGAGCTTATAGAAATCTTAACAAGGGTGTGTTTAATGTAATCTTGGCTTGTTCATGCAAACTTCATCTGAAGCACATGATTTCATCGCCTGTAGCAACGCACGGGCTATAGACAGTGATAGTAATATAAAAATTCGCTCACCGTAAAAAAAACGGGGCCACGAATAAACGAAAAATTACACAATTCTTTTTACTTAAAGAAGGGGGCACAGTTGTTAAGGTCCTTGTGGAGGAAATAACCAGGTACTGTTCACCACAGAAAAACAGAAAACATATGCCCAACACTGATACACCCCGTTCTCCACGCTTCCAAACGGTGGTATGGAGAAAAAGCACGTATTATTAAAAGCGATCCCCTTAAAAGACCACAAATAAAAATAAAAAAAGAAAAGAAGACAACAAATAAACAAGCCATTCCAGCGGCTTATAGAACAAAAACACGACACCGTTCCAGTGTTTTCCACTTGGCGCCGGAACTCGCCCGAGCCGCTCCCAGAAAAAAAAATCTCTCCTGGCCACCGCCTGGCTCGACGCCCCAACCCAACCCGCCGCTGCGGTGGAAGCCGCACGAAACCTGCGACCGACTGACCGACCGAGCCCCGCGAACCGTTCTGGAGAGCTCCCGCGCGCGCCCGAACCCTCTCCACCAGCTCGCGCGCGCGCCCGCGCTCCCCGCGACCCCGACGCGACGTCGCCCGCGGCCGCCACATCACCCCCACCCCCTGCTGCACGAACCTTCCCGAACGCCCCCGCTCCCCCCCCGGCCCGGCGCCTGTATATAAGCAGACGCCGCCCCCACCCGCCTCATCCCAACAACTCGAGAACAGAGCAAAGCATCAATCGATTGATCGCAAGCGAACCGGCAGCGAGGAGCAGCTCTCGATTTCGAATCGCGATCGGAGAAGAAAGAAAGGGGAGGAAGTAGGAGAGATGGCGAGCAAGAACGGCGGCGGCAAGGGGGAGGGCCCGGCGATCGGCATCGACCTCGGCACCACCTACTCTTGCGTCGGGGTGTGGCAGCATGACCGGGTGGAGATCATCGCCAACGACCAGGGCAACCGCACCACGCCCTCGTACGTGGCCTTCACCGACACCGAGAGGCTCATCGGCGACGCCGCCAAGAACCAGGTCGCCATGAACCCCACCAACACCGTCTTCGGTAAGTTCTCCCCTTCCGAGCTTCGGAAACGATTCCATGTTGTTTTCCTGCAATCGTGCTAGCATATGATAATCGGATGATCATCGTAGTTATAAATAATTCAGCACTAATCAGATGATTCACCTGATGATCACAATTGCACGGCTCCTTGCTCTGCTCTCACTCTGTTTTGGAGGCACAACATGGCTAACTTCACTTAGTAAATAAAATACTAGATTTTTTTGACACAAAACAGGTGTACTTTACTCTATACCAAAACATACGATTATCTATCACGACCAGTGCATCAGACATGCATAGCCGTGTTGCGGACGGATAGACCCTAACCACTCTGTTTCCGCCATGCAGATGCCAAGCGGCTCATCGGCAGGCGCTTCTCGGACCCGTCCGTGCAGGCGGACATGAAGATGTGGCCGTTCAAGGTCGTCCCCGGCCCCGCCGACAAGCCCATGATCGTGGTCACCTACAAGGGCGAGGAGAAGAAGTTCTCGGCCGAGGAGATCTCCTCCATGGTGCTCACCAAAATGAAGGAGATCGCCGAGGCCTACCTCAGCACCACCATCAAGAACGCCGTCATCACCGTGCCGGCCTACTTCAACGACTCCCAGCGCCAGGCCACCAAGGACGCCGGCGTCATCGCGGGCCTCAACGTCATGCGCATCATCAACGAGCCCACGGCCGCCGCCATCGCCTACGGGTTGGACAAGAAGGCCGCCAGCTCCGGCGAGAAGAACGTGCTCATCTTCGACCTCGGCGGCGGTACCTTCGATGTCTCCATCCTCACCATCGAGGAGGGCATCTTCGAGGTCAAGGCCACGGCCGGCGACACCCACCTGGGAGGCGAGGACTTCGACAACCGCCTCGTCAACCACTTCGTGCAGGAGTTCAAGAGGAAGCACAAGAAGGACATCAGCGGCAACCCGAGGGCGCTCCGGCGTCTGAGGACGGCCTGCGAGAGGGCCAAGAGGACGCTCTCCTCCACCGCCCAGACCACCATCGAGATCGACTCCCTCTACGAGGGCATCGACTTCTACGCGACCATCACTCGGGCCAGGTTCGAGGAGCTGAACATGGACCTCTTCAGGAAGTGCATGGAGCCCGTGGAGAAGTGCCTCCGTGACGCCAAGATGGACAAGTCGCAGATCCACGACGTCGTGCTCGTCGGAGGCTCCACCCGTATCCCCAAGGTGCAGCAGCTGCTGCAGGACTTCTTCAACGGCAAGGAGCTCTGCAAGAGCATCAACCCCGACGAGGCCGTCGCGTACGGCGCCGCTGTCCAGGCCGCCATCCTCAGCGGCGAGGGCAACCAGAAGGTGCAGGACCTGCTCCTGCTCGACGTCACGCCGCTCTCGCTCGGGCTGGAGACGGCCGGTGGCGTCATGACCGTGCTGATCCCGAGGAACACCACCATCCCGACCAAGAAGGAGCAGGTCTTCTCCACCTACTCCGACAACCAGCCCGGCGTGCTCATCCAGGTGTACGAGGGTGAGCGCACTCGGACCAAGGACAACAACCTGCTCGGCAAGTTCGAGCTGACCGGCATCCCCCCGGCGCCGAGGGGCGTGCCCCAGATCAACGTGACCTTCGACATCGACGCGAACGGCATCCTGAACGTGTCGGCGGAGGACAAGACGACGGGGAAGAAGAACAAGATCACCATCACCAACGACAAGGGCCGGCTGAGCAAGGAGGAGATCGAGCGCATGGTGCAGGAGGCGGAGAAGTACAAGTCGGAGGACGAGGAGGTGAAGCGCAAGGTAGAGGCCCGGAACGCGCTGGAGAACTACGCGTACAACATGCGCAACACGGTGCGGGACGAGAAGATCGCGTCGAAGCTGCCCGCGGAGGACAGGAAGAAGATCGAGGACACGATCGAGGACGCCATCAAGTGGCTGGACGGCAACCAGCTCGCCGAGGCCGAGGAGTTCGAGGACAAGATGAAGGAGCTGGAGAGCATCTGCAACCCCATCATCTCCAAAATGTACCAGGGTGCGGGCGGCGCCGCGGGCATGGACGAGGACGCGCCCAGCGGCGGCGCCGGCACCGGCGGTGGCAGCGGCGCCGGGCCCAAGATTGAGGAGGTGGACTAAGCGAGTCGTGACAGGTCCTGAGCTGGAAGTGAAGTGATGTTGTTTGTGCCTGCAGGTTCCGGGGACTTTGCTCGTGTGTCCTGACTGCGTCATGGCGTCTTAATCCGTCTGTGGAATAATGTGGTGTTAATAGGATGTTCCAAATCTTATGTGTCAGGGTGGTATTAGGTTCAGTAGAGTGAAACGTGTGTTAAGTAGACTAAATAATCCGTAAGATAAGAACATCTTACGCATGTTCTTGTAATCGTCTCTGCTTGAGTTCAGGAGTCGATATATATATCGAAGTGTTGTATTTTTCAGTTCGGACGTTCTGAAACTGTCCTTTGTGCTAATCATGAGTGCATCTCTTATACTCTTCTACTGAGTTTGTGAACTGAGTTTGTGAATGTCAATTTTACAAAATATCTTCTGAACTTTAACGACACGCTCTATTGATGGTAAATTTACGGCAATTTTATGAAAACCTTCGAACTTTGACAAAACCAAAAAGATCACTTTAACAAAATCAACAGTCTATTACCGCAATTTTACGAAAAATCCTCTAAACTTTGGCGAAACCAATCTACACTCAACGAATACAGAAAATTCAGAAAATTCATATATCGGTGACAAGTTGAATCGTCTACATAGGACATATACCACAACAACATTAACACATATGATGACTGCTGCATATAAGTCTCGCTACAGACGCACGAATGATCCATATACATATTTCAACGATCCACACATCACACATATACATTTAGGAACCACATCAAATTTAATCGAGCCCGCAACAAAATTTTATAAACAGACGCAACATTTTGCTAGTCCAGTGATAATTGGCAAATGATTTTCGTTAGGTTTGAAAGTTCTAAATCGTCGTTGTGTGTCTCAGATTATACAACCACCAGGTTCTGTATCTCGTCAATCTCATCAGTTCCCAACTTGGTCAGGGGACTCTATACAAAAGTGCAGCCATTGGGCCATTGGGGTCAACCGAACTAATCAGTTAAAGAACTTGAAAGGAAACTGATTTTCCTTGTGGAGGGTATCAATTGGAAGCAAGAAAAACAATCGAGACCAGAAGAGTCACCAAAACAAAGTTCCAAACTTATGCAACATGAATCCAGCATCAGAAGGCAATGCCAAAGTATATATAGGCAAGCCAGCAGCAATTTTCACCACTCGAACATGATTGGGCAAGCTTTATGCTTTTTTGTGTTGTAGTGTATGGGTATTTTCTGGTTCCGAGTTTCCCCGGTGAGCTGCAGCCCTGGGAGCTGGCTAGGACTTTGACTGAACTCTTAAAATGCTGTAGTTTCGTTGCACTAAGTATGTAATGAAATTCGGGAAAGGTTCTTATTGGAAAAGGAACATGATTGGGCAAGGAATCATCTATAACGGTCTGTTATTTGGAGTTAAGATTCGTTGTTATTGAAGTTGTTACATATCAGAGTTTTCTAGCATGCACAAAGAAGATTGATCGGCGAACAAGTAAAACAATGATATTGCGGTTTTGATCAAACAAACTGAAGGTCTTACTTTGAGATAGATTTTTTTTTTGAGGCGAACTGCGGCGGGCCTGTTGGGCCAGCCTGAGCATACATTAAACAACAGGGATACAACAGTTCACCGCGCATCAACTTGGTTGAAGATGAGCGCATTCCTGCATTCCCAAAGGTTCCAGAGAAGACCAGTAATGACAGTAGATTGCACCAACGGAGAAGACCAAGCCGGGCCAGGAAGGGCAATCTCCCAAAGATCCTCAATCTGAGCGATATCAGCCGAAGAAAACCCAATTGCCCCCCAGAAGCATTGGGCACGATACTTTGAGATAGATAGATAGATAGATAGAAAACATATCAATTTTGAACCAAATATAGCTATAACATTGTGATGGAACCACATCAGTCTGACTTTGAAATTCATGGTTCCAACTTAATCTAGCTGTTAATTGGATTATGTAACCACTTCATAGTGAGTAAGTGTGGTCAAGTGTAGCGCCCCCGTCTGCGTAACGACACACCGATTAGGAGTGGTAAAGGGTCTAAAATTTTGACTTATGTAATTTAAAGACCGGATACTAAAAAAAGGTCTGACTCTACTTATATAATTTTAAGCTAAACATGTATAAAACTAAGTTGGATTGTGAAAAGATTACTAAAGCCATAACTCATTACCACCCTAGGCACCGTGCTTCGCATGTTAGCTAGTCAGTAACCAGCGCCCAGTTCGGTTGGCTGGAAAGCCAGAGCTGGATGGCTGGTTCTGCTTGCGTGGTGTGCTGCTAGGCTTGCGCTCCTGCTTGCATGGTGTGCGTGCGTGGTGTGCTGTTGGTATAGATGTCCATGCAGCCCGCAGCCTGTTAGCCCAGCCCGAGCACGGTCAATTTGGCCCGGCCCGCTCCCCACCGTGCCCGGGCTTGGGCCGCCACCCCAGCCCGTGGGCTGGCACGGCCCGGCATGGAGTTAGCAGGCCGGCCCGAAATAGGCCCTCTAACTCCAACAATGGAGCCCAGGCGACTAGCCCACAGCCAGCCGTGCCCTCCCTCCCCCCACCCCCAATCCCCCCGCCCCCGCTCCCGGCTACCCGAACCCTAGCCCCCATTTCCCCACTCGGCCGCCGCCTTCCCACCTTCGCCGCCTGCCCGCCTCCACACCGCAGCTCTGCTCCCTCACCACGCCGTCGACGCCGCCCCCTTCGGCCTGCGCTCCCTCGCCCCGTCGTCGACGGCTCGACGCCGCCCCAGCCGGCCTCCGCTCTGGGATCTGGCTCACTGAAATGATCTTGATCACGCGATGTCGTAGCCTAGAGGGGGGTGAATAGGCGTTTCTTCAAAAATTGGCGTTTAAACCCTGCTGGGACTGCCTGGACCGGTCAGACCGGTCTATGCAGGCAGACAGCCCAGTCAGCAGGAACTTGTCCCCTCTCGAGCTTGAACCTATAAGAAACTTGGGATATGTGTCTTGCAGAGTATTTCTAACAATATAAACAAGTCCCTACACATAAGTAGAGCACACCCAAGTAGATCGAGCGGAAGCACAAATCAAACTCAAAAACTATAAATGCAAGGTAAGTAAATCAAACTGAAATAGAGATGATACAATGAAGACACGGTGATTTGTTTGACCGAAGTTCGGATTCACCCCGTGCACCAACGTGTGAATCCTACTCTCCGTTGAGGAAGCTCGTAGTGACCCCAAGGTCAAGCTATCTCCTCTTCTCCACTATATGACCATGCGCCCTCGTGGCACACAATCGAAGCCGCAACAAACTTGCCGCTGCTCACCACAACCTTGGGAGCTAGTCGGCGAGGCCTAGCCGTCTAGGAGCCGATGCTCCAAGAGTAACAAATGCTTCAATTGAGTTGGCCGACGCAACCTCAAGTGCTCAAAGCTTGGGATGTTTATCTCTTGCTCAAAAGACTCTCAAGGAATGGATTCACTCAACCCAACTCAAAGATTCACCTTGAATCAAGCAACTCTCACAAAGAGAGGTTGGGGAGGACTCTCCAAGTGCTCACAAGGCTCTCAAGATGTTCTGAAATGTTCTAGCATCAGCAGCAACGAATGGGTGAAGTCATGGGGTATAAATATCCCTTCTCTCAAAACTAGCCGTTGCCCTGTCAGTGTTAGACAGGTCAGACCGGTCCCCTAGACCGGTCAGACCGGTCGGTTTTGAAAACTAGCCGTTGGAGGCTCACCCTGCTCAGACCGGTCCCACTATATTTTCTACAGTTAGCTCTCACTCCTTAGGCTAAACTCTCTAGGGACTGGTTTAAGCACTTTTGGTATTGTCTAAACCTACTGATGTTGCATCCCTCTTGATAGTACGGCATACCTATACTCAAGTGCACAAATAAAATATACAATTTCCACGATTACTTGAGCTTCTTCATAATATTATCATGCCGACTTTTCTTCGATCAATACCTTGAGGGTATCAACATCTTCTTTCTTTTGAGCATACCCACTTTGAGCTAGTGACTTTGAATCTTTGAATTGCATAGGAATGAAATCCACCTTGATTCACAAGTCACCTTCTTTTCTTGAATGACACTCTTCAACATAGAGCTCTCCATGACTCTAGAATCTCCGGCCTTTGACCCATATCGGTTTCTTTGCTCCCCCCAAGCCGTCGCTTGCGTAGCCTCTTAAAACACGCCTCTCGGTCCTCTACCTTTATCCTAGCCGTCCATCTTGAACTCATATTGATTTGTGCCATGCATGAAATCTTCATTGTCAATTTGAATTCTTAACTCAATCTTGAATGCAAGCCTTCCAATTTGAGACATCATATATGTATCAACTCATGTCTCATTCTCTTTTGTCTTGCTTGCTTGCATCTTAAGTTAACATTCATTTATCACATGTGACAAGATCTTCTATATTTGAGACTATGCATAAGCATATCACATCTCATTCATAAAACCTTTACTTGTCACTTTGAATCCCATCATAGATCGAAACAAGCCTTCGCAAATACTAGAGCCTTTATATCAATCATGAATATCTTGCTCTATTTTTCTTTTCTTGTTTTGCTTGTCACATACACATTTTACCAATGGGATAAACACACTTGCTTGCAACATATGAGCCATCTCATTTAGTACCCATTACTTAATTAAATACCTGCTCATGATCTCATGCAAACAAGTTAGTCCTTTAATCGTGTTGTCAATCAATGCTCCAAAACCCACTAGGGCCTAGATGCTCTTTCACTCACGCTCGGTCAACGCGCGCCTCCCTCCCCGCGCCGCCCCCCTCTCTGGCCAACGCATGCCTCCCTCTCCGGCGTGGCGGCGTCGCCCCTCTCCTCTTCGACCTCCGACGCTCCTCCACTCCTCTCCGACCTCCGGCAGCCGGCGCTCCCCTCCTCTCCGACCTCCATCGGCGTTGCGGCTCCCCGTGATGAGCAAGTCACCACTCCTAGATCCAGGACGGCCAGGGCGGCACGGGGCTTCTAGATCCAGGACGGCGGTGGCCGGTGGGCGCGTCGGCGGCGGACGCTAGCGGCGGGCGGCGTGCGGCCGAGGGGCGGCGGCCAGCGGGCGGGCGGCGGCACGGGCATGAGGAAGCTCTCGTGCTCCCCGGGCCAGCACGGCACGAATTCGGCCCGTGGGCTCATGCTTAGGCCGTCCTCGCAGTCCGTGGGCTGACCTGGCACGGCCCGCTAAGGAATATGGCCGGGCCAGGCACGGCTCGGAGGTGACCGAGCCAGGGTGGGCCCGGGCTCGGGTCGGGCTGGGCGGCCCGGTTGGACATCTATAGCTGCTTGCTCCTGCTTGCGTGGTGTGATTGCATGGTGTGCTGCTGGGCCAACCAGCCAGCCGCGCCTGGTATTAAGTGCAGTCGAACAGGTACAGAACATTTTCGTTTACATTCTTTTTTTGCTAATTTGGTCCTGCATCTCGTTGGGATCACTGCTAATTTTATCGGGTCATTGTTGGGATACACTTGGTGGAAAATGAATAAGCCATACTCCATCAGTCCTGAAATGTAAGGTATTTGAGAGTTCAAAATTTGTACCCAGATATAATGCATCCTAGAGTGCTTTGGATAAAAAGACATATTTACCTATATTTAATGTTCCATGCATGAGGCAAAAGATTTGATGTGATAGATAAATAGTGAAGTTTGAAGAGAGAAATTTTGAAACTAAACACAGCCCCACACAACCAAACATGGCCAAGAAAAACAAACTCGGCACAGTCGCACAGATTGGAACGTCGGCCACTTAGCCTAGCCCAGGTGATGACAAAACGTAGCAGAAAAGGTGTCGCTAAGCTATTGGGCTGGAATGTTTTGCGGCATTGCATTACAACTGAGCCGAGGCCAGTAAGCACTACCGTCGTCGGTCCAGTCCAGGACAAACAGCTCTGAAGATTGGTGATGGGCTGCCCGCGTTATCCGGAGTCCAGTGCGGCAACGGCAGGCCACATCATCATCCCACCGATCTTTCTTTGACGCTCGCATGCCGCAGCGAGAATTTCCTCTCACACTTGTTCTGCTCGCATGCTCGCATGACGCTCGCTCGTATCCCTGTTCGCTTGTTCTGTTCCAGCACCAGGCAACAGTGTTTTTCTCTTATACTACTCCAGCAGCAGCTTCCAGCCACCAGCCAGCCAATAGTGTTTTTCTCTCACACCACTCCAGCAGCAGCCTCCAGCACCAGCACAACGAACAGAGTGATCATCCCTCCATACACTGTCACTACATGGTTAGCAACGTACGCCCTATTATAGTGAAACAGCAACGATCAATGCAATCGACCAAGCACGCCGTTCTTCAGCCAACAGCCATGAGCCATGTGCCATGGTGCAAACGCCGGGGGGGGGGGCAGAGTAGCCTTATCATAAGCACCAACCTCTGAGCAATAAGCAAGCACACGACACGGCATGAAAAGGTCCCAGGCCCGGGCTTATTATCAAAATAAATAAATAATAACCCCCATCCTGCTCCTAAAGTTGCTGTTCTCTGTCATGAGCCAGCGATAATTGCGTCCTTTTTTTATTTTGTTTCTTAACATCGAGAGAACAGTGGAACGATTCACGAACAGCCTTTGCGTGAGTGAGAGGCCACTTATCGAAACGATGAGATGCAGATAGTGGGGTCGGTCCCTTAGCTTGCTGCCAGGAGATGGGGTCAGGTTGCCACGTCGCAATCGATTTCTCGAGGTCTTGGGCCCCATCTCGTTCTTGCAATCTGTTAGCAGCAGGAATGTAGTGGAGAAGAAGATTTGGGAACAGCTAGAAGAATTGGGGCAGGGCGGAGATCAGATTAGAGGAATAAAGTTGTTACAAGTTTGTTCATGAGTTCTTCTTCCTCCCCACGCTTACATTATATAGCAGAGCCCCATCTCGTTCTTGCAATCTGTTAGCTGCTGGTTGTCCCCAAACAGCGGCATTAGGAAATTGCTGCTGCAAGGTTGGAGCATCCTCCCAAGTAGCAAGAGACGCAGGAACATGAGACCACTTGATGAGCAATTGAACCACAGAACGAACACCATGCATGACAACGGCATTGCAGAATGGCTTCAGGGACACTCCACTGAAAGAGATGGTCAGGAAGATCAGACGTCACCTGATGATGATCACCAACCAGTTTCTTCAATTGCGAAACGTGAAAGACCGGAAGCACCGACGATGAAGACGGCAACTGGAGTTTGTAGGCCACAGAACCAACCCTAGCCACCACCCGATAGGGCCCAAAAAAACTTGAATGCTAACTTCTGGTTAGCACGCGCAGCTAATGAAGACTGCACATAAGGTTGAACTTTGAGGAACACCCAATCACCGACTTGGAAGACACGCTCAGAACGATTCTTGTCAGACTGCTTCTTCATACGGTCTTTGGCGCGAATCAAATGTTGACGGACCAGGTCGTTCATCAGTTGCCTCTTAGACAGCCATTCAGACACGTTAGCAGAGCCGACTGCCAACTCTGAAGAAATACCGAAATGCCTGGGCTCATAGCCATACAACACCACGAAAGGAGATTTAGTTGTAGCAGAGTGGGGACTGGTATTATACCAAAACTCAGCCAAAGAAATCCATTGACTCCATGCAGATGGACATGCATGGACAAAACAGCGTAAGAAGGTTTCAAGGCACTGGTTGACACGCTCGGTCTGCCCATCTGACTGCGGGTGATACGCCGTGCTCATTCGTAACTGAACATCAGCCAGACGAAAGAGTTCATGCCAAAGTGTACTAGTGAATATACGGTCACGATCAGACACAATCGAAGTTGGAAGTCCATGCAAACGGTAAACCTGATGGTGAAACAGTTTGGCAACAGACAGAGCTATAAAAGGATGCTTGAGCGGCAGGAAATGAGCATACTTGGAAAAGAGATCAACAACCACCATGATGCAGTCATAGCCACTGGACTTAGGCAAACCTTCAACAAAATCCATCGAAATTACCTGCCAAGCCGAGGTGGGAATAGGGAGTGGCTGTAGCAGACATGGCAACTTACTTCTATCAGGTTTAGCCTGCTGACAGATCAAACATGATTGCACAAACTGCTGCACAAACTTTTTCATGCCAGTCCAGGCAAAGAGTTGCTTCATACGTGAGTAGGTAACAGGCACCCCAGAGTGGCCACCCAAAGCAGATGATTGCATAGCAGACACTAGTTTGGAGTAAAGTGATTCATCCTGGCCAATCCAAATCCTATTCTTGTATCGAAGGAGACCATCTCTCCAAGTAAACTCAGGTACTGAAGATGGATCCAGAGCCAACTTGGCAATCATACCTTGGGCCTGAGCATCACCAGCATAAGAAGCTGCTACTTGTTCCAACCATACTGGAGTTACAGAAGATATCACCAAACATTCGGAGTCAACAACAGATCTTCTGGACAGAGCATCAGCCACCCTATTGTCCACACCTTTCTTATAAACAATCTTATAGTGAAGGCCGAGCAATTTGGCAAACACTTTCTGCTGCCATGGAGTATGGAGTCTCTGCTCAGACAATTGAACTAAACTTTTCTGGTCTGTATATATGATGAACTCTGCAAACTGCAGGTAATGTCTCCACTGATGAACAGCCTCCAAATTTGCTAAATACTCCTTCTCATAAGTAGACAACCCTCTGGATCTGGGGCCAAGGGCTTTGCTGATATAAGCTAGAGGATGACCTTTCTGTAAAAGAACTGCCCCAATACCAAGACCACTAGCATCAGACTCAATACAGAATGGCAGGGCAAAATCAGACAGAGCCAAAACAAGAGTAGAACTGAGAGCTTGTTGCAGAGTTTTAAAAGCTCTTTGATGCTCTGAAGTCCAAACATACACTACACCTTTCTTAAGAAGTTTAGTGAGAGGCTTAGCAATGATCCCAAAATGCCTCACAAATTTCTTCCTATAATAACCAGCTAGGCCAAGAAACCCTCTCAACTCTTTGACATTTGCTGGAACAGGCCAAGTTAGCACTGCTGACACCTTACTAGGATCAGTAGCAACACCATGCTCACTAATAATATGACCTAGATAAGTGACCTGCCTTTGGGCAAAAGAACATTTAGACAATTTGACTTTCCACTGGTCCTTCTGCAGAAGCTGCAAGACTTGCTGAATATGCCCCAGATGCTCAGCACAAGAGTTACTATAGATCAGTATATCATCAAAAAACACCAACACACATTTCCTGAGTAATGGTGCCAAGGTAGAATTCATGGCCTTCTGGAAGGTACCAGGAGCACCAGACAAGCCAAAAGCCATAACTCGAAATTCATAATGCCCTGTATGTGTCTAAAAGGAAGTTTTATAAGCTTCACCAGGTTTCAACCTAACTTGATGATACCCAGCTGTAAGATCTAAGCTAGTAAACCAACTGGCCTTGCCAAGTTCATCCAGAAAATCATCAATTAAAGGCACTGGATATTTACACTTCAAGGTGATGACATTTAAATGCCTAGAATCCACACAAAACCTCCATGTTTTATCCTTCTTTTTAACCAAGAGTACAAAAGAAGAAAATGGGCTGGTACTATGCTGAATTATATCTTCCTTCAACATCTGAATAATTTGGCGTTCAATTTCATCCTTGATAGCTGGAGGATATCTGTAAGGTCTGACAGAGACTGGAGAAGCACCTTCAATCAAGAGAATCTCATGATCACAATGCCGAGAGGGAGGTAACCCACTGGGTGATTGAAACACATCTTCATACTGATGTAACAAGGCAGCTAATTCAGGAGGCACATTCAGATCCAAAATAGCAGAATCTGTGAATAACACATCACAAACCTCAACAACAGAATGCTCAGGCAATTCAGGCCCTAGGCCTTGTAGAATCACAGAAGTCCCTTGATAAGGAATAGACATCCACTTTTGTTTCCAGTGCACCTTCATAGGACTGAAAGTTTCCAGCCAGTCCATACCCACAATAATGTCATAATGAGATAAGGGAATCACCTTCATATCAGAAGTGAAATGGCAACCTTGCAGAGACCACTGAGCACCAAGTAACTGAGACTGACACTGCATTTTGTTACCATTGGCCACCAACACATTCAGAGATTGAGGGAGTGGGGACAGACCAGACAGATGAGCAGCCACAGTAGCACTTATAAATGTGTTAGAACTACCAGAATCGATCAACACAAGTACCTCTTGATTCTAGATGAACCCTTTGAATCTCATGGTCTTTGGAGCCTCCACACCAATGAGAGCAGCTTCAGACAGAGAGAAAAACAAGTGCTCAGAACCAGGCTGAGAAAAATCCTCCTCAGACTGTTCCTCCTTGAACTGAATCAGATCATATAACTCCTGGATGACATGCAACTGCACAGCTTCAGGGCACTTGTGGTTTCTGCTCCATTTCTCAGCACACTTGACACACAGGCCCTGTTGGAAATATGCCCTAGAGACAATCATATTTCCTTGTATTCATGATTAATAAAGTGTTCCTTGAATATCCATGGATGACACCTTGTATTGATTAATACTTATGTGAAGTATTTGTGAAACTCTTTACTTGTATGGATATTATAAAGTATCCCTAGTCGGAGTTCATGTGAGGACACACATGAATATTAGACTAGCACATGTATTAGTTGATTGACTACGTTTCACAAGTCATGGACATGGGGATGTCAAACTAATAATGTGGGCTCATGTGAGACATGAGACTGAACTGACCCAACACGAGATGATGACTTCTCATTACACAATATGTACGCTATGTCCTAAAGATGTGAACCGACTTACTTATGAGCCATCAAACGCTGCACCGTAACAGGGTAGTCATAAAGGTGACTTTCGGGTTTGTCAAGAAGCATGTTGTGAGATATAGTCGGTCAAGATGGGATTTGCCCCTCTCTACAAGAGAGAGATATCTCTGGGTCCCTCGGGTGATTCGGATCAGGAAATGCATGGCCATGCTGGGGTTAAGAGTTAACCAAGGATTCCGAATCACAGAACCGAGAAAGAGTGGTCGGCTCTAAGGTAGACCAAATATCGTGAGGCAAAGGGAACATCATGTATATGATATTGTGGCGGCTCGTCTGATATGATCTTTGTGTGCGTAAAGGAGTTGACATGTCTTGCTAGAGGTCACTGTCTACTATTGGGCTGAGTAAGAGTACTCGGGCCATGTCTATTCGTATGTGAGCCCATAGGGTCACACACTTAAGGGAATGAAGCCCGATAAGGATGAGATCCGAATTAGACTGGGCTTAGTTGCACTAATAGGCCATTTAGGCCCAAAAAGGACACCCAAGGTGGGGCCCAAGGCAGCCCACCTATGGGGCTATATAAATAGAGGAGGGGGCGCCTAAAAACCCTAGCCCTGGCCCCTGCTACAGTAGTCGCGGGTGAATAGTGCCGCCCCTCCTGTGCGCCAAGCCCGAGGTCGCCTTCGCGGACCTAGCAGTCCGGATCGTGACGCTTCTTCCCGTACGTGTGGATACCTTGGAGGTGCCGCATCTGCTGCACAAGGACGAGCCGCACGTGAGGAAGTTCACGCAATTGCACTGCCGGCTTCCATCTGCACTACACCGACGCGCTACAGAAGTTCCGCAACCGCGCGTCTAGTGGTAATCCCGTGATCTATAACTGCAGTAATCCTGGTTTACGTGGTAGAAATTTTTTGTTTTTGCTACCCCATATTCCTACATGCCCTTAGCACGACGATATGCACACAGAGCTGACAACTTGTCATCTAAGAAACGGCTTCTACTTGAATCTGGTGCACGAATGCCATCAGAAGCAGACTGAGCAGAGACTTGTCCGATGATGGAGGCAAAGGCAGTGGTAGAGGAACCCTTGCTGGTGAGCGTGCCGAATAATCAGCACGAGGAAAGTCACGTGACTTGTTGCGATCCAGCACCTCCTCCTGCAAAAGAGCGAGCACGCAAGCAGTATCCAAATCTGGAGGTCGCTGAATGACTACTGCAGAATGAATATCACTTTTAAGCCCATCAACAAATCGAGTGGTATAGTACAGCTGATCGGATTTAGACTCATATGCGGCCAACTGATCAACCAACCCAGAAAAACGCTCAATATACTCTGCTACCGATGTGAGCTACTTGATATGGAACAACTGACGAATAATCAATTCATGGTGATCCTTACCAAAGCGATCTAATACCAACTGACAAAAACTAGACCATGAACAGGAAGGTAGTTTGGGCTCAATGGACTGCAACCAGCGAGCAGCCGATCCAGTGAAGTACATGGATGACAACTTGATCCAGATCTTAGAATCTACTTGGGATAACTCAAAATAATCCTCAGCACGGCGGATCCAGAGTTTGGGGTTCTCGCCATCAAACGCTGGGCACTGCAACTTGGGAATCTTACTAAACTAAGAACTACCAACAGAGTTTAAGCCGCCCGAAACAGGGGAAGGAGATCGCTGATGGGAAAACACAGGAAGAACAGGCTTAGTAGGCTCGAACGACATACCCTTGACCAGGGAATGCGTGTGAGTATACACGGACCCGTGCGCATTCTCCCGGATGTTGTGATCGACGCGGTGCCCATCGGGGCTGTCGGCGGGACTGGCGATAGCATAAGGAGCCGAAGCCGACACAAGTGCGGGGAAGATTCCCACCGCCGAGACGGAGTTGGACTCGAGCACCACTCGATTCACGGTCTTGCGCATGGCACCAAGCTCCATGTGAACATCGTGGATGGAGGCATCCACCTTGGGCTTCCACTCGCCGAACTCGCCGGCCGCATCCTCGATGCGCTCGAAGCGCTCGTCGAACGCGTGCTCCACGCCCTCGATGCACTCGGTGACCGACGACTTGAGATCCGCCATGGACACCGAGAGGGACTTGGTCTCGTCGAGAATGGTCTTCAAATTGGGCTCCATAGCTCTGATAGTTTTGCGGAACCGGGTGAAATGCTCGTGGTGGATTTCGTGGGGATCCAGATCGGTGTCTCTGATACCACTTTGTTAGCAGCAGGAAGGTAGTGGAGAAGAAGATTGGGGAACAGCTAGAAGAATTGGGGCAGGGCGGAGGTCAGATTAGAGGAATAAAGTTGTTACAAGCTTGTTCATGAGTTTCTTCCTCCCCACGCTTACATTATATAGCAGAGCACTCACGCACGCCAACCCGCTAAGCCTAGTATTCTCCTTCCCGGGCCGAGTGGAACGACGAGGCCCATTAGCTGTAGGCATGGCTTGATCAACCGAGCTAACACAATCTTAGTAGTTAGTATCACTAATTATTTAGACTCCTTCTAAACGCTCGATATGAAGCCACCTAAGTTCTAGGTTGAGGTCTTCGAAAACAAGAAAATTTCTAATTTTTTTTTGAAAAAGCAAAATATTTGGTCATCAATTAATATATGATAATAACCATTGATAATAACAGTCATTGGATTTACTTTGCTTTTAAAAATTACTCATCTATACCATTACAATAGATAAATTATTTTATAGATCATATTGAGACTTGTGTTATATAAGAAAACTTAAATCTATCTGAACTGTTTTCAACCAATGGTCGGACCGGTTAGACAAATGAGAACCATAGAACTGAGCACCCTAGCAGTTCGATGACCTGATCCTAACAGTATAACACAAGTCGCAAGTGTCTGAAGCGCATCGCACAGGAGCCCGCACGCCGAGCCACGTTCACGTTGCACCGGAGCCTACCGGCAGCGGGTGCTGCGGGTGCAGAGCACAAAAGCATTCCATTTTTTTTTTGTCGCTCCAGCAAGCGTCTCGCCTCGCTTGCGACTTGGATATTTGGGAGGCTGGTCTGACCGCGACGTGTCAAGAATATTGGTTGGTGATTACTGACTAGGTGGGCTGGCTTTGGCTCGTTGCTTGGCTTGAGAGTGGGCGTGGCGTCTCATCTCGGCCAACGGCTACGTCTAGTCGTCTATGCCTTATCCACTGCTGGACTGGTGGTGATGCACAAGCAAACCGGTTCCCTTCAGAACTCCAGCGCCGACAGGTTCAGAGTTGAGACTACAGACCTCCACGCCGTCATAGAAAAGGCTGGAGAGGAGACCGCCTCGGTTCTCGGATGTGGAGATTAAAATAACCGACAGCTACTAGCTCGTCCCTCTGTGATTCGATTCCATGAGCGAGAAGAAGAAACACTTAGCTGCCTGTTCAGCTGTCGTCCAGGTGGACACTTGGAACGGAGCAAAAGTGCGGTCGACGTGGAAGCTACTAGGGCCAGGTGTAACATCTTGGATTTTTCCGAAATATTATAAAATCGAAAAATGTGAATTTCAAAAAAAAATCGTGGCAATACTGTAATTATCAACCTAAGTAGGATTTCTGCCTTCTCAAAAATTCTAGTAATTAAAAATTTCTAATGTAATTAAGGTTATTAATTACTAGTGTGAGAATATTTGGAGTTGTTTGGATTTATTTGGCTCTACCTTGTTTAATTCGAATTCGAATTGGATTTATCTTATTGTGGAAATTAAATTGGGGTGCGCCCTTCGATTTAATTTCATCTCCTGACCCTTGAGTGGGATTTAATTTGAATTATGCCATTCAAATTAAATCCAAATCCTATCTGACCCTAACCCGCTAACTTATCCCAGCCCTGACCCCAAACCGGACCAGCCCGCTAACCAGTCCGAACCCAGGTCCGATCCAGCCCGGTTAGACCCAAAACCACCTAAGCCCATCAGCACCTAAACCCAGTTAGCAGTCCAGCCCACCTGGCCCTTTCTCTTTTTCCCGGCCTGCTCCCGCGCTCGGCCTGGCCTGCTTCACCCGCGCCCCCCGGCCCGCTAACGCGCGCGCGGCCCAGCTCGCCAGCCCGCACCGGCCTGCCCGTGCGGACGCGCCTGCCGCTTGGCCCCACCTTTCGGGGAGGGGAAAACTATTCCCCTTTCTCTCCCACGGAGACCGCCCGCTGCTCTGCTTTTTGCCATCCGCCTCCGCGTCGCGACAACCTGGTGAAACCGCCGCGCCCGCGCCTCGCCGACGTCACGGCGCACCCCCGCGCCCTCCACTTTGACCGCTCCTGCGCGCGCCGCGCCCAAAAACCCTAGCTGCAGCCGCGCGATGGGCGCCACGTGCCCTTGCGCGCGTCCACAAATCGGCCTCCGGCAATCCTCGGCATCCGTGCCTTGGAGCGCCCCGCGCCGAGCCCAAACCCTAGCTGGCCGCCTATAAAACCCCCACCGGCCGCCGCAAACCCTAGACCCCCAGTGCTTTTCCCCAATCCAGAGCCGTCGCCGCCTTCTCGAGGAAACAGAGGAGAGGGAGAGGAGAAGAAGAAAGAGCCAAGCGCCAGGAAGAGGGGGAGAAGGAGCGCGCCGAGCACCCGCCGCTGCGTCCGGAGCCGACGTCGCCCAGGAGGAGGAGGACGCGCCGCCACAGAGGACCTTCGCCAAGCCTGCGTCTGTTCGACCACATCGCCGTTGCGGTTCTCCCTGCACGGCCTCGCTTCCTCGCTGCTCCGACTCGCCACTGCGTCGCCACCCATAGCCCTCGAGCCCATCGGTAGGCCGCTGTCCCGTTGCCCTCCACCCTACCTTGCTGTCCGGCGTGAGGGCCGCCGCTGCCGCCGATGAACCTTCTTTAGCACACCCCTAGGATCCCCTGTCCCTCATTCTTGTGCAGGAGCCCGACGCGCCGCGTTCCAAACCCGCAGCCCACCATCTCTTGTCCTCGTGGCGCTGCACCACCGCCGTGGCCACGCCATGGCCTTGCCGTGGCCACGCCCGGCGTGCCCGCTCGTGGAAACCGCCCAAGGCCGCACTTTTTCTAACACCATGGCACGCACACGACCAGCTGTAGTGAAGCCGAGCCTCGCCACTCCCTCCTGGACACGAGCATAGCCGCATCATCGTCGCACTTGCGACATGGCCAGTCCTCTTGGGCATTTCATCGAACACCTTGTGGGCAGCCACCAGTCCAGGCTGACGCGCACCTGGCACGACGCCTATGGCGTGCTTGATGTGCCACCGTCGCGTTCCACCTCCGCCTCGACACCCTAGCCCTGCTCTGGCCCTCACCGCATCACGGTGGACCGGGAACGCCCGCGTTCCGCTCGCGAACGCACACGCCCCTTGAGCATGCTCACGCACACTGGCCACAGCCTCGCCCACCGTCGCGTTGTGCCCTCGGCCACGTCGACGCGCACACGCACGTGTTTCCGCTGCCATGACCACGCCGTGCGCGCGCACACCGCTCCGCCATGGCTGCGCCATGGTCTTCGCCATGGCCACGCCTCGCAAGCACCGGCCGAAAGGCCATGCCTTTGGGCATGCTCCGCCCGTTCCGAGCCCTTGCTCGCGGCCTACCACCGCGCTGTGGACATTTCCCGTCTCCGCCTCGCCGCCGTCGAGGCCAAAGGCCACGCTTTTGGCCATGCGACACCTTGATCGAACCACCGCTGGAGCCACCAAGGATGAGGAGGGGCCAGATCTTCGCCCAGAAGACCGGACGCGCCCGCCGGACCTCGTCATCGCCACGCCACCAGGAAGCCATCGTCGCCCAGAGAGGAGGAGCCGTCCGCACCGACCCCGCCGTCGTCATCGCCGCCGCCGGAGTACCCTGCCCTCGCCGCTGCGGCCCGAACCGTCGAGGAAGATGAAGCCCGAGCTCCACCCAAAAACCCTAGACACGCCGCCGGAACCTGCCGTCGCGCCGCGCCTCTGCTCCGCCGTCGAGCCTTGCCACCGCTCTGACCCACACCGAGACACACAGCCGCCCATACACCCGCTGACCCGCATGAGATCATGCCCGGCCACACCGGATCCCGATGTCGCCTACCGTCAAGCCCCGCGTGTCAGCGAGTGCAGCCACCGCTGACCGGCAGGCCCGCCTAGCTAGTGAGAGAGAACGAGAGAGTGAGGGGGAGTTGTACCGCTTTCGGCCCAACAAGCCAAGAGCCCGAGCCGGCCCAAAACCTGAAGCCAAACCCGAGCCGGCCTGTGAGCCGCCAACCGAGCCGACCCGCGATCCCAAGCCGAGCCTTGTTGGGCCGTTGTGCACTTCCGGCCCAATAATCCTTACACCCTTTTTCTTTTTCTGTTTTAACCCTTACACGTGGGCCCCACTTGTAAGTCTCTGCTGTTAGGCTGACTAGTGGGACCACTGACTCGCGGACCCCTCTGACCCAGTTGACCAATCAATGGCCAACGTAGACGTGGTCAACGCTGACGTCAGCAGGGCCCCTGCTGACGTCAGCAGAACAGGCTCCTCAGGTGATGTCATGATGACATCATGCCGACGTCATCATGCCACGTGGCACGCTCTGGTGCTGCCACATGTCACCTTTGTGTTTTTCCTTTTTTGATAATCATTTGTTAATTCCAGAAAAGTCTTTAATCTTAGAAAATTCACAGTAATTTACCCGGAGCTCCCAAATATATGAAACCAATTTCATAATTCTTCTAAAATCCTAATCTACACGTTAGAATAGGTTTTGTTGTGAGTTGGATCTGTTTTTAGCCTGTTTTATGCATTCTTACACTTTGGCCCCTGTATTTATACATAATTACGACTAGGTCCTGACGAGAAGGAGCTGACCGACGTCCCGGACGATCAGAAGATCCAGAAGGACTACCCCGACACCCGAAGGACCCAGAAGTACGTACCGGACGACCAGAAGACGTCAGAGACCAAGGAAGACCACGAAGACCTATCAAGTTCACGCACATTCGCTATTGAATACCTATTAGGCATTTGCTTGCTAGATACGCTATGCTCCCAAATTGAGTGTGATGAAATGAGCTTGCATGGCATTTATTTACCGTATTCCTTGTTTCCCATACATAGATGTAAATTGTTGTATGCTATTGCTTCTATGAGTGAGATTGGGTATGGGAATATATGATATGATAGTCCTTGCTTGCTGGAAGATGCCTCCACATATATGGGAGTTGGTGATTAGGTTATAGCGGGGGCGAGCGGACCCTTTTCTCTGATCTTCGGGTCGAGAGCCGGGGATTGTGTGTTGGGCACGATCCTGTGAGCACCTGTAATGGGTGACGGGCACCTGTGGCGGGTGCTAGACCGTTCCCGTGGGAACATTATAGAGGTGTAGGAATGGAGGAGATACTTGTGATGGGTATCGATTGCAGACCGTGTTGACGGAATGCTAACTTGGATGAAGACGCTCGCCTCAGCGGGATGAAGGACTTGACTTTGTGGCCCTAGTGACGGAACTATGTCAAACGTGCACACCACTTATCTTTTATGCGGGGGGACCCAACCCGAGCTAGCTATGCGCGGCACCATTACTGCAGGAGGATAGTGTTTCAGTGTCAGGGGGAGAGGGCAGGACCCCATCACCCCCGATCGCAGGATCCATGGAGATTCTATTCTAGATAGTTTTACAGCCCCGGGCGACCTTCTGCGGGAGGACGCGCCCCAGACCGGGAGTAGGATGGTGTCGTAGCCGTTAGTTTCGTTGTCTGGTGCCTCGGAGCCTGTCGGCCGACGGGTCGGCTGGCGAGGCGAGCGGGTACAGGTGTACAACCCCTGTAGTGTGAAAACTATACGGATAGCCGCGTACTCGGTCATGTACAACTCTGGATCTGGCCCCACAAATGTAGTTAGAACCACATATACTTTTCTACCTCTCTCTAGTACCACTTTCCTGCTCGGATAGCAGCTGAGGTGCGGGGAGAGGGAGTTCCCGCACCGAAACAGGGTTGAGATAGTTGTAGCGGAAGATAGGAGACCGGGAGTCCGGGGATGCCGGAGCTGCCCGCGTTGAAAGGTGACTTGGATGACATATATATTGCTTGCATAGGAAAACATAACCTATCCTTGGTTTTATTCTTATACCGTTTGCATCCACATAAAGCTTGCATACGGATGGTGACGTGAACCTATCCCGTCCTTGGGGATAGATTGATAGATGCAGGATCCGAGTGAAGGAGTCGACAGGACGACAAGGAAAGCAGATGTGAAGGATGGCCCGAGCTACACTCCGAGCTGCATGTGGAGAGAATTCATGAAGATGAAGTTATCCAGAAGACTAGATACCGTTTCCGCTTTCTTTTTGTTTTCTTTTAGCCCAAGGGGCTTGTACTCTGAGATTCGTAGTATAATCCTTCGGATTATGTAATAAATAAACTCATGTGATGTTGTAAACGCGAGATATGTCTGTGATGCTCAATTGAAATAAGATCTGTATGTGATAGCTGCTGATTCAGGAACTATCACGACGATACAGAGAGTCGGGTTCCCCTTTCGGGTCTGTCAGGTGCCGACATTGCGCGATCAGTCTGCAGGCGAAAAGCACCTACGATTATGGGTGGGCAGAATACCCGAAACCCGATACCCGAACACGAAAAACCCGAGCCGGAAAAATCCAAACCCTAATTCGGGTTCCAACTCACGGTACCCGAAATTATTACGGGTAATTCGGGTATTGGGCCACGGTACCCGAAATACCCGAACAACCCGAAAAACAGCCCAGCCCAAATATGTTTATTGATTGTAGCCCAGCCCACCGAACCCCTAAACCTTAACCTACCACCCTGCCCCACGGCCCACACCACGCATCCACCACTCAGTACCCTCCCACAACCCCAGCCGCCACTGCCACCGCCCAATCTGCCCACCGCGCCACCGCCAGCCCGGCACCGCCCGCTGCCCCACCACCCGCCCGGCACCGCCCGCCGCGAACCTGCCACCGCGCCGCCGCCGCCACCACCGGCCGCGTGGCTCAAGCCATCATCCGCTCCTAACCCCCGGCACCACCGCCCGGCCGTGCCAGCGTACCCGATCCCCGGCGCCCACGCCGCCGCGGACCGTCCCGGCGGCGCCGGAGCCTTCCTCCTCGGGGAGCGTCGAGATCCGTCCGTCGGAGTCTCGGAGATGACCCCTGCCGAGGCGCTGCACCTCCGGTCGTGCCTCGCCGGCGAGCTAGGCCGCGTCTGCGCGCTCCTCTGCCCCCAAGACGGCGAGTTCCCTTCTTCTCTACGCCTTCTCCTCCAGCAGGGCGCCACACCGCCGCCGCCAGTGCCTCAGCCCTCATCTTCTCTAGCCCGGCGGCACTGCAATCAAGCCATCAGGAGCAATTCGGGTAAACCCGAACCCGAAATGTCGGGTTTTGATTTTTGACAGCAAATTTCGGGTTCCAATTTTCGAAACCCGAATTTCCAAAAACCCGAAAAACCCGACCTGAAATATTCGGGTAACCCGAATGCCCAGCCATACCTACGATCCCCCCCCCCCCCTCCCCCCTGTTGGGAAAGTAGCTCCCGTATATACTCTCCGAGTATGCTCAATGGAACGGAACCGTCAGCAAAATATCAGATAATCCCTTGCTGGCTGTACGAGTGCAGCATAGGGCAAAGGCGCAGCCGACAGTGACCGCAGACTGAATTCTAATGCAAAAGATTTTAGGTAAAGCCACCATGTATATGCGGATGCATCCGTGTGACCGGCTAGTGGTGAAGTGATGCCTGGTGACCATCAAAGCAGCTAGAAATCTCTCTTTCACACGCCAGCATGGGGAGAAATTTCCAGGACAGAATCGATCTGACATGGCCTCTCTCTCGTCCCAATCTCCTCCTAGCCGGCAATCAATCGACCCGAGCTCTCTTTTCCTCGTTCCGCAGCCATAGCTTTCAGAATCCAAAGCATGAGGTCGACCAAAGGTGCAGATCCGCCGGAGGCTTATCCACGGCAAAGATCTCGGCCGGAAAGCGGCGACCTCCACCGCCCAATAAGCACGGCAGCGGATCAGCGAATGAGCCCTTTTATCATACCTGGAAATACTTTGCAATACTTTCCAATGCCTCCCAATACTTCTGCAAAAAAGTTTTTTTTGTTGATTTTATTGTTCAAAAAAGAAATCAAAACCTCTCGGGCAGGGAGACGAACAGCGACGTTCTCTTGTTTCTTCAGCAACGCTCGTGCATCCAGCCATCCAAAGATCCACGTACGACGGCTGCGTCCAAGTGCATGCACCAACAGGCATCGAGGAAGCCAGACTTCTTCAGACCTCAGTATTTTTTTTCTTTTTTGAAGATTCAGTAGGAGCACTGCTGTATACATAGGGAGAAGAAGCATTGCAAGTCTTTGCGTAGCTGTGATTACGTAAATAACTCTGAATTGATCTTACTCCCAGCATTGAAAGTAAACTAACTAATTCTCAACGCAGGGCCATCCAGGGGCGGATCTAGAATTGAAGTAAAGGGGGGGCTGAGTTTCCCATCTTCTTCCTCTCTTTTCCTTCTTCTTTCTTCACCTTTTCTTCTTCTTCCTCTTCATTCATGGCTAGAAATTGTAGGGGGGGCTCAGGGGGGCTCCAATGGACTGCATGGGGGTAGGGGGGGCTCCAGCCCCACCTGCCCCCATGCTGGATCCGCCCCTGGGGCCATCTCGTCTTTGGTCAGACTTGTTCAGGCCTCGCGGTTTCCTTCTCTTCTCCTGTGTTTCTTTACTGATCGAGTGAACGCCGGGCTGGTTGTGCCCGGCCGGCAGGTCCGGAGATGGGCCAATCAATCATGAAACCGATCCGGAGAGGGAATGAGAACGATTGGCCGATTGGGGGGTGCAGGTGACGGGATGAGGCAGGAGGAGAGGAGCCAGGGTGTCGATGAACCTGTCCGGTTAGGCCCTGCATCCGGGGGCAGACATCTTGTCACCTTCAGGGTATCATATTTACAATCATTGTGTCAGCATGAATGCTTTGAAATGTGATTCATTTTTGGACCCACGTTCACGGTGCTCACAGATGCCAATCGAGCTAGAGAGGAACCTCCAGGTGTCCACTCCAGCAGAATTGTTGGCTGGCTGGAGAGTGGCATCTCGTCTCGGCTATTCCCTCGCTCCCTGTTGCGGCAGCACACGCGAGCCGGCGCCGACGGGTTTCAGACATCAGACTGCGACCACAACCATTCCTCGTGAAACACGATGAAGAGGAGAGGTACATGGGTGCTGATGCAAACCGAGCACCAATATAATTATCATCTGCGTATGAGTGATCGTAAGGGTTTGCTGCTAAGAAACCACGGGATCAAGTTCTCTGCGAGTGCAAAGCCCACAGCAAACACAACTCTACTTGCTTGCAGTAGTGCTTGACCCTGGCTGCTTGCCAAAAGACATGCCACGGCAGCCGTCGCCGGTCGCCCCTGTGTGATTCCGTGAGGAGAAGAATCGGTGTTCCCAGTCTAGGTGCCGCCCGGTGCGGCTGACGTGGAATTGGTGCCGCGACGGCGCCATCGATCTGCACGCGACATGCATCTACAGAGAAAATTCCAGGCAAAAGACCCAACGTTCGTTTAGGGAGGAGAGGAAAGGATCATTGCATCCAAGATTAATCACGACCCAAGGCAAGGAAAAGTATATCAGATAGAACGTGTCAAAAAGTATTTCAGGCCCCCCAAAAATATTTTATCTTCGGAGTTCGGAGGACAATACATCAGCACGCGAATGCCTGGCCGTACGAGGACAGCATATGCCAAAGGCTTAGACGAAAGTGACACGCAGATTATATTCTAATGCAAAAGATTTTAGGTAAAGCAACTAAATAACCTCGCATGGTTCAGTGGGATCAGCCGATGCAGCCGCATGCAGAACGGCGTGCATGGTGACCACTTTTTTTTTCTTCGACACCAGGAGCACAGGTGTGTTTAGTTGGTGAAAAAGTTTGGTTTTTGATACTGTAGCATATTTCGTTGTTATTTGACAAATAATATCCAATCATAGACTAATTAGCCTTAAAAGATTAATTTTGTACTAATCAGTTAGACTGTATAATTAGTTATTTTTTCAAGTATATTTAATGTTTCATGCATGTGTCCGAAGATTCAATGTGACGGGTACTGTGCAATTTTTTTTTTGAAAACTAAACAAGGCAGATTTGAGAAGAAAGCAAGTACAGATTACAAGGTTCATGGTGACCACATGAAAACCAGAAATCTCCTGCACAAGCCGGCTGGCAGAGAGAGAGAAAAAAAACATACACGCCGTGTTTTCAAATCATGCGCTGTCACCCATATAGTGGCAGATATCAGATAATCTCAGGACTCATGAGGATTCAACCAGGCGGGAAAAAAATTCTTCGGCGATGGCTTAGAAGTCCAAACGAGGAAAGATCAAAGCAGACCAAACGGGATTCTTATCCACAGCATCGATTGCAGCCACAACCACCGCTACACTGCACGACATGAGAGCGCGACGCCCCGGCGGCTTATCAAAATGCCAGACCCCAATGCATCAAAAAAAAAAATGCCAGACCCCAGCTCCGCCCCCGGCGCGCCAAGTTGTCATTCCTTTCCAGGGGACCAGCACCAGCTGCAGCTGCGCCGGTTTCTTTTTTCGGCAGATGGCATCATGGATTCATGGCAGCTCGGAGAAGAAAAGCGGCCCCTGGGCGCCGGAGAAGCCACTTCGCCGGCTTATCGAGACGATGCCGATGAGACGCAGATAAGGGGGGCCACAGGCTACCCACCTCGCGGGCGTCGTCAGGGTGCCACTTCCCAATCGCTGTCGAATCCCCCTCTCCTGTGAGAGAGTCGACACGGATCGGATTAGCAAAATAACGATTATCAATTCATTATCCCCAGAAAACAATATACATTTGTCTTTGTCAATCGTTCTTAGTTGGAGACAACAAGAGACGAACAAGAATTGCAAAGATACAAGTGCCTGTTTCTTGGCGTGGGGGAAGAGCAGCGACGCCATTTCCTTGAGCCATACAGCAGTTAGCCACGTACGTATAGGGGTATAAGTTATTGATGTTCAGGTGCACCTCTAACTCTCTTTAGTTTAAAATTTTATACTACTTTAAAATCAGATTTCATTTTGAAAAAATAGTACAAAATTTTAAATAAAAAAGATTAGAAATGCACCTAGGTCACCAATTTGCACCTGCAGGTACGTACGCGCAAGTACATGCACCAGCAGCGGCTTGCAGGGAGAAAACGCCGGTCCGGTCGCGAACGTCTGCAAGGTGGACTGGTCAATCATAAAAATGGTAGAAATGCCCAAGGAAAACAACACGCCAACTTGCCGGGAGCAGGAAAACTATGTGGTGTGTGTGCCAGCGTGGTTGATAGATGATGAGGCGCAAGCGCCAGGGTGTCCACCTGGCCAGTTAGGCCCTGCACCGGGGCTCAGGGAGGTGAAGTATCCAACCATTTTGTCGCTTTCAGAGAAACATTAGAAACCATTGTGGCATTGTGTCACATCCACTGTGTCATCTCAATGGCGTTGCATCAAGCCGAGAAGTGTTGCGGTAAACATAGGACGCTGGACTAAGCAAACCCATTGGGGAGGCACTGACAGAAACATCCCAGCAAACGTAACCCATGTATAGAACAGCAAAACCTTCAGACTCAACCGAACACCTGTGCTGGATGAGATGCTGAATGCACAACAAGGATCATAAAATGCGTGGATGGTACCAGTCCCCAGTATAGAAGGCACAGCTGATACTTGATGCACACTGATCACTACTATATTGATTGATGAGATACATTTTCCAGTATATTACACTTGACTTCCAGAAATTACTGGAAAATTACAAAATGCTACAACACCACTAGCTCTAATGGAAACATTGGTAAATCCTAGATTCCCTGACATGTACCCCATTTCCTAGTTTCCATAATTTGAGATGAATTTTCCAAGAATGCCCACAAAGCAAACCTGTCACAATCTATGGAAAATGGCTATAAATGCCCTATACAGTTATCCAGGATCCATTCTGTAGAACAAACTGATTGCTCATGTCGGTGATGCACACATTTCAAGCACATCGAGCAGACAACCAATCTTTCGACACAACGAAAACTACAACTAAACAAAAGACAATACACAAAATATATTGAAACCAAGGGCTAAGTAATGCAGACATGGTCCTTGTGACCTGTAGCATATTCCTAAAATTGTTCCAGATGCTGCAATTGCCAACTACCAGAATGCTTCAATCAATTAAGACTGTTCCCATCAAAATTAGCAAAACTGTGCTGGACTTGTTGTACAGTAGCCTTATGGTAACAATAGGAAACCTCCGCACCAAATGTCTCCTCGCAAGCTAGAGGGTTAGCAGACAACAAAACATCAGCCAAGAGCAGCTAAACAAGAATGGACTTCTAGCTACTACAAGAACATGTATCACACACCTTGAACATGTTTTCATTGGCACCATGACGAGGGTGGCCTCATGGACACATGCACTTCATGTTCTTCAGGACCAACACGGAATTTAGGGACAATAATCTCTAGGACTGTCCCTGTTTCGTCACGGTATGCTTCCAAAGTAGCGTCTTCAGGTATCCGGGTAGGCAGTGGAATTTCCCGAACAAACTCTCCCGGTGGGCAATGCTCAGGGGAAGGATCCGCCAACTTGAAGGTCCGATCATGCCTTTTCAGGAATGGCATCCGACCAACACTAGTGCATGATACCTTGACAATCCCATTTGTAAGAGTATTCTTCCATGAAACCTTCACCTTCTGAAAATCAGCGAAAGGCAGGCTAATGATGATCAAATAGCCCTTGCTATCCTCATATATTGTTTTTGCAGCAGTAACTGGCCCAGAAGCATGGCGCATCACACCAGTGAAGTCATTCGTCCATGATGGCTCAAAAGCATGGCTCACGTCCATGTCATGGGCCTTGTCTGAGTTTGAATTGCTGCAATCCTCTTCCATGGCAGCAGGCGAAGAATCCTTCCTGCGCTTGTAGCAGGTGGCTGTGATCTCCATACCATCCCCAGAACTGTGATTGGATGGCTGAGTTGAGAGGTTAAGGCCGGAACCATTCAGCAACTTCTTGTGCTGCCCATGTGAGCTGCTCTTTGCAGGAGCAGCAGTTGCTGCCCTCTCGAGCTCAAAGTCTGTGCTCGGCAAATTCCTCCACGACTCAAAATCACTTGCCTCAGTTGGGATCGAGAAATTGACATCCCTCCCAGTGAGCTCCATCCACCTCTTCATATCAGCTTCAGGTACACTCGACAGGTTTGGCGCCCTCACGATCTCAATCCCATGAAGACACTGTGGATTTGAGAGCCCACGATAGTGCTTGCGCTGCATCCGGTGCGAGCGGACAAACCCTTTATCTGCACTGAATGGGAACTGTGGCTCCCCAAGGCGCGAGTGCCCATTCATGAAGCTCCTCAACTGCATCTTCCCCAGGGCATTCTCCGGCCGCTCCTTGAACACCCACATGTACATGTTCTCCATGTCGTGCTGCACCAGGAAAGCATCCAGTGTGGCACTATTACCGTTCCCGCCGGCAGTGGCTGACTTCGCCTTGGCACCCTTGTCGGCGGACGTGACCGGCTTGAAGTAGTGGGTGAAGAAGAACCACGCTCCCCAGATACTATCATTCCTCTTGACGCACTTGCGCGCGGCGCTGGAACCGGAGCCCTTGGTGTGCGAGACGGCGGCCGTGGCCGCGGCCGCTGGCGGGGCCGTGGCAGGCACGGCGGCAGCCGGCGAGTCCGAGTCGTACTGCTGCGGGCCGCCGAGGCCGACGTCTAGCATGTCGACGTTGGAGTCTTGCAGCGCCGGTGGGGGCGGAGAGGGGTCTGCGGCGAGGGGGAGGTTGATGTCAGGGGGGACGACCGCCGCGGCATGCAGGCAGCGGCGGAAGGGCCCCTGTGGCTGGAGGAAGAGGTCGAAGTCGTCGTGGGAGGCGGTGTCCATGGAGAGGATGGTGTTGGGCCCCTGGTGCGGGAGGTGGGCCGTGGCGGTGTCCATGGAGAGGGCGGTGAGCAGCGACTCGCCCATGGCGGCGGCCGTCGGCCTCCTGGCGGCGCGCTCGTGGTCCGCCTGCCGCTCCCCGTCCGTCGCTGCGCTGCCCGAATCGTCGGCGCTTCCTCCTCCACCGCCTCCGCACCGCGCGCTCCTCTCCTCCGAATCTCTCCACGAGCATCAGTTAGCGACCAGGCTTCACACCTCCCTCGCGTCCATCCGCCGGCCGAGAGGAAACGGGGTGGCGTTTGTACCTTCAAATCACGCGGAAACCCCGCATCAATCCCCCCACCCAGGAGCAGGCCCCAAATCTAATCTACGAAGCACGAATCCGGAGATCCGGTCCAGGCGCCAAAGGATAAGCACGTACCTACGCAGGTCCAAGAAACCCGGAGCTCTCAAATGGAGGAACCGCCGAACCACCTCCAACGACGACGGTCTAGAGAGATCCCTCCTATTCCCCCTCTCCCCTTCCTGTTCCCCGTTGCAATCAAATCAAATCGGACGAAACGGAATCGGCGAGGGCTCGTCCCGGGCTATGGATGAGCGCAGGCGCGGCGGGGGTGGGGGGAGGTGGGAAGGGGGAAGACGGTAACGGAGGCGGGGGCGAGTTAAAGGCAGGCGGCGGTGGGGCGCAGCCAGCCCGGTGAGCCGCGCCCTCCCCCAGAAGGAGCCTGGACGCGGGGTGGGGTGGGGGGCCGTTACTTGACGGTGACGGCTGGATCGATGGCATCGGCGCGGAGCGGACGGGGACGGGGGGACACGCCGCCCTCCCGCAGTCGCGCGCGCTGGCTGGTAACTCTTCCCAGCGGCCAAAGCAGGCGGCGCGGGTGGTGGTGTGGCGTGGGAGGCCGCGTGGGGTGGGTGGGTGGATGGGCTCGCACACCGAGTCCCGCTCGCGCATCGCCCGCTTTGATCTCCTTGTCTTCGCTTTGGTTTTTCTTTTCCTTCCCCCCTGCGTGCCGGTGCCACCCGTCTCGCTACGCTTCCGTGTCTCTCCACCTCCTATGGGTTTCGTTTCCGGCGGGGATGAGGTGAGACGGAAAATGTTTTCCCTGGGACTTGGGGGTGAATTCGAATAAAATAACGAGTTTAAATAAAATACTGCAAATGCAGGGGACGCTGCATGGGTGGCGCTGGGGCGAAGACCTTGTTTAATGGGTGATACGAGTACATTACGCGCGCTTGCGCGCGTCTTGCACGTTTTGCTATATATGATGATTTTTTTAATAAAGGAATAAGCATTTGAATTGATGATATTTAATCTTTGGTGAGCAAGAAGAAAAATGGATGCAGAACTGCAGTATAGAATAATAAAATTGTTTGGTAGGTTTTAGAGGGTTTGAATATATTACATAAGGCGCTTGTAAATAAGCAGTGATCATTGATTTTTGGACTACATTGAAAGTTTAAGTACTGACATAGGTATATGTATGTATATACATGTATACACACATGGCATGCATAGATATATGCATTAATATCAAAAGATGAGTCGTCCAAGCCTTAGGAACAATATTGCATGTTGTCTTGTTGATGAGTGCAGATCTGGATAGTTTTTTGAACTGCTCTAACCCTGTAAGTTGATAGATCAGTGTGAGTTTTGTTGTGTTTGTAAAAAAAGTTTGGAGAATCATGTGTAGTTGGAATAAGTACCTATTTGTCTTGTCGAAATGGCGCCAGGGCGTAGCTTGCGGCGTAGCTTGCCGTAGCCTGCCGCGTAGCTGAACGGGCCGTGTAGCTTGCGGCGTAGGCGGTATGATGAAAGGGTGATGTGCCGTCGTATCCATTTAATGCGGCAGACGGGCTCTGCGCGGATGCGGCGCATGCGGCTGCACTGTGTACCTCGGTAATATGCGGTCTACAGTGAGGCCTGACAAAAGCTGCTCCGCGTGCCGCGACGGCAGAGCATGCCTCAACCACCCGCATTGAACTATCAGTTCTTTGGTTCGCGATCTGGGTCTGCAAGGATTAAATAAAATTTGAATGTTAATGTACTCTAATTATCGCAATCTAGAATGGTTTACTATATATGAAAAGGTAGTAAATTGACAGGCGTAATAGTAGGCTTCATTTGGGTACTCATCGTCCGAACTTTCCCCAGAATATGTGAAGCCATGGAAGGTAGGTATATTCTTCATTCTTCTTTCATCTTCTATTTCAGCTGTAATGTTGGCAAATTGTGTATAAAAATATAGTTGTGCAGAAAGAAATGTAGTTTATTTATTGAAGAGAGGGAAAAAATGTAGCTGACCTTCGTACACAGCTCTGTTGCATTCCCTCACCATGTCTGAGCCTAGATCTTTTTCTGGATCTGGAATGAAAGAGTTATGAATAAGGTTTTAGGTATAGTAAGTTGTTGTAGTGGAGTAATAGTAGTTACCTTTAGTGTGAGATGAATTTTCATTGTGTGAGTGTACATTAGGTGGTATCCAATCAGAGGAGTTTTTTTGTACAGATAACAAGCTAGTTTTCATGGTAACAGGGAATGTATATATGACTGTTTCGTAACCAGTGTGACGTGGGTATGAGAGGAAACCTGTGTTTGGGATGGAATTGACACTCAATGCAGTCCCTTCGACGGTACAAATCCCTATTTTTTTGTCCATGGTACAGGTTTCGATGTCACAGTAGGGATCAAGCAATACAGAAAGACTTTTTATGTGAAATTCATAAAGAGGAATATCATGGACATCTATTGTTATTGGAACTTTCCATGCTTGTGTTTGGCATCTAGCATCATCAGACCATGGTGCTAAGGGAAATGTATAGTTGTTATCAGTGAGAATTTGTTAGCTAAGAACTTTGTCGTAATTTGTTTTGTCATTGAATTGTAAGATATAGCAGAAAACAAATATATGTAAGTTTACATATAAATGAGCTTCTCTAACCTTTTTTTCTAATACCCTCTGAAAACAAAGTACATGGACCTAGCCATAGGATGGGTCAATACGTGAAATTGTGATGCATAAGAGAACTATTACTGGACAAAGGTTTAGTTTCCGCATTATTCAAACAGTAAAGAGAAGTGCAAGATCTGAATATGAAAATTATTTGTCAGTATTAACTATTTTTCATTGTGCTTGCTCAAGTCAATCAAAATGTGATCAATAACCACATGTCAGTGACAACAGGTGCACAGACAAAACTGACCATGTTCTTGGTATTCTGATAACCACAGGCCAAAGTGATCGTTAAAATGCTTTCTTATTCTGTTCAAATTGATGTTGTGTTATTTTTTTAGTTATTTATGATCAAATTGTTTGTTTGCACACCACCCATCTAAAAGTTATTAATAGATGACAAATTACTCTCATGAAACTAAATAAAAGGATGTACTTTCCTAACAAAAGTAGGCAGTTGTCTGAACAAATAGAATAAGTGTTCTAAATTGCACTTATTTTTTTTAAAAAAAAACATGTTCTAAATTGCAAGCTCACGGACTTGAAAGATATTGGAAATAGGATATAACAACAAATCTCATAAGGGGAATCACTCGCCTCTTTCTTGCGCATAGCACCAATCGATCACCCACTGCAAAGAAAAGAGGAGAGATCAGAGGCAATCATGAGGGGGTTAGGTACAATTGCAAATCTAAAATATGAGTGAATTGTAGCTTAATCCCTCACAACTGAGAATAGTGCATACAAAATACAGATATCAGTCACTGATATCAGATCATGATGCTAAAGAAAAGACCATGGTGCTAAGGAAAAGTACTCACTGATATCAGACCATGGTGCTAAGTAAAAGACCATGGTGCTAAGGAAAAGTACTCACTGATATCAGACCATGGTGCGAAGGAAAATGTATAGTTTTTATCAGTGAGGATTTGGTAGCTAAGAACTTTGTCATAATTTGTTTTGTCATTGAATTGTAAGATAAAATAGCAGAAAACGAATATATGTAAATTTAGGAGGCTAGTTCAAAGTAAGCAAAGGGAAAGAAAAAGGAATCTCAAGTCTGAATGGGTATAGAGTTTTCACTTTCAAAGGAGTAAGAAAGTAAGTGACGGTATATATGTCACGATAATTTTAGCAAGTAAGATATTCAACTGAATTCTATTAATAGGAGACAATATGTCTATGGTTACAGACATGGTGCGCGTATAGGTGCAGGTTTTGTTGTTGTTTTTAATTATTTTAAATTAGCCATGAATCTGGTAAGCGGATACATACATAGCAGAATGCAATGATCTTAGTGGTTCTATTTATGGGTATATTGGTTGGAATAAATAACAAACCCAACTGAAATTATTAGGAAGAGTGTAAGAGTGTAAATAGTAGTTTACCAGGAATGGTAAAGCTGATGTGGAAAGTGTGAACAATTCATTTGGAGCTTTTCGTCCAAATAGGTGATCTCCCACTGTGCAGCAAAGAGATTAAAAGTTAGAGGTAGCACACGTTTGGTAATTAAATTTGGGGAATAATAATGAATGAAGTTTTTTTATAATATTGTTTTTAAATAATAGCTACAATTCATAGGGAAAGAAAACTCATGTTTGTCTGTATGACAATGGATGTACTTCACCTATGGTCTGAACCTGTGCAGTTATGTCTGCAGGGAATATTTGTCATTGCTAGCAACTAAGTCAATCTGCATATGAAGGAACATGTTAGTGATTGTGTAAACGGAGACCTAATATGAAGTAGAATACCAGGTAGGGAAGAAGCTAACGTAGAAAGCCTAGTTCTAGGAGCTTAATCCAAAGTAAAGAAGACTTTGGGGTTTATTTTGGCTGCAGCGGACGACTTAACATGGCTACTAAAACAGTAACTGGAAAACTTAATCGGCACCTACGATTGAGTTGTGTGCTTCTGCAGTGGGGAAAAAAATCAGCAAAGGCAGGATACGAAGATGCAAGACAATCATTAGAACCTATGGCCCCAATGCAGAACTTAATGCAGGAAGCTAGATTTGATGCGGAGTCGAAGCCAGATAGGGTTGGGAAAACGGGGAGGCACTAACTGTAACTGATTTGAGGGAAGGAAGAAGGTTACCGTTGGTGGATGCCGAGACCAGTGAAGCTGGCCAAGAGAGCACCTGCAGCAGCGGGCAGCGGACGCCAAGATTGGAGACGTTGGGGAAGGAGTTCGTCAGGGGAGGATGTGTGAGAGGGAACAGAACAAGAAAGAGAGGGATGAGAAGCCAGAGAAGTTTGGGGGGGGACGACGCGAGAAGATTCGAGGCCAGCCGGTGGCCGACTGTTTGTACCGTTCGATGACACCGGCCGGCGGCCGCGCGGCAGCGCTCATCCAACTGCTGCCCTCCCCGGCCTCGAACTTCATGGGGTGCTGCGAGTACTAGAGGCCGTGCAGCAGGGGATGGGGACGGCGAGGAGGCCATGGCACGGATCCGGCCGTCCGGGCGGCGCGGATCAGAGGCAGCGCCAAGGCGGGCTGCGCGGCGGAGGCAGCGAGGCGAGGCGAGGCTCAGGGAAAGTTCTGGGACTGTTAGATGCACATCACGCGGTCCATATTTTTTTTGCTGACGTGGCCCAATGAGAACGCGAAAAAGCGTGGGTCTTTGACATTTAGAAATTATGCCGACGTCCCCCTGGATTCTGCGTATTACATCTGGATTTCGTGGTATAAAAAAATTCCTGTTTCGGAAGTAGCATTCATTAGAATACTGTGTTATTGCGGTCGGTACGCAAAAAAAAATGAAGAAAAGCGGCAGTACTATACTACTAGCACGTCCTTCCATGGGACGGGTTGACCGGCTATTGCAGCCTTCCCTCGACAGCTGCGGGCTGCGGCTCCAAGCCGGGCGGCGGGCGCCATGGCCATGGCCTACGGATGGATGTCCGTCCGGTTACTGTATGGACGGATTCTCCGCCTTGACCTTTCGCTCAAGGGCCTCCCCTTTTCAGATTTGCTCGGTACGTGATGAGCAACCGGGGAAATTGCGTCGAGCGGTGGCGATTAGTTGCAGTTCGTATGCGCGTTGGTCTACCTTTGATCGGCGCTTAATTAGCACGTGCGGCACTGTTTGTTTGCGCAACCATCACCCTCCTCTCGGTGGTTGGCCGCAGCAAGGCACGTCGGCTTCATCGTACGACACTCGCATTAAGCGTGCTTATTGGTTGCTGGCCGCAGCCAGCCACACCGCAGTTGAGGCGAACGATAAATATCTTGATCAATCAGTGTTTGGTTAGTTAATAAACGTTAGCTGCAGCAGGAAACGACAAGGTACAGAGTAAAACAGAGCAGAATTCTCACTAAAATATAGCGTTGATTTTTGGTGCCTCCAGTTTTTTTATACCTCAACACTTCGAGTGCATTTATCTGAACGTACAAACAAACTCACACCTCACACACGCATACACACACTCACGCACACTTTTTGCATGCAAGCTAGATCTACCACCTATATCTAGAAATTGCACGTAGCTGAGAGGTATCCGAAGTCACCAACGGGCTTCGCATGTGACGGGCATATCACCATGAACATTGTAGTGCATCCACGTGTGAGGCAGCTGCACAGGAACCTGCATGAGAATAATGGGGACAAACCCCAGTGAAAGACGCAAGTGCGATTCCTGGAAATCGAACTCACGCCGGCAGCCCGCACACCAGCGGAACTGACCATCCGAGCCACGCTCGATTCCTCGATTCTATGGTGCCTCCAGTTTGGTGGCACCATACCCACGGCATGGCTGGCTATGGCCACTAACCAAGCATATCTTTAGAGTATCTCTAAGAATATCTAAAAAATAAAACATAAAATCCTACCTTTTGAACCTTGCCGAAAACTATTGAGAAGGAAAAAAACTCCCTCCTCCAAGAGTTCCTAAAAATTAATCCTAAAACAATTTAATTACTACCACATCATCCACTCAGCACATATTCTTAGCCTTACGTTTCAAAATATTTCACAGGTAAAGTTTATTGGATGAATCAACCACTAACACTAAACAGCCACTATGTAATTCTCAAATTGCCCCTCATCTCTCACCCCTCCATTCCTAGCAAGCTGCCGCCGCCTCTCTCCGTCCTCTCTTCTTTCTCCTCCACAAAGCAAATTAGCAGCAGTTTAATCTTGCTCTTCTCTGAGCTCAACCGGCCAACTCATGCTTCCTTCTGTCTCAACTGAAGGCCTCAATCGGCAACGGCACTGCTCTCATCCTTCCTCATTCTGCTTGAGCAAAACAGGCAGCCAGCAGCGCTAGCAACTCGAGCCGACCCAGTTCTACACCAGTCATTCCTCCACCCACAAGCCTGAGCGGCATCGGTAGAGCTGCGCGGGCGCATCAACGGTGGAGGGCCTTGCGCCGTCGCACTGCAGGAGGAGAACAGATGAGACAGGAAAAATGGCACCCAGGGAGAAGAAATCACGCGGGAGTACTCTTGGAACAAGAGATGCTCCTCATCCATCCCTTGTTCGAAAAACGTTGTTCTGTTCACCTGTACGCCTCGTAAGCTGGTGAAACTAGCCGGATCAGGCCAATATTATGCCACGTGGGTTTACGTATAATAGGTTATTGCCGCCGTCCTTGAAGATATTTTTCCGACGAAAGTACAGCATCGCCTACTGTTTGCTACTACTCCCTAAAAAAATACAATTCTCGTTTTTTTCGAGGAGTCAAATAATTTAAACTTTGACTACATTTATAGAAAAAAATAATAACATTCATAATACAAAATAAGTACCATTAGATTAGTTATAGATCATATTTTCATAGTAAAGATATAAATACTAATACTATTTAATATAAATTTGATCAAACTTAAACTAGTTTGACCGGCATGATTTTCATAATTGCATATTTTTTGGACGTAGGAAATAGTAACGTGGTGATGTGACCGCGTATGTCCTGCGCTGCCGCGAGCCGTGTGAGCGAGGTAGAATTATGGTCCGGTCGGACACACGCTGATCCTTTCTGTTCGCGTGCAGAATCATCAAGTTTCAGGGTAGGATCAGGGAGACCGTAGACCGTCAAATTCACCGCGCGAGCTCGTGCGCCCCAACCAGCGCGCGCCGTGCCCGGTCGTCCCGTGTGATATCGGCCAAGGTCCCAAGGAGGCCGCCTGGTCCTGCGGCCGTGCGCGGGCGGCAACTTTTCCTCTCACCTGTTGTGTCCCCTTGGCTCTCTCTCGGGGGGCTCTCCGTCTCCGGCGGTGGCGTGAACGCCGGCGAAGCGAGGCCCGCGTAGGCCTGTCGCGAGGGATTTCTTTATGCCGCTTGCCGCGCGCGCGATAAGAGATCTCGGAGGACGGCGGATCCGGAGAGGCGCTTCTCTTCTCTGCAAAGTCCACGGCGCCGCCGGCTGGAGCGGAGGTGCTTATCTGCTAGCTAGCCCGTAACCGGAGAAGGCGGCCCGGGATGGCTGGCTGTTTTTTTTTTTTTTGGGAACGGCTGGCTGCTTATTTAACGCCGCCTATTAACGCTGTTTAGCCTGGCGTCGGCGCGCTTGCTTTGCTTCGTCAGTTAGGAACTTAGGAATGGCCTGGTGAGTTCAAAAAAGAAAAGAAAAAAAGAATGGCCTGGTGCTGCACGCAAGGGGCTTGAAGGTGCAAGTGGTTTTTGGATCATGTCGCTGGGCAGCGCCACACACCAACTCGACCACGGCAGCACCGCGTGCGATTTTGCGCGAGCGGAAATAACATGAGGCATGTCGTGTCGTGAGTACTCGAGCGTGCGTGGAGTTCGCCAACAGATTGTCAGAGCACAGGGAGGGCTCCATGTCCTAACAGGGTTGCCCCTGCCCGCGTGATCGATCTCCTGGAGCGCGGCCGGAGAGTCCGAGGATCGGACGTTGGAGTTGAAAGCGGCGTCCTATGAAAATTCACTGTGCGGACGTGGCGCGCCACGCTAGTCGCCACCGGATTGGGCTTATGGAATCTGGAGTCTCGACCGCTCGATGCGGGGCGGCCAATGATACCCGTTTGGCGACAATCCGACGTCATTTTCTGGCTTTTTTTCCGGAGTGGCGTGCCGTTACCTACCGAATGATTTGTACCGCACCCAATGATCGAGCAGGTTTGACCCAACTCTGGGGGCGAACGGGGCAGAATGGATCATTATCGCGAGATAATTAGACGCAGCCTGTGAAAAGCGATGTGGTAATAAGGCGGATAATGAATTGGAAACAAACAGCTTCAATACATGAGTGGTGGTCGGCATTGGCCGGGACCAGTGGCGTAGCTAGGATTTCAGTTTAGGGTGGTCTAGTGGCGTGTTTCCGATGCGTCGTGCTTGAATTTCAGTAAGTGCCACACGGTTGTCTCGAGAAAAAAAATGAATGTAGAACATTGTCATAGCGAAAGGAGGCAACGAACACCAGGAGCCATGTCTTTTTTTTTTCCAGAATCGATCGATTTGAATTGCTACACAGAGGTCATGTGCCTTTGGCTGGATTCCTAGGGTGGTCCATGGCCCACCCGGACCACCCTCTAGCTACGCCCCTAGCCGGGACACAAGGAGTTCCGCGCAGAGGTTTGAAATTCTTAGTCATCCTTGTTTGTTGGAAAGTTTGGATGGAGCGCAACGCTTATCTTCAATCGTACAAAAGCTCCCTCTTTCGTGGTGACAACAAAAATTAGAGATGAAACCACTTTGTGGGTTGTGGCGGGCGCGAAACACCTAGCACACCTTATTGGTAGAGTATGAGTCCACTTGTGTTTTTAGCACCCCGCTTTTCTTTGGTTTTGTGCTAATCTCTGTACAGTTTTGAAGCCTTTTGGCTCTCCTTCTTATTAATACAACAGGCAGCTCTCCTGCCGGTTCCGTTTCAAAAAAAAAGGTGGATAATGGCCACTCATTTTGCCACTTTTTCTAACTCTATCGATCTGCCAAAGCCTTGAAGGCGTGGAATACCGGTGAACTTTTCCAACATTTTCTATTTTTTTCTCTCTCTCTTTTTTTTGAGGGAATTCTATTTTTCTCTCTTAAGAAGACGGTGTAGCCTTTGAAAAAAAAGAGAAGACGGTGTGGACTTTTCTCCCGCTCGAGTTGGGCCTTCGAAGCGCACACTCCGTGGGGCTCTCAGCAGGCTCTGGCCCATATACAGCCCACGCGAAGGAGGAGGTTGGAACTTTGTTTTTCCTCGCAACGAAAGCTACAGCAGCCAACTTGGATTTTGCCACCCACCATTTTCCTATTGTGCAGACTATCGTTACAAATTTTTCCGCAAATGTTTTTGAATGATGGCACAGTTGACTCTGTTGGGTTTGCCGTCGCGGCTTCGCCCTTCACTCGGATGAGGTGACATATACTGATATCTACATGAACCTGCAATCGACTCTAGCTAGATCTGAGAATCTGATGACGCTCGCGAGTTGCATTCAGGAGCTGTTCCGTGTATCTGAATGCTAGCTACGAGCTCTGCTGCAGTGATAAGCAAGAGCCAAGCAGTAGCTGGGGATTCTAGACTCGCGAGTTGCATTCAGGAGCTGTTCCGTGTATCTGAATGCTAGCTACGAGTTCTGCTGCAGTGATAAGCAAGAGCCAAGAAGTAGCTGGGGATTCTATTTCGAGCGGTTCTTTCGTAGAACTTCTATGGTATCTCGTTCGAAACAATGATCTCTTGTCTCGCGCGTACCTCTCTTATTATCTCACCTACGCAGTACATGTGACAGAAAAAAATATTTTTTTTGAAATAGCACGTGAAGGACTCTTAGGTACGGTCGGTAACAGACTCATCTATAGACACCGGTTGGTGGTACCACCCGGTACTAATGGAAAAGTTACCACCCGATACCTATGGAAAACCTTAGGTATAAAGATGATTGGGTGCGGTACAAACCAACCGGTATCTAAGGTTCATTCATAGATTCCATTCATTCCAAAAGTACTGGTATGAAGATGAACCGGTGCCTAAGCTAATATAGGTATCGATTTATTTTTATACTGGTATTTTTGGTGTGGACTTAAGACTTGTTTTCTAGTAATGTTTTGTTTTGTCCGGATCCGGATAGACGAAGATCGGCGTCAACAACATCCACATACGGTGACAAGATGCCCCGCATTCAGGCTTTCGTTTTTATTTGATAATTAGTGTTCAATTATAGACTAATTAGACTCAAAAGATTTATCTCATCGTTTACGGCTAAACTGTACAATTAATTATTTTTTAAACTACATTTAATGATCTATATATGTGTCAAAAAAACAATGTCACGGGAAATCTTGAAAAATTTTGGAACTAAATATGACCTAACATTGGCTGTATTTGGTTTCTGCTAGGAACCTAGCACGCATGTTTCACGAGAGAAAAATCTGGAGTACTAAATGAAGTCTATTTGCACAATTTTTTTAGAGATGAGTGTAACTTTTTGCGATGAATCTAATGACGGTAATTAATCGATGATTGGCTACAGTGATGCTACATGAACCATCCTCTAATCACGCGGTCAAAGGCATTAGATTCTTCAGGGTTCCTAGTGCAGGGTTCTGAAATTGATTTTGTAAAATGGTTTTGTTTGACACCGTGATTAGCCGTCAAAATATTACTATTCCTAACACAAGAACGAACCAAACAAGATCAAATTATAAGAACTTCTCATGTCACCCGCAGGCCGCAGCTACGACGCAGGCTTCACAAAATAATGGCGCGGGCTCCAGTTTGATCAAAGGCTAATACTCCCTCCTTCCCCGTTTATAAGGCACACACGCATATCAAGATTCAAACATTTATATTTTTGACCAATAATTTAACTATTAATTTTTAATTTTTATAATATAAATTTTATATGATTGGATTCGTCATCAAATATAGTTTACAATGATTATAAATTTATAATCATAAATGATATAATATATGACAAATAAATGGTCACAGTATCGTTTGGAAGACCGTACCATGTTCCACCGTGCCTTATAAACGAGAAAGGAGGGAGTAAACCTTTATGGAGCCGGTGCAGGACTACTTTGATGTACCATAACTCCTTGCAGCACCTTGGAGCGACGCCACATGCCCGCTGAATCTTTTTGTTGGAACCACTCTGTTACGGTTACGGGCCACAAAAAGGAGTCGCAAAAAATTGCAGTACATTTCAACAGTTTTTTTTTCTTTCTTCTCTCTATCCTTTTCTTTTGAGACGACCTCTGAATGAGCGAAATGGTAGGTGAAAAGCGCGGTGCTGCTCGTATCGGACGAATCCCGGCACGGCCAGCAAGGAGAGTTTTCAGTGCCGGCAGCGGAACTGTTGCGTTTGACCTGGCGAGCTTTTCGCTTGCAGAACGCATCCTGTCACGCCCCACTTTGCTCCGTAGGACTGCGTGCCCGGCCGTACGCCAAACAAACCGGCCCACGCGCCGTAGAGCGTGGCGTGGGAACGATCTGTGTCGCTGCGTTGCGTCCGTCCTGCGTGCGCAGAGGTCGCCCGGGAGCGGCTCCCCGATGGCATCGTACGGCGGATCACGGGGCAACGCGGTGCACTGTTGGCTGTTGCTACTGCCTGCGGGCACAGTGAGTCGGCGACAGCGCGGTGTACTGAAGAGTGAAGGTGTAGCTCAACTGACCAACCTGTTGGAACTGATCGCGAAGGCTTTTGTTCTACGGAGTAGCAAGGAACTCCACGTCCGCGTGAACTCCTTCGCCATCGCCCATCGGGCCTGGCTGGTCCGTAGTGTCTGCACCGCACGCGTGCTGCGCTCGCTTCTAGTACTCCATCTACTCGTAACCATCGGCATCAACCATGGTCGTCTCTGCTGTTCTTCGAGCGTTTTCCCCGTGACCACACCGACCCAGATTAACCCTACGAACAGAGCAATTCGCCTTGCTAGTTGCCCCTCGCTCTGTCGGAATCCAATCTGGGTCATGCGAGTTTGGACTCGGGAGGACTAAGGCCCTGTTTAGTTCTTTACATGTAAATAAAAAAAACTGTAAATACATTAAAGTGAAAAGGAATCTTGATAATTTGAAGTACTAAATGAAATTTATTTATAAAACTTTTTGTATGGATAGGCTGTAAATCGCGAGACGAATCCAATGAGCCTACTTAATTCATGATTTGCAACAGTGATGTTGCAGTAACCATCCACTAATTATTGATTAAACATGAATTAATTAGTATCATTGCCTAACCTCCAGCCCTCCACTGACTCCAACTCCAATGCGGCAGGGCCGGCAAGGCAATAATTAAGGACACGGCACACGCTGCGCCAGTACAGCCGGCGCGCCGGCACCGCCCGCCCGGTTTCCTTGCACGAAACGCTGCGGCCTCCCCTCTCTCGCTCGCCTCCTGTCCGTCTGTCTCCACTCTCCACCAGCCAGCCACCGAGCCAAGCAACCGCCCGCCCCTCCGTACGCCTCGCGCCGGCGAGCGAATGCCGCGGGAGCACTAGCCCTCGCCCCCCCTCGCCCGGGGCCGGCGCGCCCGACACGAACCGACCCATGAGGAAGCTGCCGCCGGCGCACCGGCTCCGGTGGATGCGCGCGCTGCTCCTCGCGCTCCCGCTCCTCTCGCTCCCCATCCTCTACGCGGTGCTCGGCGCGGCGCGCTCCTCGCCGCCGGGGCGGCCGCCGCAGCAGCAGCAGCGGCGGAGGCCGCCGCCGAGGCTGGCGTATCTCATCACGGGCGCCGGCCCCGGGGACGGCCCGCGGATCCGGAGGCTGCTGCGGGCGCTCTACCACCCCTGGAACTGCTACCTCGTCGGGGTGGCCGGGGAGGACGACCGCGCGGATCTCGAGGCCTTCGTGCGCGGCCAGGAGGCGCCGCGCCGGTACGGCAACGTGCGGGTGGCGGACGCGGGGGAGTGGGGCGCCGTCTCGCGGAGGGGCCCCACCGAGCTGGCCGCCACGCTCCACGCCGCCGCCGTGCTGCTCAGGGAGTTCGAGGGCTGGAGCTGGTTCATCAACCTCAGCGCCTCCGATTACCCGCTCATGCCCCAGGATGGTAAAATTCAAGCTCACGAGATTGTTTTGCCAATTGCAACTACGAATGCGTTTATGTTTCAGCTTACAGCATCGTTGCATCATGCTAAATTGGCCGTGTCATCCGTTTTGAGATGAATAGACTGTGCAGATTGTGTTTCTCAAAAATGGCCCCTTTTAGTTACCTTAATTTTGTAATGTGAAGTTCTTCTCATATCCTGTGATGGTAAATTCAAGCTCACGAGATTGTTTTGCCAATTGCAACTACTAATACATTTATGTTTCAGCATACAAACAACATCGTTGCATCATGCTAAATGGGCCGTGCCACCCATTTTGAGATGACATAGACTAAATATTGTGTGTCTAAAAACTGGCCCCCTTTAGTTACCTTAATAATTTTGTAATGTCAAATTCTTCTCATATGCTGTGATGGTAATTTTATTTTTTTGAGTACCAGAAACTTGTTATATGTTTTGTCCCAAAAAGGAAAATCATTACATGATGTTGAACTTGCCACAGTGCTTGCTATACTCAGAGGAGATTTAAGTGTTTTCAGGTTGATTGGCCCGGCCGTACTTCCTTTCAATTTAGGAACTTTTTGAGTCATGCAGTTTCTATGTGAACTGCACACTTTAATTTATTGTTGCTGTTTGAATTTTGTATCTGTTTGACCAGCTGGGTCTGTTAGCTATCTTACTATTATTAATTGGTGGCTCCTTTGAAGTCGCCACATGAAGCCACCTAGGATCCTAGGTGGACACTCTAAAAAAATAGAGAAATCCTATAAATTCTCACAAAAATCAGAAACATCTAGCCATCAATCTAACAACTCTAATTATAATAGCCATCGGATCTGTTATCTTTCCTTATAAATTACCCACCTCTGCCATTATGAAAATAGACTAAAGTAACCCCCTAAACATGTATCTAAACTACCCACCTTTGCCATTATAAAAAGATCTAAAGTAATCCCCTAATCTTCGTGTAAATTACCCACTTATGCCATTATAATACAATTAGCCCCCTAAATTTGCATATAAATTATCCAATTATATCATTATTAGAAGTTAAATTACGCCTAAATCTGAATTTAAATAATATAATTGTAATAAAATATTAAAGTATCAATATAAAAATCTAAATTACAATTTCTATCATTACTAATATTATTGTTTATATAAAAATACTACACACGATGTGTCACCATGTATTTATGTATGATGGAAGAGATAAGCTAGATTACCAATTCACAAACAAATAGTTCCACTAAATATATATATCGAATACATGTGGAGGTGGGATGCAAAATAAAATCTATTGTAACTAAATAATGATAAATATATATTTAGAGTATGTGTTAGAATATTTAATTGATGAAAAAGAGCATGAGATATGTAATTATAATTATTGATCTCATTCTTATATTAATTTTAATTAGCCCGTGCGGAAGCACGGGTTGATAGGCTAGTTATTTCTATAACTTCTGGTCACTTTATTGTGGGCGTATTGAATTGTGCTTATTATTCCTCATTTAATGAGTCCCACATTATTGATAATCAAGTTCAGATTATAAAGATGGGATAAATACGGACAGTGCTGGGCTTGCCAGCTTTGCTAATTCCCATGCAAATTGTTATGGCAATGACAGCGTAAATAGGCAGATAAAACTGAGCATAAGTGGTCTTTCAAAAAAAAAACCCTGACCATAAGCAACTCCTGAATTCTAGAAATATCTAACAGTTAGATTTAATAGTATCCGATTCAGTTTTTTATGGTTAATTTAAAACACTTCTGCAAGCCTCAACGGTCGCTCAATATCAGCCCTTATATCCCTGCGACAGTGCTTAGGACTGTGTCAGGCAAATTAACTGACATGTGCCATAACAGAGGGCGGTAGTTTGCTTCTAAGAGGTTCTCCTACTATTCTTGGCAAAAACCAGAGAGTCAAGCTCAAGCACACCACAGCTGGGCTAAGCTTAAAATCCACCTTAATGTGTTACCTAAGCAGTAAGCTCATAATAATCCTTCGTGCATGGAACTTGTTTTAAGTTAAAGCCATTCTCTTCATCGAATCAAGAACAGTAAATGCTGGATTCCATATATTAACAGTACTTTTTTGACGTTGAAGGACTGTTGCTATATGGAAACTTGTTCAGGCTTCTGACTTACTTAACTCCCATCTCCAATCTCTGTTGATAATTGTTCGAATATCACTAAATGTACCTAATATTTTGATTTGTAGTACAATACTTTTGAAGTGCTCTGCAGAAATAACTGCTGCTGTCTAATGAGCTTACTGATGTTCATGTCATTGCCTTCATATTTTTCAGACATCCTTCATATCTTCTCATATATTCCAAGAGATCTGAACTTTATTGATCACACAAGCAATATTGGTTGGAAAGAGTAAGCATATTATTTCTCTTTTCATTTATAGTTCCAAATTCTTAACTACTTTTTTGTTCTTTATTTTGATTCTTGGGTTGCATATGCAGGTATCAAAGGGCAAGGCCAATTATTGTAGATCCAGCACTGCAGGTCCCAAATAAAACCGAGGTTATAACAACAAAGGAGAAAAGGAGTCTGCCATCCGCTTTCAAAATATTTGTAGGTACTGTCTGCTGTCTTCACTGAATCTGTTTGCCTGATCACTTGGCCCGTTCCAATGCTCTGTAGAAGGAAAGTTTTCATTGTTGCAGTGCAGTGTTTCCTAGTTATCTTTTGTGCCCTCAAGTAGAGTCTCGTTGAGCAAACTAGTGATAAATTTTGTTCCATCTATTAGACAATATGTATGCAATGGCATCTAGTATTTGAGAAACTATCAGTTCTAGGTTTGCCTAATTTTTACGGCGAAGTTACTATGCGGTTGTGGAGTACTTTATTAATAGAAGCACCCATTATGTCTGTTTTGTCTGACATATAAAATGATACCTCTAAAGTCTAAACACTTCTAAAACGAAATAGCAGCATGGAGTCAGGCTGGCAGAAAAATCCTCCACCAAATCACCTTTCGAGGATAAGATGCTGCCTCAGTGCCTATCTAGGAAAAACATCCTTTGGGCATTATGTATTTGGTGTCACATGTGACTGTTAGAATGCTACCTGATGATTGTTATGATGTTGATTGTCTGCCCAATCACTGTTTCAGTTTCACTCGCAATTTTGGCACCTGACATAATCAGCGTTCTGCCTTGTACTAGTTTGTAGTTGAGGGGAAGAAGGGATATTGATGATGTGGATTGATCGAAGTTTAGTTGTGTCAAATCCATTCTATTCTGATCACCAATACTCTTCTTTTAAAATCACTTCTAAGGAAGACTTCATACTCTTGATGCAGGTTCATCTTGGGTTGTACTTAGCCGATCGTTCTTGGAGTTTTGCTTATTGGGATGGGACAACCTTCCTCGCACATTACTGATGTATTTCACCAACTTTCTCTCATCCTCAGAAGGCTACTTCCACACAGTGATCTGCAACTCAGAGTACTACCAGAATACCACCATCAACAGTGATCTGCGTTTCATGGCATGGGATAACCCCCCTCGGACGCACCCTGTTAACCTCACAACAGAGCATTTCGACTCAATGGCAAACAGTGGGGCGCCTTTTGCGCACTCCTTCACAAATGACAGCCCTGTCCTGGATATGATTGACACCAAGCTGTTGGGGCGAGCAACTGACCGCTTCACCCCGGGTGGATGGTGCTTGGGTAGCTCGGTAGGTGGGAAAGATCCATGTACCTTCATTGGAAGGTCCTTTGTGCTCAGGCCGACCAAAGGCTCGGCCAAGCTAGAGGAGTTGCTGTTGAAACTTTTGGAACATGATAACTTCAGGCCTAAACAGTGTAAATAACATTCATTTTACATGGTAGCCAGTTTTTATAGTTTTTCTTTTGGTAGTGTTCAGAGGCCAAAAGTGTCGATGACATCTTTCTGATTGTTGCGGCAGTAGGCATACAGGTGTCGTGTGTTGTTGTATACTTTGTATACCTCCAACTGGAAAGCTCAACGCAAAAGTGATTGAGATCATACATGTACTCTTGCTGTTTCATCTCTACCATTGATGTGCATCAACCGATGATAGTCATAGAATTCACAGTTCAGTAGTTCACACTGTCTAATATGGCCGGCCTATGGAAGACTGTCCGAGTGTTTGGAGGCCCTATACCCTGCCCGTTCTTTTGATGCAAAAAAAGAGCTGGTTCATGTTTTTTTTTGTTGGCTAAATTTGTGTAAAATATCTGCCCGCTGTAACGGTTTTGCAACAGTGCTAAATAGGCCCAGTATACACGTAAACGATCTCGAATATGGGCCTTTTTGTACAAACGATGGCTGCCGTTTTTTCTTTTTTATATTTAAAAAAATTAAAATTTCAAAAATATATGTCCGTTTTGAAATATTTCAAAAATATACCCCGGTCGCCCTCCCATAGGGCGACAGACCCAAAGTGTAATTTTTTTTCTTCAAATTTGCAACAAAGTCTCTGGAGAAAAAAAAACGGGAGGGGGGGGGGCTGTCGCCCCCCCCCCCTCGGGCGACAGGCCCCCCCTTTTTTTCCCCCTCCAGGGACCTATTTTGAGCTATTCGAGCGTGTATTCGTTATCATCGTCGGCAGGATCTCGGCCGCTGACTCCTACCGCACCTAACTTGTCCTTCATTAAATCACGGGAAAAAATCGCAAGAACTTCCCTTATTTCACGAGCATTATGGAACCCACAAACATAATAAGTTCACATCAATAGTATCTATAGAAACAAATGACAAGTAACCTACCACAATCATAAACATCGGATACAAATAAGCGGTCCACAGCTATCTCATTACAAATAAACATCAGAGATACAAATATCAGATACATCTAACCACCCCTAGGGCGTCGGACCCTCTTACCCTCTGCTGGGCACGGACATGGCCCTCGGAGTAGGTGAGAACATCCGGAGACCTCACCTGTCGCTCAGGACGCGCTAGGGGCTGCGGTGTCTGCTGCTGAGAGATCCCAAGTGGTGCTCCTCCTAGCTGTGAATACCCCAAGACATCGGGGTCACCTTGCGCGGCAGGCTCTTCTGGACTCAAGCTGTCGAAGTCGTCTAAGGTGAAGGTCTCGTTATCTGGTCGAAAGGAGGAAGAAGAAGGTCCGGCACTCGCATGGGGGTAGAATCCTACACAAAAAATGTGGATGTTAGCATACGCTCGTATATTTTGTCATGCCATGTAGAAACCGAAATACGAAACATAAACTAACCTGTGTAGGCCGGTATCTGTGGCCCCGGTACCATCTCTGGATACGGTCCGCCAACTGGTGCTATCCCTCTAAACATTCAAGTATGGCCGAATGCAGTAGCTGGATCGTATCCTGTATGTGATATTAGTAAATATGTAGGAACACTTGATGTAATTTTAAAGAGATATGTATGTTACCTGCACTTGGGAAGAACTGCGACGTCGGTCCGTGCATGGTCGACGGACACGGGAACGACGACGAGGCCTGAGACGACCCGTGGCTGTCTTCGTACTGTACACGGCTTCCGAAGTTGTGCACTACCTGACGCAACTGATCACGCTGCCTCGACCATGCCTCTGTCTGCTCAAACTGGGTCATTGGGGATCCGGCACGTACCCTCGTCAAGTAAGTCGAGCAGTCCATCTCCATCATATTGCAAAGGCGAAGCTGCATCAATTCAGTAAAGGTACAGTTACAAACACATGAATTATCTTATGAATATGATTATATATATATACACAAATATGATCAAGAGACTCACCGCGCCAGCTAGTGCCTCTGCCTCCACGTGGTGCCGGCCATAGCCATCCTGAGGCCTCGCCTGGTGTGGCTGTGGGTGAGTGTCAATAAAAACCAGACGAGCCCGAGACCGGGGTAAGTACCAAGTGAGGTAAGCCCTAAAGGAGCTGTCTGTGTGTGGTCCTGTTGGATGGACCAAGAGCTCGTCTGCCTGTTCCCATTGGTCCACCCACGGCTGGATCTTGGTGAGCCAATCATCAGAGCACGGCAAGCCATTCCTTGACAACCTACAAAGTGGACCACGAAGAATCGTTAGATTCGACACGAATGTATGAGCCAAGTTCATTCATAATTACCTGTGGTCCTGGCGACTGACATGCTCCAACGCGGTGGGCACCAGAAACTCCTGGCGCTGCCCAAACTGTCTCCTGACTCTCCAGGGGCAATATGCCTCAACCGCGATGTCATAAACCAGGATGGCGGAAGTAAGCCACAGGCTCACATTCGCGGAGCAGTGTGAAGACAGGCCTGCTGGTGCACGGGTAGCCACAGCCTCTGGGCTGTAAGGCTCCCAGACAACGTCCTCGGGCGTCAGCATGTCGAGCTCTGAAACAAACTCAGGATATGCGCGTCTAACCCGCGCATGTGCCCAGGACCTCTGCATTCCGAATAAGTAAAATTAAAAGTGCGCTAATACATCATGTAACAATGAATAACAAAATTAGATTTGTTGCGATCGTATCTGACGCCAGATCCAGATAGTTCACATAGTGGGCCTCTCGTCCTCCTCGTCGCCGTACATGCCCCCGTGGTAAGGCTCGTGGCTGACAAAGGGCCGACCAACGGCTAGCCTCTCGTACGACCAAAGCTGTAGCAGTAGTGGGCACCCTGACAGGATAGCGTTCCCTTGTGTCTTCATGCAGCCGTCACAGAGTCCACGGTAAGTGGCTGCAAGTACCGCCTCACCCCAGCTGTAGGGCGGTACGTCCTCGTCCCCATCCGCAATCTCCCGTGCATACGGAAGGAGAATCCTATCGACCGAGTTGCCATGAGTGTTGTTGAACATGATGTAACCAAACAACCAAAGTAGGTACGCCTCCAGCGATCTGGTCACACTGTACTCGTCGGCATCCGCAGCCAACAGGACAGGCTGCATAAATAATTAAGATTAATGGTTTCAACTATCAATGGAACATGTGAATTGTAACAATTAAATTTATATATGGAATGAATACGTACTGTAAACTGTAGGAACTAGGTCTTCGATGGACCTGCTGCTCGCGGGTGCGGGTTGATCGAACCTGCTTCTTCCACGCGGTCAACCAGGGCAAAACGGGCCTCCAGCTCATCCTTCCATGAGGCCGCCACCACACGCGGACCTACAGCCTTCCCGACGATAGGGAGGCCGAGGAGGTAGGCCACGTCCTGCAGCGTAGGAGTCATCTCCCCACACGGGAGGTGGAACATGTGTGTCTCCGGCCTCCATCTGTCAACGAGTGCCGTCAGGAGGGATCGGTCGAGCTGAATAGGCCCAACCTCGACAAGACGACTCAGAGTCAGTAGGCCGGCCTCACGTAACCTGCAAAAAAGCAAAAAATGTCGAAACAAAGGAATACCAGCGAATACATAAGTGATAAACAATAATATTTCATTACATACCGGTCACACCAATCATGGTGTATAGAGATCGCCTCGCCGGGTGGACGAGGACGTAGCACCTCTAGGGCTCGGTGCTCAACAGCTGCAAAGTAAGACATGTGGCTCGAGTCGATCACTGGGTCTAGCAAGGAGTCCATCTCCATACCTGCATTCAAAAATATATGAGAACACATAGGTAAATATATATTTCATACAAACTGGACACATAGGTACAATAATAGTTCATTACATACCTGCAATATTTCATTACTACATATTACAAATAATGAAATACAATTGTGGATCATGACACCGAATGCCTTCCACGAGCAATTCTCGCCGATGCTCATATGAACGTAGGAGGTGCTCCATCTCTGGGATTTCCGGAAGGACCGACGTCAGCAGCATCGTGAAGTGCATTCTGAGGACACTTCTTGTAGTTGTGACCCAATGCTCCACATTGGCTGCAACGCTTTTGTGCCTTGCTTGCTTCCAACTCGTCCATACCATTCCGAATACGACGTGTCTGACGACGGCCTTTGCCTTTCTTAGTGGCTGGATCAGGAATAAACATCTTATTCTCATTATCCTGAGTGAAAGGCCCCACAATTCCAATCCCGTATACCTCATGTCCCCAGGTGGATACAGCTGCTTCCTTACAGAAGTACGGCGAAACAAATACTCCTGGCTGCAACGCAGACTCTGCACATGCCGCAATGAGATGGGAGCATGGCAAATGCAATAACTTAGGCTTCATGCAGGAGCAGAAGGCTTTGCCATCAACTGTAATCAAACTCTCCTGTACCACCCTATCTCTACGGATACCACGACCACTTCTATCCTTGCATAGAACCTCAAATCTATGCTCCATTGTACCTGTCGATATGACGCGGTGCAGTTTGGTCTTTTCAATCTTCTCTTGCATATATTGTGTCACTCTTTTGCAAAACTGAATTTGGGGGTTGCTGATGTTTATGCTTGCAGCCGTGTAACGCTCTATGAAATACTTCATGCACCCATACATGATGAACTCAACAATCCCCACAAGTGGAAAGGCAAGACAAGAACGCATAACCATATTGAAACACTCTGCATGGTTCGTTGTCCGAATACCATACCGTATTCCGTTGGTATCATAAAGGAATGACCATTTCTCCTTAGGTGCACCTCGAATCCAGTGCGAAAATGGCTTCTCAATTGAATCCCTAGCCTCTGCAGCCTGACTCGTGCCTGCTCCTGATGCCCTTACCTTCACTAGCTCTGCAGTCAACTGATCAAGCATCTGCCATAATGCATTGAATTTTCTCTATTGATTTTGAGTGCATAACCTCTTAAACAGGTTCTTAAGATCCTTGTTCTTGAAGTGTTCATAAAAGTTTGCACCCATATGCCTAATGCACCACCTGTTTTGGACATCAGGCCATAATGGAGGTGTTGTCGCAGTTCCACGTTGCAATTTCAGTATTGATTGCAGGATACCTGCATGCCTATCACTAATAAGGCACACATCTGGACGTGCAGCAACAACATGAATCTTCACTCGTTCAAGGAACCAATACCAACTGTCTATGTTCTCATTCTCAACAAATGCAAATGCGAGCGGAACAATTTGGTTGTTGCAATCTACACCGATTGCGGTGAGTATCTGACCTTTATACCTTCCAGTCAAAAATGTGCCATCAATGCAGATCACCGGAAGACAAAACTGAAATGCTCTAACACAAGCACCTATGCAAAAGAAGGCTCGTTGCATAATTCTTTGTCCCCTAGTCACGGCTGGTACAAGGTATGTGTCATAAAAGCTTCTAGGATTTCTAGCAGCAACCTGGGATAACATACGAGGTAGGTTATTATATGATGCCTCGTATGTGCCGAACCGCATCTCGAACAACCTTTGTTTAGCCCGCCATGCCTTCAAATAACTGATGGTGTACTGGTAAGTCTGCTCAATGTGTCGAACAATCATTTTTGGCTCATAATTTAGGTTGTCCATAATAAATCCATACATTTGCTTTGCAACAAAGTCGCATGATATATTGCGATGCGAGGGAAGAACTTCTGACAGCAAACAAGTGTGCTCTGTGACAATGGAACATTTCCAGTTTGACTTCCATTTTCCCTTGAATGCATGTACTCGCCATGGACATCCAGCATTCACACACTTCACCTCATATTCTTTACTGCCAGACTTTACGACTCTGAATTCTCGTTTCAATGAGATTGCCCATAGTCTCACAACATTTTTTAGGGCTTCAATGTTTGGATATGTTGCACCTTGCACTACCTCATTCCCTCTGTACTCTCACTCCTGATTTCGTACATCTTCTGCGACATGACTGCCAAAACCATGCTCTTTCCACTCTTTTGGCAATGAGTACTGCTCGTCATCAGATGAGTCCTCACATTCTTCCATCTCTATTGCGGTTTGGTCTTCTGCCTCCATCTCGTCCACAATGCTATGTATCCTTTCTCCCTCATCAGCAAGGCCCTGTGGTCCCATGTTTTGGTTCTCTGTCTCTTCTGACTCATCTTGCTCAACATAATTGGTCTCTCTTCGAATACTCGAAGTTCCTTGATCTGCACAATGTTGGATTTCATTTTGTGTCTTCTCCTGAATTTGAACAAGAATGGCCAGAGGCCACCCACGCTCTAGAGCTGCTTGCATGTACTTCTGCCAGTCATCAGTGCTGTATATCATCATTAATTCCCATAATTCACTTTTTACCTCCCAATTAACAAGAGATTGGACAGTGATCATATGTGTCAACGGATCAACATGGAACCCACACTGCAGCCACTTACATATGGAACCAAAACTCCTTTCCAGAGGTTTATCTATGCCGCTAGATGTGCGCTTAAAGGCAGAAAGATCTACTCCATTTGGCCCATACATAACATTGTATTCACCATAAAATACTTGAAACTGCATCTTGCTCGACATATCTGTATATCACATAATACTTATCGAGTTATACTCTTTACTTCACTACCTTATTCAATAATCCGTAAAAACTAAGTATGAAATTCAACTACAACGTATAAGCATTCATAAGTACGTGATGACACTCAAATTCTATACTGCATATGCCAAATTCTATTCTAAATCATAATTAATTTATAAACACGTCTCTAATAGTACTGTAATTGTAATAATAAATGCGTAGAACTAATTTTCTAAACTAATTTACTACTACGTAACTACAAACTAAAGTATCATTGAACTCCTACTTAAATGGTTCTACTATAGCACTAATTAAATTAAATTACTCACCCCTACTTAAATTACTCATATTTAAATACGTAGTACTTAAATCTAACAATATATAAACTAAACATACTAACCTGCAGATCACAAGTGCTGAATCCGGCAGGACTTCGCCGCTTTCCTTCTCCTCACTCCTCTCTTTTTTTCTGAATTTTTGGTGGAATTTTCGGGCTCAAATGAGGAGGGAAGGGGAGGGCTGGACCTTTTATAGGGGGTTACCCCGGTCGCCCGCGGGGGGGGGGGGGGGGGGGGGGGGGGGGCAGGTCTGTCGCCCGCGTGGGGGGCGACAGGCCCCCCTGCCGCGCTACCACGCCCGTGGGCTGGGCCCAGCGGCGGTTGCCCGTGGGCCGGGCGACAGGGACTTTTTTTTCCAGGGACCTCATGCGAATTTGAAAAAAAATTTACACTTAAGGCCTGTCGCCCTATGAGGGGGCGACCGGGGGTATTTTTGAAATATTTCAAGACGGACATATATTTTTGAAATTTTAATTTTTTTAAATATAAAAAAGAAAAAATCGCTGGCTTTCATGGGCCTCAGCATAGCCAGGTTCTTCTCCTCAAATTAGCCCACTTACCTCACGCCAACTCAGAAAAGCCCAACTCAACGGCACACCCTGCTGCTTTCCAGAAACTGCTCGTGCGATCTCCAGAGCGCTGCCTCCCCCGTCCTCGCCGTCCCCGACGCCGCGCCGGCCGCGCCCCCATCTTCCGTCGGCGGCTCCTACTCGAGGTACGCGTTTCTGTCCCTTCATCTTCCATCCCTTTCTCCGTCACGCCTTACCCTCGGACCGGTGCTGCCCCGCCGTGGTAAGAACCCCCGCGCCACGGGTGGATGCCACTCGGTGGATCTGACCCGCATGTCAGCCTTAACCTGCCGTGTAGGAATCGCCTCTGCGTCGAGGCGTTCTTCCTCGCCGCGGAGCTAGTTGCCGCTTCCGCGGCGTTGAGGTGTTTTCCGCCTGTTGGGATGGGCCGGCTTTGCCGGCGCCTGCAACCTGTTCGACCGAATGCTTCTGCAAGTGACCTTAGTTTCACCTAACCGTATCGAGACTTGTGTGCTGTTGTTCAGTTTCATGCTCGTGTTCGTCTTCAATCGTTCTATCGATTGAAAGTTGCTATCTTTTAGACATGGACACATTGTCTCTGTAGTGAGAAATGAGAATCACATTGTCATGGTGCTTTGATTGCTTTATGCTGTTCAAATCAGTATGCTTATACCGGATAATGTGCCGTGTTGATATAGTCCATAGCTAGTAACCACGTATTCAATGCAAATCTAGTAACTAGTAAGCACGTATTTAATCCAAATGTTTTCGAGCACCATTTGTTCTACTTTTATCTTGGGGTTTGGTTCAAATATTTCATCTCCCACAATGATTTGTTGCCCCTAGAATTATTGCTCGTCTGTGTATTATAGTGGTGGGGTGGGATTTAGGGCTATCCACATTACTTGCTGTTGAACTAATCGCATAAACTGATCACATATGTGAAGGTGAAGGTGAAGCAGCATAATGGGTCGGAAGGCTGGTGCTTTGTACATAAACCCAAAGAAGTTTGGTGCTGTTGCGAAGCCTTGCATGGTAGAAATGGTGGCCTTCCTTAACTGCCTGGCCTTAAACAAACAGGAAGATGGCAAGTGTGTGAGGCAGAAGGATCTCTTGGTTATGTGCACTCAGACTCAGGTCATGATCCGCATCACTGTTAAATGTTTTGCATGCTTAGGCATTGTTTATTCAAAGCATTGAGCCAGCAATCATTCAGTTCCTACTTCCTAATGCCTGCTTGTGACATAATTGCAGAAAGGGAAACCAAAGAACGCAGCGAAGACCATCAATTACCATCTCCAGCGACTTGGGCGAGATAAGTTCCTCTAGGTTCAACGGTTTTGGGATCATTTCCTCGTCACGCTTGCTGCCTTGAATTAAGTGAGCGTCGAAAGATAAATTTTCTCTTCAAAGTAGCTTTACTGAAATGGGGCAGTAATGTGCTTGTTTAGGTTGGACAACTGGTCAGCCAATAATTCTATGACAAACAGTAATGTATCAGCAGTATATTGATATGGTTTTGTTCCTTGCTATTAAGGCACTTTGTTGCTATGTGTTCATGGTATACTGCCAATTGGAAGTGTTTTTGACTGCTTTGTAAGTGGCACTGTTGCTTCCCAGCTTGTGAATTGTGGTTTGACCGTTTTGAGTCCACAGTTCCAGGTCTGGTTGCTCGTGGGGTTGTACCATGTAATGTTCATGTTCTTTCCCTTCAATGGGGCATCGGCACTTTATCTGAGCCATTGTGACACATTAGACAGATTCTATGTGCAGGGAACACTTGATGAACCTACTGGCGACACAAAATCATCGATGCAAAAGGCCTAACAGTTGCGCCAAATATCAATTGGTTCTGCAGACGCAGGCGACTCAACAGACATAAATAGATTACCCCAGTATCAACGATTAAACCTTATGTTTTCATAAACTAATAACTGTTGTAATAAGGTCATATACGAGGCACGCCATACATAATGCATCACGAAACCAGCATTAAACTAAGCATCCACTGCAACAAGGACGACAGTTCACAAAACCAGCATTAAGCTAAGGCGCTAAGCATCACTTTCCCACGCTTAGGCCTCCAGGGATCGATTTGATCATCCCCTTCCCCTTGAGCTTCTTGGCCTCCCGCACCATGCGCTCGATTTCTTCCTTGCGCAGCCGGTCGGTTTGGCCGATGATGATGATGTTGTTCCTCCGCCTGGTGCTCCTCGCCACCGCCGACACGTTCATGACGCCATTCACATCGATGTCGAAGGTGACGAGGATATCGGGCACGCCCCGGGGCGCCGGGGGCATGCCAGAGAGCAGGAACGCGCCAAGCAGGTTGTTGCCCTTGGTTATGATTATGGGGCAATAGAATCCGTTTGTTCAGCTTATATCAAAACAGTAATCACTGTTTTGACCCAAAGTCACCATGGTTCTAGAATCTAAAATAAGCTGGGCTACGGCCACACACATGCCGAGCCAGAAGTTGCGTAACACTGGTAACAGTACTAGTTTTAAGACTAAGACTAAGACGGACAACTTGGGGACGCCAAGTTCTCACGGTCACGGCCGTCCTCGCCTTCCTTCATTGGCTTCAATGGCTGTTGTCTATCGTACGCCGCAGTTCGTCGCGTTCAGTTCTCACGGAACCTGTCGGCCTTCTGAATCATGCGTTCGATCTCCTGCGCGCTCAGCCTGCCGGTGTCGTAAGTGATGGTGATCTTGTTCTTCTGCCTCGTTGCCCTGTCCTCTGCCGACACGTCCAAGATGCCGTCGGCGTCGATGTCAAAAGTGACGTTAATCTGGGGCACGCCTCTTGGAGCTCGCTGGATGCCTTCTAGGTCGAACTTGCCGAGCAGGTTGTTCTCATCGGTGCTCACACTCTCGCCCTGGTACACCTGGATGAGCACGTTGCGCTGGTTGTCGTAGCAAGTAGTGAACACCTTCTCTTTCTTGAACGGGGATGGTGCAGTCCCGCGGGATCAGCAAGCTCATCACGCAGCCCATCGTCCTCACTCCGAGCGAGAGCGGCGTGACATCGACCAGGAGCACATCCTGCAACATCTCGTTGCCGCTGAGAACGGCGGCCTGGATGGCAGCGCCGTATGCGACGGCCTCGTCGGGGATGACGCTCGTGCAGAGCTCCTTCCCGTCGAAGAAGTCCTGGAGCAGGCTGCGCACCTTGGGGATGCGGGTGGAGCCGCCCACCAGGACCACGTCGTGGATGCTGCTCTTGTCCATCTCGGCGTTGCTCAGGCACTTCTCAACGGCCCCCATGCACTCGCTGAAGAAGTTCTTGTTCATGTCCTCGAATTTGGCACGGGTGATGGTGGCGAAGAAGTCGATGCCGCCATGGAGTGAGTCGATCTCGATGGTGGTCTCTGCAATGAAAGACAGCATTCTCTTTGCCCTCTCGCAAGCAGTCCTCAGCCGCCGGAGCGCCCTCTTGTCACTTCTGATGTCAAGCACCTTGTATCTCTTTAGGAACTCGCGGACGAAGTGCTTCACCATCTGGTTGTCAAGATCTGCCCCGCCAAGGTGGGTGTTACCCGCGGTGGCCTTCACCTTGAAAACACGCATGTCGATGTCGGCTCCTGGATCAATGTGGAGGATTGAGACATCCAACGTGCCGCCGCCGAGATCGAAGATGAGCACCGTCCTCTCTTCATCATCGCTCGACATCTTGTCGAGACCGTAGGCGATGGCGGCGGCCGCAGGTTCATTAATTATGCTCATGTCATTCAGACCGGCGATGGTGCCGGCGTCCTTGGTGGCTTGGCGCTGGGAGTCATTGAAGTAGACTGGGACGGTGATGGTGGCATTCTCGACTGTCGTAGCAAGGTAGGCCTCGGTGGTCTCCTTCATCTTGGCAAGCACCATGCCCGAGATCTCCTCAGGTGCGAACTGCCTCTCCTCACCTTCAAACTGGACCATGATCGTCGGCCGGTCGTCACGCCCTGCTACGACTTTGAAAGGCCATAGCTTGATGTCTCCTTGCACAGATGGGCTACTGAATCGGCGGCCGATAAGCCGTTTCACATCTGGAAAAGAAAATCAACCCATATGTTCAGTCTAGTGGAACCAACTAAAACTTTACTTTCAACTTAAAAAAGCCTTTGTTTCATGAATTATTGTTGTTACACGGATACTAGATATAAACCTACTCCAGAATTAGTCAATACTGCCGGTGATCTTTATGAGAAGAGGTATATATAGATTCCTGTTCCCACTATTCGTTCCTATCGTCATTCCAAATTCCCTTTGAGCTTCAAAATTTTCCAAATGAGTAAGTACTCCCTCCTTTCTCATCAAAACATAAAGGTGCGATTTAACTTGACATGGTATCTAAAATTAAACTTTGACCATAAAAAAAACTTTTAACTCCTGAGTTCTTTTAAAATGCAAGTTCATAGCAATACAATCACAACCATATATAAGTTTCAAATGCGATCCAATTATACCACTTTTGTATAGACAGGTTTTCATCTAATTATTGGTTAAAGTTATGAGCTTTGAATCTTGAAATGCATTATAAAACAACGGAGTAGATGGACCTAAAAAAATCGTAGTATCTATTATCTTAATACAATAGTGTTAAAAGAAGCCACCACGTTCGCCGAGAGGGTCTAGAAATTCCCACGTTAATAAAAAAAGAAGGATATATACCGTTAGATTTTATGAAGATCTAACTGTCTATATTAGTCTAAAGAATCCATATCACATAAATATTGGATAAAAGGTTTGTATTTCCTATTAGACTCAGCACATTAATTAGACTCGGACTCCAATTAGAGACTCAGCACATCAATTAGACTCAGACTCCATTAAGGAAACATCACATAATAGATACATGCATGTCTGTTTATGATACAACAAAGTTTGAGCACCGTTTGTGTCCCGAATTTAAAAAAAGAAAACATCACATCATAACTTCACCGCCAAACCTTTAGATAGATAAATTTGGAACTAGCAAAATAAGAAAATTAGGATTTAATCCAATTATTAGTAAATAGCTAATATAAAAATTTAAAAATTAGAAAAACATAAGACAAGATCAAAAAATCCATGTCAAATAAGATTAGTAGATAACTAAATTTGGAACTAGAAAAATAAAAAAATTAGAACTTAACACATTTGAAATTAAAAGATTAAGAAGCAACTACATTCACCGAGTGGGTCTAGAAATTAGCTCGGTCTATAAATACATGTCAATAAAAAAAGAAAAGAGTTACACTATTGGATTTTTATGAAAATCTATATCGGGTCTACTCAACTAACCTGTATCTGATACATCTAATAAATAAATATATAAATTCAAAATTTTAGCAAATATTCTTTCTCTTCCTAACTTAATTGGTGTCTTGATCAACCTGGATTTCAAAGTTCCCACATTAATTAAAAATATGGCCATCTATTTTTATAATCTTTTTAATCGTGTGATCAAGATTCAAGCAGATGCATTATATAGTTTAATTCGATCGCCTCATCTTGCTGGTGCACCAAAATAATAAAAAAGAAAGTACATGCATTATAAGCATCCACTATATGGATTGAAACTTGCAAGGAAAGAGCAGAGTCAGGCCAGAGAAAAAAGCAGATGCATTTGATTGCAAAAACAAAGCACAGCAAATAATTGAACTCAAAATTTGCAGCCGACTTGCACAAAAGACCAAGCACCCGAGCTAAACTGTCGCTTTGATGGATCAACCTTGAGCAAAAAATTACCACACGATAACCTCATATTTATACATTTGACATAATTCAGCAAACCTGAATTACAACTAATGGTTTAACATTATAATTTGCCGAATGATGGTTTGATGTTAATTTATGGTTATGGTGTAAGTGTAACAAGTGATCCATGTTCAATTAGACATAGCATTACCCTAGTGTCAGAAAGCAATTGCGGGATGTGACTAGTAAACACTCACCCGTAAATCTGCCCTCAACCAAGGATCCAACTAATCGAGAGAAAACTAGACTTTTATACTAAATGGATTGAATCGGCACCGTTATTCTTAAGAGAAACTTAGACTACGTCTAGCAATTTTTGCCATAGCATACGAGACAAATCAAACGCTACTGGCGCTCATGGAATAGCCATAGCGCAATAGCCATCGCCGTAGGGTCAATCACCAGACCAGGCCATAACTATTAATGTCAAGGAAGGGCGTCGGCACGTCGTGGCTCCACGGAGGGGCGGCGGGCGGCGACCGGAAGAGCCGGCGCGCGACGATAGTTTTCACGTAGTACGATATTTACTACGGAATTATCATGTGAGATCACATTTTCTCATTTTTAGGAAATAAAAATAGGGAACTATTGGAGATTGATTTTTTTTTGTCTGTCCATATCTATTTGGAGAGTTGGTAAACAACAAGATTTGGGAAGAAAATATGAAAAACTCTTGGAGATGCTCTAATGGTGCATTTTCCATGACCATTGTATAGCTATACCTAAGATAATATGAGAGTATGCATATATGGGGCTATATTAATGGGTGATTGAAGGACAAAGAAAATAAAGTATATTTTTACTTTTAGCACAAAATACCTAAATATTTTTATAAAAATCTAGAGATAATTTATCATGCACATTAACTAAAATATTTTACTCATGTCAAAAGTGTTTGCTAGCTTGGTCTTCAAAGATGCTCATAAGGGCATGGTTTACATTCGTGCATACATAAGGTGAGTGTGCACGAGTTTGTGAGTGTCTGAATTGTATTATTTAATCTCAAAAAAGTAAATATTTAGTTATTTTTAGTAAATACCCAAAAGACATATTTCTGTATATAAGGTTCATTTCTCTCTTAAGGCATGTAAAAACACCACACCTATGTCTGTAATTTTAGTACAAAGGAATTATAATTATATTTCTAAACAAACTATTTGCATATATATATATATATATTACTTAAAAATTCTAAGGCCGTGTTTAGTTCGCGATTTTTTTTTGTGTTCGGCTACTGTAGCACTTTTCGTTTTTATTTGATAATTAGTGTCCAATCATGGACTAATTAGGTTTAAAAGATTCATCTCATCATTTACAGTTAAATTGTGCAATTAATTATTTTTTAAATTACATTTAATGCTCCATTTATGTGTCTAAAAATTCGATGTGACGGTGAATCTTGAAAATTTTTGAGAACTAAATATGGCCTAAATATTGAAAGCAAGAACTAGGTACCCACACTATTTGCGCGGGCCACCTCGCTAGTTATCTGTAATCAAATGTTTGGGTAACACTTTTTCCCCTTCAAGGACTGCACGCTTTTATATGTCAACTTTCCGCCTTGGTAATTGCCCCCATTAACTTTGCATCCAATAACTCGATGAGGTGAAGTTGAAGGGGTTTGCATGCCAGTACTATCCATTAATGGTGCTTAGGGAAGCTAAGCAATCGCGCAGAAGACGAAACTACACCAAATTAACACCAAAAAAATTATGGAGTAAAATTTTTTTTGGCAGAATCCAGCGCGCGGCCGAGGCACACTACCGCATTAGGAACGCAGAGAAAAGAAGCCCCTAGCAATCTACGAACAGTGCTGCTGGCCTCATCTTCCCTGGTGACCAAGCGGCAGACAGCCAAACACGCGCCACGGCTTTGTGTTCGTACTTCTGAACCATCGAGCAGACGAGCACCTCGATTGGGAACTCGAGGATGTTCCTACCTACGTAGGTAGTAGTAGTGGTACTCACCGAAGATGGTATTGTCAGGGTTCAGGGCGGCCTGGTTCGCCGCCGCGTCGCCGACGAGCCTGTCAGACTGGTTTTCTTGTGCAGTCACTAAAAAATAATTTGGCTGCTGTACATATATACAAATGGAGCCACAATCAAATGGAGCGTTTAGATCAATTTGGATTTTGCATTTTTGTATTTTTGAAAGGAATTTTTAATATTTGAAGTATTAAATGTAGACTAATTACAAAATTAATTACACATCTCGTCTATAAACTACGAGATAAATCTAATGAGACTAATTAATCTATCATTAGATCATGTTTATTGTAGTATTACTGTAGCAATTTAGTGTCTAATCATGTCATAATTAGGCTCATTAGATTCGTCTCGCGATTTACAGTCCATTTGTGTGATGCGATTTTTTTTACTACATTTAGTACACCATACAAGCGATTTACAAAAATTTTGTATTTATGTTTTGGGATCTAAACAAGAGCCAAGTATTTTGGAATGCAACGTCAAATTCTTTAAAAAAACATGAATTGCAAATCAGTTCTATAAAAGTCGACATATCAAATTTCCTTTTCAATTGTGTTACTCCGTGTTTCAAATGACGTTCTATGAAACATGAGATTAATCCTTCCGTTGATCGCTGTAAGATGTGTTTGTTTAAATTTTAAAAGATAATGACCAAACCTTACAACTTTTGGCAAAAGTCAATTTAGGCCAGTTCCAGAACCGAACAACAGCAGCGAGGTTACCGAGCTGGGAAAACCAGCAACAGAACCCAATAATTAGACAAATCCTGCGCTATTTCGCGAGACGAATCTAATAAGGTCTTTGACCGCACGATTAAAAAATTGTTACTGTAGTATCACTATGGCCAATCATCAATTAATCATCGTCATTAGATTCGTCGCAAAAAATTACACTCATCTATTAAATTTTTTTACAAATAAACTTCGTTTAGTACTCAATGTATGCAAGATTCTCTAGTAGCATAAATTTGGGTAGCACGAAACAAAGGCCTAGCACAAATTTGGGTCGCAGGCCTAGCACAAATTTGGGTCGCACGAAACAGCTCGTAGCCAGAGAGCTGCACAGGTACCCAGGAGGTGTGCAGCCATGCAGGGAGCGTGTGAATGTCTGGTCGTACTGGTGCAAGCCAAAAGTTGTCAGGAGTCAGGACTCAGGAGGCGTGGGAAGAGGGCGAGCTGGTGACAGGTGACATGAACACTCACCACGTCTGCATGATGGAGCTAGCGGGGTGTCAAAACCAGGGTTTTTTTTCCGACCGGTTTATCCAAACTGCTGGCCACCGGTTCCGGTTTACCGGATCGGTTTGACCGGTTACCAGTAGAAACCAGTCAAATTCAAATTTAAATTCAAAAAACTTAGTTCAACCGGTTCGTACCGGTATACCGACCGGTTAGACCGGTTTACCGGTCGGTTTGACCGGTTTACCGGCCGGTTTGACCGGTTTGAATTCAACGAATTTAAAATCGCATGTGTAACCGGTATACCGGCCGGTTTGACCGGTTTACCAAGTGGGCCTTAATGGGCCGTCTCATTTTTTCCTTTTTTTGTTTTAACTTTAAATGCCCGAAAAGTATGTTAAACGAACGAATTTTTGAGAAAATTTGACACCATTAGATTCATCGCACCTTGAAGTATTTTTAGGAATTTTTTATTTTTTTGAATTCAAATTTGAATTTTGAATTTTGGCCGGTTGGGTACCGGCCGGAACCGGTCCGGACCTGTTTGACCGGTAACCGGTCAAACCGGACCGGTTCCCACCGGTTAGGTGAACCCTGGTCCAAACAGGGCCGAGCTAGCCGATGGGGAAGGTCAGTCACTGTTCGCGGCAGCGTCGGCGAACTGGCGAAGCAATAGGGAACACAGCCGGCGGCGCTGGACTTGTGAGGTGTCGAGAAGGTTGCCGATGGCCGACGACCCGGACGCCGGCGCCTCGTGCCATACTGCCATTTAGCTGGCGCGCAGCTTCCACATCATCTGTTCATGCCAAGGCGAGGAAATGTGGTCGAGTGTGTGCCAAGAGTTAATTCTTTCAATGTCATCAAAATTTAAGACAATTCTTTGAATGCCATAAAAATTTAGACCATCCCTTCATTGCCATTAAAGTTTTAACCCCATCCCTCCAATGTCATTCCGTCACTTTGCTGTTAGAAAGACCGTTAAATCAAAATGAAAAGACAATACTGCCCCTACAAAATGAACTCCATTAACAAATTGAACACAGCACCCAGTGCCTGAGCAAGATGAGCAGAGCAGCGGGTATGGACCCACGCGCGGCGATGTTCGAAGGCTGAAGCCGCAGTGCCCCAAAGCCGGCGGTTCGTGCGAGCGCGGTTATAAGGCAAGCAGCGGCCTCGGCAGCATGCGCATGCGAGACTCCGCCGGCCTCCACGCGAGTTGAGCACCGGCTCCGGTGATCCAGGCGAGTGTGTCATCAGTCAGTAGCAGCTCCAGCGGCCTGCGGAGTTCCGTCGCCCTGCGCGGCTAGCGGCAGCACGCTGGCTGGGGGCTGCATGCAGGGGAATGGCGGCTCCGGCGGTCAACGAGCGAGACGACGGCGCTCGGGCCAGCACCCGCGTGGCCCCTGCTCCGACGCGCGCGCGAGGTCCTGCGCCCGCCCTCGAAGCGCACGGCCTCGACCCCCGACGCAACGCGGCTCCCCGGCGCGCCATCGTCACAGGCAGAGGTCATGGGCCAGAGCCCGGGGGGGAGGGTGCAGGCAAGCTAGCAGCGGTGCCCGGCAAGGCTCACTGAATCGCTCCGAGGCCGAGCCTGCGAGTTTGTTGCCGCCATGGCCAAGGGCGGCCCGGCCAAGGACGAGCTGGAGTCCAAGAAGACCCCCGCGAAGGGTGCCTTCCCCGCGTGGTGCTGGTGCACGAATCGGCGGCGAGGAGCGCGGGGGACCTCCTGGCGGCGGGGGCGCGTCGCCCTCCTGTAGCGCCGTCCTAGCGGCCCCCTGCGGGGGCGCGTCGCCCTCCTGCGCCCCCTGCCGCACGGGGGGCCTCCTAGCGGCGGGGCCGTCGGTCCGCCCTCGCACAACACCCTCCTGGCGGCGCGCGCAGGTAGAGGGAGGGGTGGGCGGCGCGCCGGGTGCCGGCGGGCCTTGGAGTGAGGTGGCGTTGGGATCTAGGGATAGGGTTGGTGGGGGTAGAAACGGAGAAAAAAATGGCATTGGCGCATTTGTACAGTGATTTCACAGTTTCCGTCCGAAATCTAACGGAAATGGCATTGAGGGGGTTGAAGTAAAATTTCAATGGCAATAAGGGGATGACCTAAATTTTGATGGCATTGAAAGGATTGGCTTAAATTTTGATGGCATTCAGGGAATTAACTCGTGTGCCAAATGGCTTGGGACATGGATGAGGCGCCGAGTGTGGCGGCCATTGACGAGGAAGAGCTGCACCTTGTTCTTGCTGCTAGTTGTACTAGCTGCTAAGCATATAATCTTCCTTTTTTAGAAATCGGGTTTCGTTCATTGATTACAACCCAAATTACAAAGGTACCCTTAAAAGAAATAGAAATTACATCTAAATCCTTTTACATTCCCAATCGTCTTGGCCGATGGCAATCGGAGCTCCCAGCTTGATGCTGACCTCCTCCCTAGCAAAGAATATGGATTTTTGGCGCCGTCTTGAGCAACATATTGAAATCGACATGCACTATAAATGCTGAACGAACCGGTTGACATGATGGTCAGAAACCATCCCATCATCAGGCAACGAGGGATCTGACGCCTCAAGGGCTTCCAAAACCCCTAAATTGCCAAACGACGAAGAATTTCGAAGGGGAACTGAACCAACAAAGATGGGATCAAGCAACCAACTCAATTTCGCTTTGTGTTGGTACATATCACCAGCGCGGATGAAGGAGTATCAGAAGATCCTTCCGATGAACACATCATCGATAAAAGCACCGAAACTCCTCCGAGCAACAGACATGTAATAGGTAATGTATTTGGCGCCACCATTGACGAGAAAAACATAGGCGACCCAAAGAAGCATCCAGAGGGTTTGAGCATCGACGCGGAAAGAGACAAAGAAAAGATCGTCGATGTCAAACACCTTGGATATGAAAACATTAATATACATCTTTAGCCCATGGAGCATCTTTGTAAGCCGCCCCCATCAACAAAACCCATGCAAGAGAAGCTCAGGAAAGATTCAAGCCATAACCCTAACCATGGGGGCAGGAAAGCAATAGTAGACAAAGAAGCTCTCATCGAAACTCGATTGGTAGACACCCTCGCCTCCTCCTCGTCCTCGGACGAAGCCGCAACAACACCATTAAGTGCATCCATTCCGCATCGCCTGAATGGAAAGATCCAACCCTATTCTACCAAGTAGACACCTAATAGAAAGGGGTATGTACACCGTACAAAGAAATCGAGGTCCTTCGGTGCCGACAAGGCCACTCGAGGCGAGGGTAACCGGCGAAAGAGCAGTCGCTCTGGATTCGCCCTTTTTACTATAGATGGGAACAAGTCGAGAAGTCCTGCCCTGTTTAGATGCCAAATTTTTACACCAGAAAACATCACATCAAATGTTTGGGCACATGCATGGAGTACTAAATGGAATTTATTTAAAAAACTTTTTGCACCGATTGGTTGTAAATCGCGAGACGAATCTTGAGCCTAATTAATTCATGATTTGCAACAATGATGCTACAGTAACCACCCGCTAATTATTAATTAATTAATCATAGATTAATTAGACTCATTAGGTTAGTATCACGATTTATAATCCATCCTTGCAAAAATTTTATTAATAAACTTTGTTTAATACTCCGAAATACCGTTTCAAAAAAATTTGGCCAGAAGAACTAAACAAGGCCCAATTTGAACTTGGCTGGAAGTGTCCGAGATGGACCGAGTCGCACGCCCACTACTGAAGGTCTGAACCCACCAACAGTTAATTGGGCCTAGATAATCAGAGCGTCTCAGCAGCCCACCGGCCTGCGCACAAATCTTTTCATCGGTAATTATTATTTTCAGGTTAACCTCCACAAGCACTCGAGCAGCTTGCTTCACTATGGGTAATGGGTTCCACGTGATTCTGGACTGCATATTGATAGTTCAACGATGAGTCGATGACCCTTGCCCTCAGCCATGAAAATCTTGTGTACGATGTAGCAATCAGGGTTTTGAATTTTGTTTGAGAAAAAATTTCAGACATGACCGAAATCAGCGAATTTCGTGAAATTTAGACTATTTTTAAAATACTTTAAAATATATTTAAATTATTATTTCCGAAATTTCCAGATTTCGGAGGGGGCCGAAATCAGCGAATTTCGCGAAATTTCGGGTAGCAATCACCTGACCACAGAAAAGACAGCACTGTATTTACAAAGCACACGAACTATTCCCCACTTGAAAATATTTTTTTTTCAAATGAGTGGAAATCCAAGGGATATATAGAAGGATAACATAATTCCTGCATAAAATTAAGCCATCATGATCCCTGAAACAAAAAAAGATACAACGGCATAGGCTACGACCATGCATAAGCAAATCCAAGCGTCATCCACTGCATAAGCAAATCCAAGCGTCATCCACAATTAACAAAACCACCACTGTGCCACGCTTCTGCCACTCCAGGGTAAACACTAGGATTTGCTTCCAGAACCACAGCGTGCACCTAGCTCTCAAGTAGTCCTAGGCCGCTCTTTGGCGTTTGGCCCCAGCTTCCTTCATTTCCGCCTTGTACCCCTCCGCTTCCAGCACCATGCGGTCGATCTCCTCCTTGCTCAGCAGGCCCCTGTCGCTGGAGATGGTGATCTCCTTCTTCTGCCCGGTCGTCTTGTCCTCCGCGGACACGTTCAGCACGCCATTCTCGTCGACATCAAAGGTCACGACGATCCGGGGCGCCGCCCTCGGCGCCGGGGCGATGCCGGCGAGCTCGAACTTGCCGAGCAGGTAGTTGTCCCTGGTGCTCGCTCGCTCACCCTCGTACACCCTGACGAGCACGCTGTCCTGGTTGTCGGAGCACGTGGAGAAGAGCCGCTCCTTCTTCGCCGGGACGGTGGTGTTCCTCGGGATCAGCACCGTCATGGCGCCTCCCGTTGTCTCCACCCCGAGCGAGAGCGGCGTGACGTCGACGAGCATCAGCTCCCGCATCTTCTGGCGGCCGGCGCCGCTGCGGAGGGCAGCGGCCTTGATCGCGGCCCCGTGCGCCACGGCCTCGTCGGGGTTGATGCCCCGGCAGAGCTCCTTGCCGCCACCGAAGAAGTCCCGGAGCATGCTCTGCACCTTGGGGATGCGGGTGGAGCCGCCCACGAGGACGACGTCGTCGATGCTGCTCTTGTCCACCGCGGCGTCGCGGAGGCACTTCTCCACGGCCTCCACGCACCTGCCGAAGAGGCCTTTGTTCAGCTCCTCGAAACGGCAGCGCGTCATGGTCGCGTAGAAGTCGATGCCGTCGTGGAACGAGTCGATGTCGATGCTGGTCTGGCTCGTGGAAGGCAGCAGCCGCTTCGCCCGCTCACAGGCGGCCCTGAGCCGCCGGAGCGCCCTTGGGTTGCTCCGGACGTCCATCTTCTTGTGCTTCCTTATGAACTCCCGCAGGAAGTGCTTGACCATCTCGTTGTCGAAATCCGCGCCGCCGAGGTGGGTGTCGCCGGCGATGGCCTTGACGTCGAACAGCGCCATGTCTATATCCACGCCGGGATCGATGTTCAGGAGGGAGACGTCCATGGTGCCACCGCTGAGATCGAAGATGAGCACCGTCCTGCTTCCGTCGCCGCTTGGCATCTTGTCAAGGCCGTACGCGATGGCAGCGGCCGTGGGCTCGTTTATGATGCTCATCACGTTCAGGCCGGCGATGGTGCCGGCGTCAATAGTGGCCTGGCGGCTGGCGTTGCGAGTTGTTGAAGTAGACGTGGACGGTGATGACGGCGTGCTTGACCGTCGCCTCGAGGTAGACCTCCGCTGTCTCCTTCATCTTTGCCAGCACCATGGAGGAGATCTCCTCGGCGGAGAACTGCTTCTCCTCGCCTTTGTACTGGACCACGATCATTGGCCGGTCCTGGCGACCCGCGACGACTCTGAAAGGCCACAGCTTGATGTCTTCCTGGACAATCTCGTCGCTAAATCTTCGGCCAATCAGTCGCTTCACATCTGTGAGAGATTACACATCAATCAAGTGCATATAATAACTTACTTAAAGTAGCAGAAGAATTAGAAAAACAAGCTCTTGACATTTTAATTACCAGAATATCTTTTGTTTTCGTGTTTTTGGAAATGCAAGTACCGGCATGCAAGAATTAAATGGAAAATTTTCAAAGTGCTTTGGGAAACTAAACGATCACATACAAGACGAAAACCTGCTCCACTAAACCAGTGGTTCATTTAATTTGTTGGAAAAATAATGGCAAAAATATGAACAGGCAGTTCATGGCCGGCAACGGGACGAACGTTCTCGTCAGGTGACCTGACTCAGATCGGCCATCTGTGTTGGGCAGCCATCGTTGCATTGCGCTGACTCTTCTTCCTATACTAGTATCTGATGAATAGTATCATTCACGAACACCTCGGCGGCATGCAGAAAGTCACACAAACAAACGCAACGAAAGCGCTGTTGGGGATTACCACCGCATGTACCGGAGGTTGCCCCATACTGCAAGACGATGGCCGAAGGTATTGAAGGGTGCTGACGATCGAAGGTCCCCTTCCAGCCTGAAGGTCGGCGGAGGCACCCGAAGGTCACCAGAAGAGGCCGAAGGTCCAAAAAGCCCGAAGGTCCCTCCGAAGGTTCGTAGCCTGGGCGATCCTCCGGAGGTTGGAGAAGGCTCCCGAAGGTCCGGCGCGAGTCCGAAGGTCACTGGCAACCTTCGGGATAACGTGCCGTGCATAAATAGGATAGAGTATATAATTTGTATTTTCCAACCTGTAAAAAGACCATCGGACCGGAATATTCGTAGAATATTCTGGGCAGGTGAGGATATTGAGGTCATTATGTAACAAAGGTTGGGGGTATAAATACCTCCTAACCGATCTGTACTCGACACGTGTTATGACATAAAGGCGAAACTCTGCCATTTTACTGAGAGTTACCTTCGTGCATGCACCTTGTTTGGGCTACTAAGAGGCTGAGAACCCAACAAGGGCGCCCACCGTGTTCCCAGCTCGAAAACCAACCCCCGATGGCACAAACAAAGAGAAAGCCTACCGAACGCCCCGTGGATGACACCCAAAATGGTTCCCGAACCATCAAGGAAAACAACACTACGCAACCTCCACCAAACGACAATAAACCACCCAACGGAATTCCCGAAGGCCCAGATCCTTCGGGGTCCACCCAAGATGAGTTCACCACCCTGAGCCTCCAGCTCCAGGCCCTGGAAAGGCAGAAAGAGACCCTCGCCAAACAATTGGCAGTCCAACAGAATGCGCTGAACCGTGCAAACCAACTGGCCAAAGCCAAGTGCAAAGTAGCAACCATGCAAGCAGAGATTGAAAGGATGGAGAAAGAATGCGCAAGCGCGCAGACCAATCATGAGCAGCAACCTCCGCGAGGAGCCCCCCATCAGTATGAGATATACAACATCCAAACCACCAATACCCTCCAAGGAAACTATGTCCCACCTTCGGCCGGCACCTTTGACTCAAACTCGCCACTTTCCGCAGCACTGCAGCATACACCATGGCCGTTGGGCCACAAACCAACCCAGCTCCCAGGTACAACGGATCGGAAGATCCAACCCAATTTATCATGGCTTACGAAGCTACCATAGCTTTGGCTGGTGGCAATGACCCTATCATGGCAAAATCCTTCATCATGGCCTACGAAGGTCCACTAGCAAACTGGTACTCCCATCAACCTGCGGGTTCCATCACAAGTTGGCCTCAGCTAAAGGCGAAGCTCAGACAAGACTTCCAAGGCTTCGGGCGACTCGACTCGAACACCATAGAAAACTTCCACTGGCTCCAAGGAGACAAAGAACCCATCTATGATTATTTCCGAAGGTTCGTGCAGAAGAAAGCCCAGATACCAAACTTCCCTGAAAAAGACGCAATCGCCAAGTGCATCGCTGGTCTATCGCCTGGACAGTTAGCTTCGCATCTGTCTAGGGAGCCACCCAAAACGCTCAGCGACCTCTATGCTGAAGCAAAAAAATACGCCAGGTCAGATGCAGACCACAGACGAAGGGTTGAACAGCGAAGGATAATGAGGCAAGCTGAAAAAAACAACTAGAATTACAAAAACAAAAACCCACAGTTCGTGTTTCCTGTGGAACCTTCGCAAGAGACCAGCCCTGACCAGGAACAGGACTCATTCATAACTCCCCCAAACAAATCCCCCGAAAGTCAGCACAACAATTAGGGTCGTAACCATTCAGGATACAAGGGCCGAGGCCGCGGTCGTGGTCGCGGAAAAGGCCGGGGACCTTCGAATGGACCCAAAAAGATATTCTGCCATTTTCACGGCAGTGATTCAGACCATACAACCAACTTTTGCCCAGAGAAAAAGAAAACACTTGAATGAATGGAAGAGGAGAAAAAAGTCAAACTGGTCAGCCACACAGCATGGTCAGGACCTTCGGCTCCGCCGTTCCCACCTACACCCAATGTATACAACCCAACTTACCAACCCACACTAGCATTCACTTATAACCCATACCCAAACAACTGGCCACCTCAACCACAAGCTTATCCCAAGCCGCTACCCTTACCTCCGCCCCCGAGCCAGCAGCAGGCTCAGGAAGAGCTACCTCTGCCTCCTCCAGGCCCTCCTCCAAAACAAGAACCACAAGGCTCACAAGCTTCGCAAACATCTGCACTACCATCCTTCGGCATGATCATGCCCATTTCCGGAGGCTCTACCCTAGAGTTCCAAAATAAGAGGCAGCGCAGGGACTACTTCAGACAAGTCAACAACATCCTTGTTGATGGCCCGGCACAGAAAACCCATTGGTCCCACATGCCAATAACCTTTTCAGAGAAAGATATGAGCCTTAACAGCTATCCACATACCGATGCAATGGTCATCGAAGCTAATATTCAAGGATGGACCATCAGAAAAATACTGGTCGATACTGGCAGCTCCGCCGACATAATCTTCTCAAGCACCTTCGACAGAACGAATATCGATAGAAACCTCCTCCAGCCAGCCGAGATCCCGCTAATAGGATTCGGTGGGAAAAGGGTCGAGGCCCTCGAAAAAATCTCACTCCCTGTATCCTTCGGTGACACCAACAACCCAAGAACAGAACACGTAACCTTCGACGTCGTCGAAATGAACTACCCCTACCTTGCGATCTTTGGCCGGGGACTTATCAACAAATTTGAAGCAGTTGTGCACCAACTGTACTTGTGCATGAAAATTCCAGCTTCAAGAGGCATCATCACCGTACGTGGCAACCAACAGCTTGCCAGAGACATAGAAAGAGGGGTAGCTCCGGGGCAGAGAAATGTCCATGCCCTCGAAGCTGACAAAAGCCCGCTAGCTGCGAAGCCCAACAAAGAGAAAGTAACCTTCGATGAAGGGTGTGAGGTTAAAAGGGTGCCCCTAGACAAGCATTTACCGGATAAGGTTGTCACAATAAGTGCAACACTATCCGAAGAAGAAGAAAAAGAACTGCTCGACTTCCTGAACAAAAACAAAGATGTGTTCGCTTGGTTAGCAAGTGACCTTCGGGAGTCAGTAGAGACATAGTTGAACATCGTCTTGACATCAGACCCGATGTCAAGCCCAAAAAGCAAAAACCTCGAAAGATGTCCGATGAAAAGGCCGCCGCAATCAAAGTGGAGGTACAACGCCTACTCGACGTGAAGGTCATCCGCGAGGTCAAGTATCCGACTTGGCTCGCAAACACTGTGCCCGTCAAGAAGAAAAATGGTAAATGGAGAATGTGCATAGACTTCACAGATCTAAACAAAGCCTGTCCAAAAGACGATTTCCCTCTTCCACGAATTGACAAAATAGTTGACGATGCTGCAAATAGTCAGCTAATGTCACTCTTGGATTGCTTCTCTGGATATCACCAGATTTGGATGCGAACGGAGGATGAAGAGAAAACAAGCTTCATAACCCCCTTTGGCACTTACTGCTTTGTAAGAATGCCCGATGGTCTAAAAAATGCGGGCCAGTCATTTTCAAGAATGACCTCCAAAGTCATAGAGTCACAGTTAAAAAGAAACATTTTAGCCTATGTTGACGACATCGTCGTCATCAGCGCAGCGCGACGAGATCACATATCAGATCTTGCAGAAACCTTCGCGAACCTTCGGAAGGCTAACCTGAGTCTTAATCCTGAGAAATGTGTATTCGGGGTCCACAAGGGCAAGGTCTTAGGATGCCTGGTATCAACCAAAGGCATCGAAGCTAACCCAGACAAAATCACAGCCCTCAACAACATGGAAGAGCCACAGTCAATAAGGGATGTGCAAAAACTCACGGGCATAATCGCTGCCCTAAACAGATTCATCCCACGCTCAGCAGATCGAAGCTTACCGTTGTTCAAAGTCCTCCGAAGCTCCCAGAAATTTGAATGGGGCGAACAACAAAGGGAAGCTTTCAGCTCCCTCAAAGAATACCTTCAGAACATGACAAAATTAACTTCCCCGGACCCAAAGGAAGTACTCTTGCTCTACACTTCAGCTTCTCAAAAAGTTGTTAGCACGGCACTGGTGGCCGAAAGAGAAACAAATGGCACTCGCAAACAATACCCGGTGTTCTTTGCATCCGAAGCTCTGGCTGGATCAAAACTTCACTACTCAGAACTTGAAAAGATAGCCTATGCGGTTATCATGGCCTCCCACAAGCTTCGCCACTACTTCGAGGCTCACAGGATCATAGCCATCTCCGATCAACCTCTACACGGCTTATTGCACAATAGAGAAGCTTCGCCAAGGATAGCAAAATGGGCTTCGGAACTGTCATAACTGGTAGTCGACTTTGAAAAAAGGACAGCAATCAAATCCCAAGTCCTGGCAGATTTCATAGCAGATTGGACATCCCCCGAAGCTCAACAAGAAGAGCCCACAGAAACACGGACAGTTTACTGTGATGGAGCTTGGCAGAATGAAGGTGTCGGCATTGCAGCAATCCTCGAATCACCTTCGGGAGCTAAAATAAGATACGCGGCACGTCTTAACTTCGACCAATCCGCACCTTCGACAAACAACACAACCGAGTATGAAGCTCTTCTGCTCGGACTTCGAAAAATGAAAGCACTTGGGCATCAACACTGTGTCATCAAAACAGACTCGAAGGTCATAGCAGACCACATAGAAAAAGAGTCCGAAGCAAGAAAACTCGAGCTTATCCAGTATCTGGAAATAGTCAGAGCAATGGAAAAACACTTCAGGGGTTTCACGATCATCCATATTCCACGTGCTCAAAATGACGAAGCTGATAGGCTCGCAAAAGCAGTAGCCAGAAAGCAACAACTTCCACCAGATGTTTTCTTTGAGGAAATCTCTACACCTTCGACCAGACCGAAGAAAGAAATCGGAATCAACACAATCTTCAGCGAAGATTGGAGGGCGCCCATCATGGCATACCTTCAGGGACATTACGAACCTTCGGATAAAGGAGAAGAGAAAAGGCTCTCTCAAAGAGCAAGAGGCTATGTCATTTTACAAGGCGAGCTATACAAGTCAGGGGTAGTAACCCCTTGGCTGAAATGCATCCCAACTGCTCAGGGCATCGAGCTCCTGAAAGAGATCCACGCTGGCATCTGCGGATCTCACATAGGCATCAGACCTGTAGTGGCCAAGGCATTCAGGCAAGGTTTCTTCTGGCCGTCTGCGCTGAAAGATGCTGAAAAAGTTGTCAAAACTTGCGAAGCTTGTCAAAAGCTTGGCCCAAAATCAAACAGACCTTCGGAGCCTCTGCAACTGATAGCTCCCGCCTGGCCCCTCCAACGGTGGGGAATGGACCTTGTAGGACCTCTACCCACAGCCCAAGGAAACTACAAGTTCGCAGTTGTGGCTGTTGAATACTTCACTAAATGGGTCGAAGCTAAGCTTCTAGTAAACATAACCTCCGAAGCAGTCCGAAAATTCTTCTGGCAAAACATCATATGCAGATTCGGCGTACCGAAGGAGCTCACGGTAGACAACGGCAAACAGTTCGACTCACAAACCTTCAGCCCCCATTTGGAAGTTGGTATTGAGGGCTAGAATTTGGAATTGGCATTAACCAGCCCCCAATACAGCTGTTTGGAAGAGTTCGGCATTGGCGAACGGAATTGCAAACGAATACCGCGGGCATTGGCGAACACTGCCGCCAGCCCGCCCACAATTCAGAGCCCCCCCCGCCTCCGTTTTCCTCTGAATCGAGCGCCCTCCTCCCCATCGTACCGCTTCACTTCGCGAAAAAAAGACTGCGGGCTTAGGGGGAACCGCGGAAGGGAGACAGAGGGAGGCCGCCTCCGCTGCCGGTGGTCACCCTCGCCTCCGCCGACCCCGTCTTCGCCGCAGGTGTGCTGCGTCCGGCCCTCCTCCTCGTGCTCTTGCATCTCTGGCAAGCCTCCGCCCTTTTCCCTTCTCACTTCTACACCATCTCGTTCCCAGACCGATCGGGAGAAAGGGCGACAAGAGAGGCCTCCGCTGCCGGCCGGCGCCGCATCCCCAGCCTCCACCTCCCCGTCATTTCCACAGGTACGGCTTCACCGCCCCCAATCTCCGCCTCCGCTGCCCCTGATTTGCCTGATTGGAACCCTAACCCTAATCTGTTGCTTGGATTTTCTAGGGACCTTCACACCAACAAGCGAACTGGGTTGCTGCTTTGGCCGATTGAAGGTATGTGAAGCATTGATGTGTCTCGTTGTATGCCATGATGTTTTTCTTGCTGTATCTATTTTTTTGTTAGCTGATATATGTATGTTTGTGTACTATGTAGGCTAACAAGACAGCAGCTTGCTGCAAGACCAAAGTAGTCAAGAATTGGGATGCAATAAGACCAAAGCTGTTTTTTTATTATTTTTTTGCATATTTATGCCATTTTTCAGAATATGCATACTGTATATAAATTTTATTATAATGTATATTTGAAATCATTCCAATATATGCACAAGTTATGAAAAAGTACATTTGCATAAATGTACAGCACATGTAAATTGGTCAAACTCCTCCAATTGTACAATTCAACAATCTGTGCATCCAAACAGGAATTGGAATTGACTGATGCCCTTGATTCTAACTATCAATTGCAAATGCATCCAAACAACAGCATTGGCATTGAAGAGTATTTCCATTTCCACCCAGCTTTGGCATTGCTAGCCCAATGCAATTCCTCAGCCCCAATACCAACATCCAAACGAAGCCTTAAAGATGTTTGCCGAAGCATCGGAACCAAACTCATGTTCACCTTGGTTTACCACCCCCAATCCAACGGGGCTGTGGAACGCGCTAATGGCGTCATCCTCATAGGCATCAAGAAATGCTTATTCGATTAAAAGAAAGGCAAATGGGGTAGATGAACTCCCGAAGGTTATTTGGTCTCACAACACGTCAAAAACAAGAGCCACAAAATTCACTCCATTCAGGCTACTGTACGGTGCCGAAGCCACGAGCCCAGAAGAGCTCAAAAACAAAAGCCTAAGGGCAACCTCCGCACCCGAAGGCAACGAACCTTCGGATGAAACAGAACTTATAGAACTCGACATTCTACAAGCAGCCTCCAACCTAAGCAAATATCAAAAAGAAACCACCAAATGGAGGGACAAGAAAGTGGTCAGGAAGAACATCTCCGTGGGAGATTGGGTCCTCAAGCGCAAGCCAAACACAGAAAACGCAGGAAAAATGGAACCAAAATGGGACGGCCCATACCTTGTAATCTCCAGCAAAAGACCTAGGTCATTCCATTTGGCCGACTCCGAAGGCAATGAGCTGTCACATTCATGGAATGTTGACAGCCTCAAAAAGTATTACGTTTAGTCAACTGTAAAAAGGGTCGGACTGCAAATCTATAAGCAGCTCCGGACTCATTAGGAATCTTTTTATGTTTCTTTTTCTTCCAAAGCTTCGGGCCGTACTCTTTTCCTCACAAAAGGGGACTCCATCACGGAGGTGAGATTTTTAATGAGGCGGACCCTTGTAAATTTCATCATATGAATGAAAATGTTCCCCCCTATGTCCGAAGCTCTCGACAGTCGAAGCAATGTTAAAGTTGCGAACTTCAACAATCGCTCGATCTAAATTGAAAAATTAAGTCAGCCAGGCTCGCTTCCCTCTCGAGCCCAGCATACTTATCTAAAACAAGGTTACGACCTTCATTCTCAAGGCAAGGGGCTATCGGCCTAGCGCCGAAGCCAAAACACATTCGCCCCAAAACTAAGGTGCAACAAGCACTAAAAGACAAGGGGCTATCGGCCTAGCGCCGAAGCCAAAACACCTTCGTCCCAAAACTAAGGTGCAACAAGCACTAAAAGGCAAGGGGCTATCGGCCTAGTGCCGAAGCCAAAACACCTTCGCCCCAAAACTAAGGTGCAACAAGCACTAAAAGGCAAGGGGCCATCGGCCCAGCGCCGAAGCCAAAACATCTTCGCCCCAAAACTAAGGTGCAACAAGCACAAAAGGGGAAGGGGCTGTCGACCCACTGTCGAAGCCAACACGCTTACGCCCTAAAACTAAAAGGCAACAAGCACCAAAAACCCTAAAAACCTTCGCATGCTCTAAGCAGCAAGCGCAAGGTGGGGGGAGATGTTTTTTCTCAAAAAACAAAATTTGCCCATACCACTTAAAGCATGTGGTCACTTATTCAAAGACAAACCCTAAAAACCTTCACAGCTCTAAGCAGCAAGCGCAAGGTGGGGGGAGACGTTTTTCTCCAAAAGCAAAAACCTGCCCATGCCACTTAAAGCATGCGGTCACTTATTCAAAGCCACACCCTAAAAACCTTCGCAGCTCTAAGCAGCAAGCGCAAGGTGGGGGGAGACGTTTTTTCTCCAAAAGCAAAAACCTGCCCATGCCACTTAAAGCATGCGGTCACTTATTCAAAGCCAAACCCCAAGAACAGTCACAGCTCTGAGCAGCATGCGCAAGGTGGGGGGGAGACTTTTTTTCCTAGAAAATAAAAATCTGCCCATGCCACTCAAAGCATGCGGTCGATCAAACATTTTCACCCGAAAAACCTTCGCAACTCTAAGCAGCATGCGCAACGTGGGGGGGCGGCGTTTTTTTCCAAAAATAATCCTGCGGCTATAGAGGCCCCCAAAACCTTCGCATGTCTACGGCCTGCATGAGCAGGGTTCGGGAGACGTTTTTCCAAAGGCTCCGCAACCGAAGCCCCAAAACAAAAGTCACTCTCAAAACGAGTGCACAAAGCCGCTAAAATAAAGAAAACATAGTAGCAGCAATCATTTACATCAACCACCAAAGTATTCTCACCAGCAACACTACAGTTCAAACATAGTTCAGATGCTCCTAGCACCACTAGCATTCAAAAATTCGGCGACACTCGCATCCGGGTTAGCGAAGCTAAACTGCTCCCAATCCGTCCAGAGCACAGCAATGTCGTCGCGTCCAACTCGAAGCGGCGCCACAGATATTGTTCGATCTGCCGGCACAACAGCCTGGCCAGGGTGGGAATGTTTACATCAGAGTTCATATCACAAAAATATCAAGTTCACTTCATAAAAACTAAGGTCCTAAACCTTCGGGTTATCTTCCTCCTCATGATCGGCTCCAACTTGGCCCAATGTGCTAGGAACTTCTCCAGGCTCCGCGCCTTCGTTGATAACATCCTTCGCGGCTTCACGAGCTCTCCTGGACTGCAAAGCAAACAGTTAGAAATGGATCAATAAACAAACCAAACAAAGAATACCACCCTAACCTCTTCGAGGCGCTGGCGAGCCGTGTCCCGCAGAACTTGGCGCCCAGCTGTCATCTAGAACCTTCGCAGAAAAGCCCTTTTCACAGCCTGAATGCGGCTGGAGCAATTCTTCAATTTCGAAGCTTCGGGGAACTGATACCCACTATCAACAACCTTTACCATGTCCTGACAACCTTCATGTTCAAGCAACGCAAAAGCATTCTCACATGAGACAACAGCAGAGTTATCAGAAATATCTGTCAAGATGTTCCCAAGGACAGAAAAATTCCTGGAGCATCCAATCCAGCAAGCCAGAAACACCCAGACCTTCGGACCTCACCAGAGGCTCAGGTTCAGAACTGAAGGTCACCAGAGCATTCTTGTAAGCCTCGTAGATAGCATCACTCTTCTCATTAATCTCACAAGATGCGTCAGTTAATATATGCGCATTCTCTTCAGCTTCCTCTTGCAGCCTTTCAATCAATTTATCCTTTTTGGCACAATCAACTGAAAGTTTAGCAGCAAGGCTTTGAGCATTCTTCGCATGGTCAACCGCCTTCACAATCTCTTGCCGCAAACCTTCGATGGTTCTCTCTCGCAAGTCTAGCTCTTTCTGCGCCTCATCAATCACGACATCTTGGCGCTTAACCTTCTCCTCAAGATCCTCGTTTTGTTTCTTGCGAAGGTCATCAAGATTCTGGAGCGTGACAATCTCACTCCTCAGACGCTCGTTCTCAGCTGCAAGCCTCATCCTCTCAGCAGAACCTTCGAGCATCATGTCAGACTCAGTTTTCACTCTCCGGAGCAAAACCCTGCCTGCAACAAGAGCCTTCGCGTTCATTGCCGCCACCACTCGGCCAAGGTCTCCAGTCCCGTAACCTTCTAACTCCTTCTGAAAAGCTGCAAAAGCACGAACATTAGACAATTTACCACGCACATGTCATCAAAACAGGAGAGTTACCTTCAACATCAAAATATTCTTTCTCCAACAGTTGCCCATCCTCGACTGAGGCAGTCTGCGAAGGCAGAGAAACCTCCACGGACCCCAACTCGATCTCGTGGTTTAGCGTCGCCATCATTGTGGCAACATCTACTTCACGAACCCAAGGAAGATAAGGGTCAATATCAGGACCTTGGAAATTAACAGGTCGGGGTAGTAAAATCCCACCTAGATCATTGAAGGAAAATTGCCCTTCATCACGAGAGTCCTCCAACATCAGTGCGGCTGCCGACCTTGCAGAACCTCTGCGGGCCTTGGCCGCAGCTTCAGCAGCAGTAGCGGTATCAGCGCCAGCGGCTTCATCATCCTTCTCGCCAGACTTGCCTGCCGCCTCCGAAGTCTGTGCACCGGTAGTCGCAGTCGATGCGGCAGCAACCTTCGCAGGCTCAGGCGCAGCCTCAAAATTCTGCGCACTAGTAGTTACAACCAGTGCAGCAGTAACCTTCGAAGGCGCAGGGGTCGACCTAGCACCAGCCGCATCAGTGGGAACAGTAGGGTCTATGGTAGCACCCTCGTCCTCAAAATCCAACAAGCTAACACTTCTCAAGCTTGCGCTCCTCGACGGGTTAAGCTTCACCACCACGTCGCCAACACTATCAGGGCCTGAAAGAAGTGACCCAAACTGGTCAAGATAAAGCTCCATAGGTTCACCACGAAGGGGAGAAAGACTAATAGTCTCCTCTAACTCCCGTAAAAAAAGACTCGCTACACATCTCACTACTAGAAACACCTCGAAGGTACCGGGTGAAGCGGTTACCTTTCTTCGATGCAAACTTCGGAGGAGGTCGGGGCGGCTTTGTCGCCAAAACCTTCGGGGCAACCTTCGATGAGCCAGCCTCCGCGGTAGAAATCTTTCTTTTCTTAGCGGCGGGCTCTTCACTCGAAGCTCCCTTTCCCCTCCTTTCCGGTTTCCTGGGCTCCTCCCGATCAACATACTTCACGCCCATCACGACCAAAGATCGGTTCACATGGATATTCCCCAAGCCGCAAGTAGCAAGGGAGTCGTACTCCTTTGCCAGGTACAGCCCGGCAAGCTCTCCTGCTCTGCGCTCAACCTCCGCCACAATCGCCTCGTCATCCAAACCAGGCGGCTTAACCAGTTCCAACCTCGGGAAAGGAAGCGCCTCCTTCGACATGCGAACCTTAACTCTAGTAAAAGAGTTGGGTTCCCACCTAGCAGACAAAGGCCAAATCTTGGCACAGACAAACTCTTCAATCAAATCTCTCCCTGATATCAGCCCAACAACCGTCGCAAATGCGTCAAGGCAATCCTTGTACCCATCCGCCGCTCTCCGAAAATTAGCCTTGCTAGTATGCTCAACAAGGTTCACCTTCGAGGCCAGTGGGTAGCAAACTTCGGACGAATCTCCAGAAATAGGGAATGCAACCTTGGTGTAAAACCAAAATTGCGCCCAGTCATCGTCCCACCTATTCTTCTGGCAGTTCGACAATTGCAAACGCTCAATCTTCTGGGACCGATTCGACCTTCGGGGAACGAAGGTGCAGCATCCACTCTGAGCACTGAAAGCATCATCTTCATCTTCGAATCTAACCTTACGGCCCTGAGGATGAAGCTCATAGAGGCGGCATAAAGTGTTGACCGAAATGGGCCCTCCGAAAGACTTCACAGCCCAGTAAAATTTTGAGAGCGTCACGAACGCGTTGGGTGTTAGCTGATGAATCTTCACCTTAAACAGTGAAAAAATTTCCGGGACCTTCGGGTCAAGAGGGAACCGAAGCCCAGCGACAAAGAAGTCGCGAAACACCACACACTCCCCATCCTGGGTATCTGGCGTCTCCTCGCCTTGAGGTGGGCGGCAAACTCCCGCAGGAAAGTACCCCCACTCAACATACGACTCGATAAGAGCCGCGGACATGAGCGAAGGTCCGAACCTCAGAGTCGGGGGGGTTCCCTTTCCTCATCAGCTCCGAAGGATCGGCATCAACGCCGGACAACGATTCTTCTTCCTCCGAAAGATGCTCCGCCTCCTCGGACGAAGCAGCACCTTCGGTTATGTCTTTAGCTGTTTGCTTTACCCTGGCCATCCCTGCGAAGATGCACAACCTTGATTTAAAAAAAACTCACAGGCAATGAAGACGAAGCGAAGATCTTCCGATTCACAAATCACAAATCCAAGTTACCAAATCCAACAGCTCGAAGCCAAAAACTTAAAAAATCGGCAGAGCTTCGCTAAAGGTGTGAAAGCGACACCCCCACCTTATATAGTGGGGTGAAAGTGAACAGTAACAGCAATGGTAAAATCGAGAAGAATACCAAACGCCATCCAACGAGAGGCTGACACGTATACAAAACTACCTTCGGCTCATCCCTTACGTTGCAAGTGATAAAGACTTCGAGGGTCCGGCCCGTCGGAGTCGGCCCTCGCCCGCGAGGGGCTACTGTTGGGGATTACCACCGCATGTGCCGGAGGTTGCCCCAGACTGCAAGACGACGGCTGAAGGTATTGAAGGGTGCTGACGATCGAAGGTCCCCTTCCAGCCTGAAGGTCGGCGGAGGCACCCGAAGGTCACCAGAAGAGGCCGAAGGTCCAAAAAGCCCGAAGATCCCTCCGAAGGTTCGTAGCCTGGGCGATCCTCCGGAGGTTGGAGAAGGCTCCCGAAGGTCCGGCGCGAGTCCGAAGGTCACTGGCAACCTTCGGGATAGCGTGCCATGCACGAATCAAATAGAGTAGACAATTTGTATTTTTCAACCTATAAAAAGACCACCGGACCGGAATATTCGTAGAATATTCTGGACAGGTGAGGGTATTGAGGTCATTATATAACAAAGGTTTGGGGTATAAATACCCCATAACTAACCTGTACTCGACACGTATTATGACATAAATGCGAAACTCTGCCATTTTACTAAGAGTTACCTTCGTGCATGCACCTTGTTTGGGCTACTAAAAGGCTGAGAACCCAACAAGCACAGAGTTTCGTTCTCACCGTGGATGGTGTTGGCGGGGTTGAGGGCGGCCTGGTTCACGGCCGCGTCGCCGACGAGCCTCGCGGCGCTGGCGAACGCGACGCAGGACGGCGTGAGGAGGTTGTCCTGGTCGTTGGGGATGACCTCGCCGCGGTCGTTCCGCCACACGGCCATGCAGTAGTACGTCGTGCCCAGGTCGATGCCGACCGCCGGGCCGCCGTCGCCCTCCATCGCCGCAACCTGATCAGATGCGACTGCGCGAGGCGAGGAACAGGCGGCGGCGCTAGTACTACCGCCGGAGATATGTGTGCGCGAGTGTTGCGTTGTTTGTTACCCCTGGTAATTGGCCTGGGACGTTTATATACTGCGACGGTCATGATTAGCCTTTGAAGTTTGCATCTGGATTCGTGCACGTTTTGTATTCCAAGTATTAACGATTTTTTGAATTTTTTTTACCATATTACTTTGGTCAAAGCATCTAGTGTATGTACTCCTACAACATTCACTAGACTGGCCGAACCCCAATGTTGCGTGCTTGCATCAAGTGCGAGCGCTGAATCTTGACATTCACTATCAGCATCAGGTGGTCAAGATTCAGAGACCACAAAGAAAGTTTGCATACAGACTCCAGAGTAGCAATTTAGCAACACAAGTCGGCCAGTGCTAAATGTACGAGTCGTTTGCAACTTGTCAATTGTAGAAAGAGCCGCAACCGTTTCAATGCAAACCCTTTGGAGTTCGTAACCATTTCTGACTCTCCGTACCGTGTTCAAATAGATGGGCATCAAAAGCAATTGTCTCTATACCGTGTTTAAATAGATGGACATTGAAAACAATTGTCTATGTACCGTGCAGTGGTGGAGCCAGCCCAAACACCTAGGGGGCTCATTCCTCGTCCTCACTCTTCTTCTTTCTCCTTTCCCTCCTCTTCTCCTCCTCCTTTCTCTTTGCTCCAATGGCACGCTGGCTCCGCCCCTGGTACAGTGTTCAAATAGATGGGCATTGAAAGTAATTGTCATGTGGCTGATGGACCAATTGCCGCATACATTGCTAATCACATTGGCACCTAGATATCTTTCAATTTTCTAAGCTCTGGATGTAATGTTTTTAATCTTTAATTTGTCCTTTTAAAATTCTCATATCCTTAAATTTGATAAATTATTGTTTTAGAAAATTGAGTGATAAAATGGGTCTAGGCCTCCAAGTAGCGGCTTAGCAGCCTGCGTACCAACATATTCCTCATCCAGCCAAGTGTTTCACTTCGCAGCCGTCCTCTTAACCCACTAACAGCGTTGGCGCGTCCAACATACACAGATATTAGATGTCCATCGATGGTTGCAAGACTAGGCCGTCAGCTGCTATAGTGTTTTGCTTCACAACCGAATCTGAGACTGACGAGTCGGAGACGGCTGCGCCGCTTTCAATTGCGTCTGTCAGACTCCACTAGTTGAGTCTTAAATCTCAAAGACTTCATTATAAGAAATTATACTTCCCAATATAAAATATGGAATAGTAGTTTTTATACATAAAACTATTTATTATTTTTCTTCCATCACAAGATTCATGAACTCCGCGTCCCCTCCATAATAGAAATCTTTCTGATTTTTTTGGCATTGAAGCACACGTAGACTTGAAGTCTTATCTAGAAACCAAATCTTTTTTTTTCCTTCTCTCTTCAATAATTAGGGTGCCACATCAAAAAAAACTATAAATAAAAAACTATAAATATACTTAGACTCCATGATAAAATCTAGATTGGGACTGCCCTGGACATGTTAACAACGTTGGCACGTCCAACCGACACAGATATTGAGATATCCATCGATGGCGGCGAGACCTGGCCGCCAGCTGCTACAATATTTTACTTCACAACTGAATCTGAGACCAGACGAGTCGGAGACGGCTGCGCCGCTTCCAATCACCACTCCACAGCTCTCTGTCTATTGCCCTACCGAGCTCCCACCTCATCAGTAATATTTCGTTGAGCACTTGCGCACGCTTTAGGTGGAGGGTATGGCCAGTGGCGGATCCAGAGACCTGGACTACTGAAGCTGGCTAAAAAAAAGGAAAAAGTCTACTTTAGCTCCTTCAACTATCGCAAAAGTCCTCCTCGAACTATCGAAACCGTTTGTTTTGCCTCCCTTGGCGGTTTTACAAGTAGTTTTTTACATTTTTTTCATAGATTTTTTCCTTCTCTCCTTTTGCACTCAATGAGATAGCAAATGTGGATAAAAAATCATGAAAATTGGTATAATGGTAGAGAAGAATATAGAGAACACAAACTTTTTGAAGTTGAAACTCAAGCAAAATTGAAATTTGAAATTTTGAAGAAAGAAAGAATTCAGACTTCATTGAATTTTAAAGCATCAAGATGAGCTCCATATTTGACAAAATTTGAACCATGTGATACATATTAGAGGTGCATAATTAGAGAATTTTTGGAGTACACATTCTATAGAAAAAATTTAAGTTTCTTAGAAACTTTCAAATTTGAGTCAAATTTGATCTTTTTTTATTTATTTTCATATTTGATTTATACATATGCAAATTCTTGAGTATATTTAAATTATCTGAAAATAAATAAAATTATTAATTTGGCTCAAATTTGACCCTTCATAATAAACTTTACTACAAAACTTATACTCACAAAAATTTCCTATTGATGTACCTTTAATATGTGTCATGCAATTCAAATTTTGTCGGATGAAGCTCATCTCGATGCCTTAAAATTCAATAAATTTTGAATTCTTTCTTTCTTTAAAATAGTATGTTACAAATTGTTTTAGGTTTAAACATTGCAAAATTAGGTTCTTTATACTCTCCTCTACCACTATGCCAATTTTTATTATTTTTGAACCACGTTTACTGCCTCAATTGGATGAAAAAAGATGTAAGGGAGAAAAATGTAAAACCGCTATAAAACTATCGAGGGAGGTAAAACAAACAGTTTTGATAGTTGGAGGAGGTTGGATATCCGGTTTTGCAGTTGAGCGAGAAAAATCATCTTTTTGCGATAGTTGAGGGAGGCAAAGTAGACTTTTTTTCTAAAAAAATGATAGTATGGCCCAAACTCAAGAAATAAGCAAATAGCCCACCAACGGCCCAAAATATATCTGCGAGAGAGGCGCATCGCGAGTTCGCGACCTCCTCACCGCGCCTCCTCTTCCCAGGCGCCGCTGAAGCGCCGCCGCCCCGCGCCCGCCCTCCGGCCTCCGCACCTCCGCGGACCCTTCCCGCTATCCTGCTACAGCTGCTCCGCTCGCGCCGGTGGCTGCTTCCCTGCTTCCCTGCTCTCCCTCGCGGCCCCGCCTTGGAGTGCCAAGCAGCCGCCGGACGGCCGGAGCTAGGGATTCGGCCGACAATCGCTGCGGCCAGGGCGCCGGTCAGTTCGCCGTCTTCGTCTCTCTCATCTCATTCAGTGGTGAGCTCTAATTTCACCTCTCTTTTCAATTCATTTTCGCCTGATATGTAAATTGGATGTTAGTATCTGCTACTGCTAGTGTTGGGACTTGAGAGGGCATGAAGAACGTTAAGACCATATCTTAGAACTATTTATTGTAATGTATGCAAGTTTCTAAAAATATTTGTGCTATGTGTACCGTGTGTTTAGTTAATTTATGTTTGTATGCATATTTCGTACTTGTATACCGTATTGTGCATTGGATTATACCGAATTGCATGTTGAAAATTTTGGTCAGGACTACCCCGGTTTGAATACTGGTTCCACCACTGGCCATGGCTGCACCGAAGATCAAATCAACCGCGCTATCCATCACCCACAAGTGCCGGGTACTGCTTGCTGCTCCCTTATCACCTACTGCTGTTCTTGCTCTGACTTGCCTCGGCACCCTGCTTTTGCAGAACATCTTGGCTGCCGGTTGGGAAGCGCACCTCAACACTATCAAGGCCGATGCCAAGGGAAGGTGTGTACACCCGGTACTCTCTCGATTCATACGTTTGTGCCGTGTCATCCCTGTATTTGTGCCTTTTGCGAATAAGTCTGGGAACGGCAACAGTTCTAAGTTCTTTGGTTTGATTGGTCTTGGTTGGGGGTGCTCTTGGGCAGCAAGGAGGAGATTTACACGTCGAGGGTGCACTACATGATCCAGAAGGGCACGCCCTACTTGATCGTCCCTGAGAATGACATGCACAACATTGTAAAACCTTAGTACTATTCTTCGTTTACGTATGATGTTCGATCAGTTGCTGTGATGATTAAATTGCTTTATTTGTGTGGAATCTTGTGTTGGATATAGAACATTGTAATCGACGAGCGGGGTTCTCTTGCGGTGTCCAGTCCGATACGGGGTCGGGTTGTGAGCTTGCTGAAGTCACTGAATAAGGTCCTCCTCTTTGAATTTCAACTTAGAGTACACCAATGTTGTTGCTTGTTTGCATTTCTCCTATTTATTATAAATATGTATACATTTTATTACATCGATCTTTTTGTCGTATGCAGATGTGTCCTCGTGTTGCTATGACTGGTGATGTTCTGCGCCTGAAAGACTCAAAGGTAAACATGTTTTGAAGTCTCTAGTAGGGATGAACATGCTTTCTTGCTTATTATTACAGGTAGTAATGATGCCAATTAATCTCTATTTTTGTGCTTAAGGTTCCAATTATCGTCGATAGCCTAAAGAAAGCTATTATGAAGGAACATGAAGCTTCTAGTGCAGCTAGTCATGGAGTGGCAGCAATATTGTCTTCTGCGGGTGCTACCTGCAGATCACGGAGTGAGGGCCTCCTTAGTCTACTCAATGAGAACAGTTCCTACAGCATCTTCAAATTTGACATTAGGTTTGTAATATGTCCCTGGTGATTTTCTGATGTTTGGAATCTTTTTTTATTACTCATGCACGTAGTTTCAGCAAGCAATCTATCTCCCTTGCAGTTCATGTGTCTACATAGATTCCTCTGGGAGCAGCCATAATATTGAGTTAGACAGCTTCGAACCACCAAAACCAGATCTGCTAAGTAAGCTGTTTTCTTGATTGTTAAGCTCTTTCACCTCTGCATCTTCGTTTAATGGATGTTGCATGGAGATAACATGTTAAGCTAGATATGTAACACTAGGGTGCTACTTATTGGTTGATCTCAACAATCATCGTTTCTGCACCTTTTCAATTTTGCACCACTATGTTCATTTCCTAATTATATATTCTACCTCCTAGTGCCCTTCTCTGCGAAGCTTATTGATGGTATCAACCGAAGTGACTCGAGAAGGAGAGCACTAATGCTTTTCTGTTTTGAGTATTTTAATGTATTGACAAGAGTAAGTGATTCTCTTATATCTGCACAAATTGCAATGTTGCATAGCATACTCTTGTAGTTTCTTACTTGCAAGGCTTCGTTCAAATTATGACCTTACCACTTGTTCAGTACAATTGACCATTATCCTCTGTCTTTGCTTTTAGAACGCGGTCATGCTTTCCATGGACCACCATGGTTTTGATGTGCTCGCCAAAGTCCCTGAAAGAGCCAGCCTGGGTAATGTCCCTCATCAATACCACTGGAAGGAGTTCAGGTTCACATTCAAGGAACCAGCCAAGGATGCTGAGGACTTCTGCCGCACACTGGTTAAGTTAGAGGAAGAAGTTCTGGCGAGCGTGAAGAGCTATAGCGGTTTAGGGTGACAGCCATAATCTGAATCATGAGGAACAAATATTTCGGATTCGGATTCCTGTACTCATCTTTTATGCGTTATAGCTGTAGATGGTGACAGCCTACTTGCCACATTATGAATCAGTGAGGAACAAGATCAAATACTCAGATTCCTGTATTCATTTTTTATGGATGGAGGTATTGTTTGAGTTGGTATATTTTTGAACTGTGATGTTTAAAACATGGATCAGAGAACTTCCAGCATCAGATTGAATGAACATTGCCTGAATTATTCAATAGCTCCTCGACATTGCAGGGCAACGTTCTATGTACTATCAGTATTTTCTACCTGTCGTACGTTGCAAAAGTTTTTAGCATTCAACCAGACTCTGTTGGGCTTTTTTTTTCTCACACCAAATCATCACCAGCTGCCACCTATCAGATAACAAATCAGCACTAACCACGGCCAACCGAAGAGTCAATAAGATTCGAAAATGATGCAGAACATTCAGTAGATGCATGGATTGAGAGAAGTATAATAAATATACTAATCACTATTTATAACCATGGTTGCAAATCAACTTAACACATTAACTAGGGGTCCTATGTATGGCGAAAAGCCAAAAACCAAAAACTGCAGGAAGAGTACAAGATCCACTGTGTAAACCAGCGGCAGGTTATTTTGGAGCAAGAATCAAAATCTCCTCATTTAGTCGACTTCCTCGATCTTGGGTCCAGCACCGCTGCCGCCGGCCGCCGGAGCATCCCCAGCCATGCCACCGGCCATGTCAGGACCAGCGGCGCCCTGGTACATCTTGGCGATGATGGGGTTGCAGATGCCCTCCAGCTCCTTCATCTTGTCCTCAAACTCGTCAACCTCGGCGAGCTGGTTGTTGTCCAGCCAGGTGATGGCACCCTCGATGGCATCGTCGATCTTCTTCTTGTCGGCCTCCGGGAGCTTGGACGCGATCTTGTCGTCCCTGATGGTGTTGCGCATATTGTAGGCGTAGTTCTCGAGCGAGTTCTTGGCGTCCACCTTCTTCTTGTGCTCCTCGTCCTCGGCCTTGTACTTCTCGGCCTCCTGCACCATCTTCTCGATCTCCTCCTTGCTCAGCCGGCCCTTGTCGTTGGTGATGGTGATCTTGTTCTTCTGGCCGGTGGTCTTGTCCTCCGCCGACACGTTCAGGATGCCGTTGGCATCCATGTCGAAGCACACGGTGATCTGGGGGACGCCCCTTGGCGCCGGAGGGATGCCGGAGAGCTCGAACTTGCCAAGCAGGTTGTTGTCCTTGGTCCGGGCCCTCTCACCCTCGTACACCTGGATGAGCACGCCGGGCTGGTTGTCGGAGTAGGTGGAGAAGACCTGCTCCTTCTTGGTCGGGATGGTGGTGTTCCTCGGGATCAGCACAGTCATGACGCCTCCGGCCGTCTCCAGGCCGAGCGAGAGCGGCGAGACGTCGAGCAGGAGCAGGTCCTGCACCTTCTCGTTGCCCTCGCCGGTGAGGATGGCGGCCTGGACGGCGGCGCCGTACGCGACGGCCTCGTCGGGGTTGATGCTCTTGCAGAGCTCCTTGCCGTTGAAGAAGTCCTGGAGCAGCTGCTGCACGCGGGGGATGCGGGTGGAGCCGCCCACGAGCACGACGTCGTGCACGCTGCTCTTGTCCATCTTGGCGTCGCGGAGGCACTTCTCGACGGGCTCCATGCACTTGCGGAAGAGGTCCATGTTGAGCTCCTCGAACCGGGCGCGGGTGATGGTCGTGTAGAAGTCGATGCCCTCGTAGAGGGAGTCGATCTCGATGGTGGTCTGGGCGGTGGAGGAGAGCGTCCGCTTCGCCCTCTCGCAGGCCGTCCTCAGACGCCGGAGCGCCCTGGGGTTGCCGCTGATGTCCTTCTTGTTCTTCCTCTTGAACTCCTGCACGAAGTGGTTGACGAGGCGGTTGTCGAAGTCCTCGCCCCCCAGGTGGGTGTCGCCGGCCGTGGCCTTGACCTCGAAGATGCCCTCCTCGATGGTGAGGAGCGAGACGTCGAAGGTGCCGCCGCCGAGGTCGAAGATGAGCACGTTCTTCTCACCGTCGCTGCTCGACTTCTTGTCGAGGCCGTAGGCGATGGCGGCGGCGGTGGGCTCGTTGATGATGCGCATGACGTTGAGGCCGGAGATGACGCCGGCGTCCTTGGTGGCCTGGCGCTGGGAGTCGTTGAAGTAGGCCGGCACGGTGACGACGGCGTTCTTGACGGTGCTGCCGAGGTAGGCCTCGGCCGTCTCCTTCATCTTGTTCAGGATCATGGAGGAGATCTCCTCGGCCGAGAACTGCTTCTCCTCGCCCCTGAACATCACCCCGATCATGGGCTTGTCGGCGGAGCCCGGGACCACCTTGAAAGGCCACAGCTTGATGTCGCTCTGCACCGACGCGTCCGAGAAGCGCCGGCCGATGAGCCGCTTGGCATCTGCATGCAACAAATCGAACCACGCAGCGTCGTGTCAGATCCCCCACACCCCACGTTTGAACAGATAATACTAGATCGATGGCGCTGCAGCACTTACCGAAGACGGTGTTGATGGGGTTCATAGCGACCTGGTTCTTGGCGGCGTCGCCGATGAGCCTCTCGGTGTCGGTGAACGCGACGTACGACGGCGTGGTGCGGTTGCCCTGGTCGTTGGCGATGATCTCGACGCGGTCATGCTGCCAGACCCCGACGCACGAGTAGGTCGTGCCGAGGTCGATCCCGATCGCCGGCCCGTCTCCCTTCCCGGCCATGGCGGCGGTTCTCGTCGACAGTATCTCTGGGGAGGTGGGGGAAGAAAACTCTGCTCCTGCAAAGCCGAGTTGCGAGAAGAAGGGAACAGAGGAACCGGTGGACGCGAGAGAGGGGGGCGACCGGGGCCTGGATTTAAAGGTTTGTGTGGCCGGGAGTGGGGTTCTGGAACGTTCCGGCGCGCGGCGGCCGTCGGATGCGATCCGGACGGCCGCGTCGTGGGGAGCTGGGACCCGTTCGTGGATGCTAATTCCGGCAGCTCCGTTGTGAGGAGGGTGTGGGGTTCTAGAGAGCGCCAGAAGGTTCTGGAGGCCGGAGACCTCACCTTTCGCATCGTCGGCTGGCGGGTGACGCGTTGCTTCGGCGGTGTTGTGTTCGATCTCGGTTCACACGCCGCCGGGGTTGACCGAGGCAAGGGTGAGGAAGGTTCTTGCCTACTTTCTCCGTTCCAAAATAATTATAATTATAAAATTTAAAATTTATTTAAAAATATATTAACTTTGATTAATCTATTATAAAAAACAAAATAATATTGAAATATTTTCAAAAAATAATTAATAACTCATCCACTCATCATATAATTATAAAATATTAGAGATATTTTTATAATTTTACATCTACCGTTAGTTTATGTGTTTAATTTTAAAATTATATTTATTTTGAGACAGAGGAAGTATTTTGGATTTTCGACTGAGCTTCCTTCCCATTTTCCTCCAACGCGACTACAAGAGCCGGGCCATTTTCTTAGTGGAAGAGCTGGGCCAGTTCGGAGCCCAGTACCATCACCCAGAACTGCTGGGCCATGTAGATACTCTTCTGGGCCAAGTAAACAAATGCTCGCCGTGGCATCACAATGTCCGGTCCAGGCCTGGTTAGGTGGCCAGATGCAGTTGGGCTCGTAACTAACTGGGCCTCACTTTTCGTATCACTAACAGCGCCCTCGCTATTGGGCTCTGAACTACTAGCTTAATCCACATCGGGCCGGCCCATTGTCACAGATAAAAGACGCGTCAAAAAAAAGGCGCGTCCACTACCACTTGCATCGGTGCGGTTTCGGTTACGACGCGGCGCAGACGCGCAGTCGGTGCTGCGGCGATACGCGAAAGGGACGGCGGTGCCCATCTCGCTTCGCCGTCCTCGCTTTTCCGGCGATCCGGAGGAGAACGGAGAACCTCGCCGACGTGGACGCTCCGGCCCTTCAGATTTGTACTACCTCGTAAACCTATTATCCCGTCGCTCCAGCCCTTGATTGCAGTCAAATATTTTTTTTCTGAAACAAAGATTGCAGTCAAATATTCTCGCACCAACCTGAACATCCGACCAACGAAGGGATCGGAGCACAAGTTAGCGTAGAATCTTTTGCTAGTAACATCAGATCGAGTGCCAAGAGATGTGATCCAAAAGCAGGTCCCGAACTGGCTGAACTGAATCTGATCGTCGATCCTCCACAAGTGTCAATGGAGCGGAGAAAGAAGAAGAATGGCACAGCTTTAGCTGGTGCTCTGACAGACTGAGACGACTAGGTATGCGTCTGGAGTCGACGCTGAAGCGCGGACGAGGAGGCAAACGCCTTTATTCAGTGCAGTATCTGCAGGAGGTCTCGTTAACTGCAGGAGAGCCTCAGCCACCCCTCCTCGCCTCCTACTCCGGCACGATGTGCCCCACGAATCCTGATCGCACAAACAAAACTGTTGTTTTCTCGGCCTGTGCGGCGACAGTAAAAAATCAGGCAGCCGCGGCCCGCCCATCCCCATGGATGGTTTGTGGATATTCCTCGGGCGGCTTTAAGCTGCATCGCCTTTAAGCTTTGCCTGCGGATACGTAGGGTCCAGGAAAGCTCAAGGGAAGGAAGGAGATCGGAGGATCTCGTGGAGATTAGCGCGCGAATAATGGAGGTTGGAGGGGGCCGGGACCTACGCGTAGCTGGATCATACGCCCACCATGCGTCCTTGTCTCTCCTGTTGCCGATACCAAGCAGCAGTGGTTGTAGACATGCACTGCACGGCCGCCGAATCGTTTGTTTCCCGGGTACGACGCCGAGCTGGAAGACGATGGGCCTGAGCCTGCCATGGAGGTGTCAGGTGTGCCTGCCCAAGACCCCGCCGGCCGGCCAGACTTCGCCGTCGCCGCGATTCCGGGCTCCCGGCACAGGGGCACCTGCAGGAGGCAGACCTCCCCTGATCACCTACGGCGTGTCCGCCATCTGCTGTCACTCGAGCGCGCACGACGACGACGGAATCGATTCCAATCCATGGATTCGACACGGAGCTCTGAAAGGGCTCCCGTCGTCTCTGACGCCAGAACAACATCGTACCGGCAGGGCACGCGATAGATCGGCCACGGTGGTCGGCCCGCGGCCGGCAGTTAGCACCGCCGCTAGGCGCCTCATATGCATGTTCATGTTGGGTCCGGTCACGCGCGCGTACGGCCGGCCGGTCATGTCCTGCCGAGCTTTTCCATCAACAGCCAGCTCCGTCGTGGGCCGTCGCGTCGAGGTGTATGCAGGTCGTCTGATCGCGGAAATATATCGCCCACGCTACAAAGTTAGGATCCATCGCTTGAAGCATGAGTTGGGCCGTTTTAATTTTATTTTGCTCAATAACATTATATGGAGGCCCCATGTAGACTACTTTTCTTTTAGCGTGCATCCGCGATTGGCTAATTACATGCAGCATGCACATGCATGCACGGCTATACATTATTATTAGTTCGTTATTACTTTGACTGTTTCCTTTTTTTATTCTTTCTACTTCTTCCCTTCATTCTTTTTGTTTCCTTTTTCCTATTTTTATTCTAAGTCTGCATATACAAATTTATTTTAACATATAAATAAATCTGCATTCTTTTGTTCATATTTAAGAGTGATTTATACTCAATGTATATTAATTTATCTGTATTGTAGATTCATGAATTAGTGTGTGAAATGATTTGTTTCCTTTTATACGCTAATTTGTCTTTATGTAAAATTATTTATCTACGTGTAGCCGTGTAACGAAATTGTTCGCAACACCAAACTATTTTTTTGCTTTGTAGATTAAAGTATTTCGTGATGTTGACTCATTTATTTGTGATATTTGTTTTTTATTATTTATTCTATGCAATCAAATGTTCGCGATGTATAATATTTTGTTCGGTGTATATTATTATTTGTTCATTATATTTACCTTTTTTTGTTCATATAAAATAATATTTGTTCATATTGTTAAAATATTTATTCCCACTAGCCGAAATTCATTATTGAGTATTAATTTTTTTTCAGAATTTCGTGGAAACATAAGCAAGTGTGATCTTGTTTTGAAGATCTTGTTAAAAGAAAGATAATGGTGCAACCCAAATTTAATTTGGATGCTCAATTTAATACTTATAGCTTTTTTTAGTTACGATTTTGCATGTATGTGAGTGATGTCATTATCTCTATCCTCTTTTGCATGGACATAATCATTTCTCTAGATGGAAGCATGGCACATACAGTTAATAAGCTTAATTGCGGTCCAAATTGCTACCCATGTGGATAATGGTTTCATGAAACATCGCATATATAATCGCACCCGTCTGATCGCCGCTGCGCGCGGCCAAGAGCTGAGGATAGGAGCTGAGCTCATAGGCTGGCCGCCTGGGCTTGTGATGCATCTATATCCATTGCAGGCGGCAGGCGTATGTATGCGAAGCCACCATGACAAGGTGGAGCAGCTAGTCAGCTTAGCATCTTGGATAATGCGTTTGATAATTGGTTCGGATTGGTAAGGTTATTAACCTGGCCAGCTAAGGGGGCAAAAGGAGCTAGTTTAGGGCATGTACAACGCCATTAATTAGGTCGTCTATATACGGTTTTTCCCGATTAACGATGTGGTTTAACAAATAGACAGCGCTCGCCGTCGTCTCGTGAGGCGACGATCGCGGCCCGTGCTCCAAGGACAAATCGACGAATCCTTTTGCGTTGTACGCATCGCCTCTTCGGAGCGACGACGCTGCGGGATCCCCTGCAGTCGCAACGCTCCCTGTTTGACGTGCGCGTCATCTTCCCCTCGCCACCCTTCTTCCTCGCCAATTCAGCCCAAGGAGCTGCCATGGCGGACAGTTTTGAAGCTCTAGTCTCACTACCCAAATTCTCCGTCCACTCTTCACCTCCCTTCGATTCCGTCCACCCCGAGCACTTCCTTGGCCTTGCGCAGCTCCCTGCTGCATCTCCCCGGCCAGCCGACCACCACATGGCGCCACCGCAGGTGAGCAGAAACTGCCCAAGCCGTCCGTCCGTCCATCCCACGGTGACCTTCCCCTTGCGACCTCTCTCATCCCAAACAAACCACAAAATTAGAACTTTCTTGACCTGGTGAAGCTCGTGCTCCTTCTAATATCTGGTGTTCGCCACTAGGTCGCCGGGAACGCGGCTGCCCCCGCCATGCCGCCATGGACACCACCGCCCTGCTCGTATCTGGCAAGCTCCGGTCGCCATTCATCTGCACCAAGTGTGTCACCACGACCTCCTTGTCTTACTGATCGCAAATATACGCACCTTGGCGCCGGCAAGCTCATCGTCGGCAGGAATGCAAGTGAGCTCAAAAGCTGACTGCAAGGTGCTCGACTAAATGCCTGACACGGAACAATACTAAAGAATGTGCATAGATCACTACAGGCTACTCATATACGTATATGGAGAAACATGCATCTGTACCTTTCTGAATTGACATTGTTTCTACCATGCTGAATATACATATTAAGAGAAACTATGTTCCATTATATGAATAGAAACATCAACGCAGCCACACAGGAACCATGCGCAATTCAATTCATTTGGTGCACAAAATATTATTTCATACATGCAACAAAAAGGCATACAAAGGTCCAATTTAGACTAGATCATCTTGTGTTGTGTGTCCATATTTGTATTAAATAACTTATGGACAGACTCACAGACACTCCACTGTACAAACTGTCTTTATAGTTGTCTGTGTGCGGTGTTCTAGACTGTTACAGACGGCACCTGTCTGCACGGTTGTACATGCCCTTACTCTGTACAACTAAATGGCCGGCTAAGGGCCGGGGTTGGTGTTGTGTGCAACTCTGCCTTGTTTCTGATTGGACAAACAAAGGCGAGTGGTGTAGCAGATGTTATTACTCTATGACGATTGGCAAGCTAAGTGAACTTTGGGATGGGAATACACTTTACATAAGAGAGCGGTTCTATTTTTATACACAGAAGACATTGCTAATTGGTCTTGTAATTTTTATCCCTGGAAATTCTAGTACCCCTAGTACCGACTCCAACTGCAATGGAAATCAGTGCTTTTACTGAAAAGAAAGAAATGGGTTGCAGTCACACCATCAGCCAAATGATCTTTGTGATTGTGAGTACATAATAAAATCCGATTAGCTTGACGTTTCACCACGACTAGCTCTGTCATAGAAAGTTGCGTATGGTCCATGCATGATCAGTTAACTGTTAAAGTTTTGTAAGCTTGAACACTTTGGACATCGTTGGTGCTTGTGGAATATAACTTACCTTCGCTTTCTTTTGTAATTTCTCATGGAAGCAGTTAATCTACTCCCTCCGTTCACATATGTAAGTATTTCTAGCATTCGAAATGTAACCATTTCTGCCACAATCCGCCTCTCCCGGGGGGGGGGGGGGGGGGGGGGCTCCCTTATCACTAATTTAATATTGGTGATTACACCTCTGTAATCTTTACGAATGATTGAAGGGCACCACTGTCATTTTCCTTCTTAATCTGTCCAACGATAACATTTGTGGACAAATTAAGCAAGCGATGATCAGAGTACATGGAGTTGTAATCTCCGCATCTCTCTTTTTCTCTCCCTTTTTTCCCCCATTTACCAGGATATGCATATGCAAAATCTAGAGCCCCTTAAGAATGTATGCATTTGCAAAATCTAGGGCCCCCTAAGAATGTAATTACCATCTTTTTAAAACATAACCTTTTAAAATACTGGCCATGTACTGCTATATATGACTAGTAGTGTTAAGGGTGTAGGGTCAACCAACCATAATTTAAGTTATAGACTTAGGGCGATGTCTGCTCATCAATGTTTTAAATAGAGGGCTATAGGTTTTAGCGGCAGGATCCAAAAAACGTTGTTAGTTCTACTGCAATGGGCATAGCACACTACTAGAAAACTCTACATTTGTCCGCATCATTAATACCGGGCTCAAATTCAGCCGGTACTAACATACCTATTTAGTACCGGGCCAAACGTACAGTGCCCATAGGAGTTAATTAGTACCGGCTGGAGGCACCAGCCAGCACTAAAGTGCTCCACCGACAGCCGCCTGCAACAGCTAGCAATCATTTAGTACCGGCTAGAGCCACCAGCCGGTACTAAATGGCCCCTAAAACATTTAGTACCGGCTGTTGGCTCCAGCCGGTACTAAATTGGGAGCTTTAGTACCGGCTGTATTCAAGAGCCGGTACTACCCTCTCCGTCATCCGCCGCCTGCCTATCTTTTTATTCAGCTATCCACCGCACCCATCCATATCTCTCTCTTCTCTCTCTTATCCTATCTCTATCTCACAGCTTCTCTCTCTTCTCCAGGCAGGAGCTTGCGGGGGGGAGTGCGCCGGCGCACCGGCCGGCCTGCAGCGCGGCGGCGCGCGGCCTCCCAGTGCGGGGCGGGGCACGCGGCCTCCCCGACGCGGAGGTGCGCGGGCGGGCGCCGCCAGACCGCGGCGGCGGAGGCGCGCGCGGGCGCCGCCACCAGACCGCCGGCCGCCAGCGCGCAAGCCGCGAGGGCCTTCCCCGGCCGCCAGGGAGCAGGGGCGGCACGCGGGGGGCGAGGAGGCCTCCAGGGAGCAAGGGGCGGCGCGCGGGGGGCGCGGAAGCCGCCAGGCACCAAGGGCGCGGTGCCGCTGACCACCATGGGCGCGCAGGGAGGCTTCATGTTGTGTTTTATTTTTTGTTCTTGTGAAACTTTGACTTGTTCATGTGAAGTCTATGAAATCTGTAACTAGCTCGTTCATGTGATTGCAACTTTTTTGTGATTTTTGTGGTTCATGTATTCTTGTGAAATCTGTAACTGGTTCATTGATTCATGTGATTGTGAACTTTTTGTGATTCATGTGATTGTGATTTTTTTGTGATTCTTGTGATTGTGGCATGCGCCTTGTGGAAAAGAAAATGAGAAAAAAGCTACGGGTGACCTGTACTAAACAGGCGTTTAGTACCGGAGGAGCGGTACCGGTCGGGAAACCGGTACAAACCGGGGGTTCCCGACCGGTACTAATGAGAGATTTTCTAGCAGTGGCAGTAGCTCCACGACACTGCTATAGCGACGCTATAGCACCACTATAGCCCGCTATTTTGTACATTGCTGCCAATTTCTAGAAGTACATACAGACACAAATGCATATACACTATTTGTATATATATTTTTTCAATGTACTTTAAATATTTTTTGAAATTACTAAAATTTCACATGAACCAAACTAAAATTAACAAAAAGTTTTGATGTCAAACAATAATTTGATCGTCACTTTGACTCGAAATCTGAAACAGTCCTTTTTTAACTCTATGAAACTTCTTCGGAGATTCTTCGTTTTGTAAGCAGTGTATGTGATAACTTGTGAGAAACATTCTCATTTTTTTTCACAACCTCCACATATGATATCTTGATGTCACGACAAATTTCATGATTTTCAAACTTTGTTTGGTTATTATATAATTTAACTATAATTCGGCGACACGTTGGTGCTCATGTTTCGTGTTAGAGATGTTAAAAATTCCCTTTCATTTTATGTACACGGCCTCAAAATGGACTCAACAACAAGAATATCATTTTTCCTTTTATGAAATTCCAGTATCCGAAGCACTTGCAATGCAAATTGGATTTATTCTAAAATATTCATGTAAGGGAAATATATTAACAAAATATAGCAAAAAAACCTACAAATGTACGATATTGTAACACAGGGTATCAAATATAGTATGAGGAGAGAAGAAAAAGTTTAGGAGGCAAAGGAGAAAAAAAGATATCAGATTTGTCGTGTGCCATATAAAGACACTAGACAAAATTGATCTTTGCCGTGTGCCAACAGCTAGGCTCACGGCAAAATTTATCTTTGTCGTGTGCCAACAGCTAGGCACTCGGCAAAAACTCAACTTGCCGTGTGTTTTTTGGTCGCACTCGGCAAAAATTTAATTTATCATGTGCTTAATTTTTGTCGTGAGTTTTTGTGGCCAGCACTCGATATATATTGGGTTTGCCGTGTGCCTATGATGTTGCTCACGGTAAAGAGCTAGGCACACGAAAAAAGTGAAAGTTTCCCGTAGTGATTCTACAGAAAAAAAATGATTGGTCAAAGTTGATACGAAAAACGAGGAGTGACAAATATTTTGAAACGGAGGTTGGTAGCTAGCTAGAGCAACTTAGGGTAGTGAGGCGCTCAGTGGTTGCCAAGTTGCTAGTACAAGTCCAGAACACGTCATGCCTTCTAGCTCCTCTGCTGTACGTACCTCGACGTACGGCTAGAACATCTCCTGTGCTCCCATCCCACCTCTTCCCGTGCTTCCATACTCCCAGTCTCTCACTTCCAAAAAATATATAAAAATATGTACGAAAAATCAGCCGAAAATAAAAATGCATAGATGATGTAAAGATGCGTGCTAATACAAAATTAGGGGATGAAAAGAGTTTTGTGCAAGAAGGTAAATCAACCTGTCAATTGACACGTGCTGTGGATTTACATGAACAGTGGCCCGACCCAATAAACATGCTGTTTTTTTTGTTTCTCCTTATATAAATTTTTGTTTGTTCTCAAATTTTGCATGAGCATGCATATTTGCATCATCTACCATTTTATATTTTTTGATGATATTTTCATGCGCATTTCGATGTGCCTTTTGAAAGTAGGAGTATGGGAGTATGGCAGGAGGCGGGAGCTAGCATGGGAGATGTTCTCGTACCTCCACCAACTAGCTTAGATCATATTGCTCGATTCCAATTCTGCTGCTTAGCACACTGCTGAATCAGGTCAGTCTTAACCGTGAAGGGAACTTTAATCTCTCTCTCATTCTGATCAAGTAGGCCCCACACGAGAAAGCAATGACTAGAAATATAAAAGACGCCATACTCATAAAAGGAGAAGATAAATTCATGCTTTTGCCCTTCCTTTCTCTTTCCCTGCTTTCTCTTTCTCTTTCTCTCTCTCTCTCCTCCTCCATCCTCTCTCTCTCTCTCGCTCTCTCTCTCTCTCTCTCTCATCTCATCTCATTGCTGTCTTCTCTCCTTCAACTGCCGGATGTGATTCTCCACCACCTTCCTCCGAGCTTGCCAGAGGCCCAGAGGAGAGGACTCATCTACCTCTTTCTTCCTCGCCTGCTACCTTTTCTTTCCAAACACAAAACCGCAGCAAAGAAAGTGCAAATTATAAAGAAAACATCAGAATTCAAAGCAGCCGGAAAGCAAGCTGCTAGAAGAGCGAAAAGAGAGAAATATATCTCAGCAGCACTAAGTGGCCTCCTCCATGGTGTTCCCTTCAGTACCGGCCTACCTAGATCCACCTAATTGGAATGACCAGGTACTGCATGAGCTTCTCTCTCCATCTTCCTCGGTGTCTAATAAGGTCATCTAACTTGCCTTGAATCTTGATCCGTCCGTACATGCACTTGTTTCTGCTTCATGGCAAAGGAATTTGGCTCGATCAAAGATATTCTCACGAATCTCATCTCGATGGATATTCACAAGATAATTCTCTCTTGTTTTTTTCCTTCTCTTTTGATCTGTAGCATGCTTGTGTATGTGTGTAGCAGCAAGGCCAGCATCCGAGAGCGAGCGGGGGTGGCGATGCACCGCTGCTGCCCGTGGGTCCGGCGGCAGCTCCCAATGTTTCCGGCTTGCCGAGCAGCTCGTCGGGGGCCAGTGCCGCCATGGCCGCGCACGCGCGGCCCAACTCGATGGCGGAGCGCGCGCGGCTGGCGCGGATGCCGCAGCCGGAGCCGGCGCTCAAGTGCCCGCGCTGCGACTCCACCAACACCAAGTTCTGCTACTACAACAACTACTCCCTCTCCCAGCCCCGCCACTTCTGCAAGGCGTGCCGTCGCTATTGGACGCGCGGCGGTACCCTCCGCAACGTCCCCGTAGGCGGAGGCTGCCGCCGCAACAAGCGCTCGTCCAAGTCCTCCGCCGCCGCCGGCGGGTCTTCTTCCTCGTCGAAGCCGTCCTCGTCGGCCAGGCATCTCGCTGGTCCGTCATCTATGCCATTGCCATCCAACAGCACGGGCCCCACCGGCGCGATCATCCCACCAGGTCTCGGCTCCTTCTCGCACCACCTGCCGTTCTTGGGCTCGATGCACCATCCAGCGCCCAACCTAGGGCTATCCTTCTCCGCCGGTCTGCCGCCGCTCGGCGTGCAGCACATGGACACGGTGGATCGGTTCCCGGTGGCAAGCGGCGGTGGTACCACCATAGGTGCATCGCTGGAGCAGTGGAGAGTGCAGCAGCAGTTCCCTTTCTTGACAGGAGGAGGAATACTGGACCTTTCGCCGGCGTCGATGTACCAGCTGGGTTTGGATGCTAACCGAGGAGGCAGCGGCGGTTCAGCAGCGGCGGCGGCGGCGTTTACGTTAGGGCAGACCAGTGCTGCAACGGCTAGGCAGGAAGGATCAATGAAGGTGGAGGACAGTAAAGGACAAGAAATGAGCTTACAGAGGCAGTACATGGCGGCTCTACGCCACGGTTCACAGGGTGTCTGGGATGGAAATGCTGGTAGCAATGGTGGCGACGGTGGCGGCAATGGCGGTTCTACTTCTAGTTGGCCGATGGACATTCCTGGATTCAATTCTTCATCGACCGGTGGCGGCAATGGCAGTGGCATGTTGTAGTGCACGCCTTCTTGTGGTCAATGTCCTAATCAAGATGGCAATGGCATTGTTCAGAGGCATGGTTAACTTTGAGCAAATGCTACCTAGGAAGGAGGAACAAGAGATGGTCAACCCATCGGTCTGTTCATCAGCTGCTATTCTTCATCCACGACTGTAGAAGCACTGCTAGCTCATGATGATCACAGGTAGGAGTCTAAGTTAAAGTTGCTCTTTGGTTAACCCCTTTTCTGCCATTTGGTTATTTGAACTCAGAGGTTGTGCCTGCATTGTGTCCATAGCACCACTTTTCTACTTTTTCACACACTATCATCCACAGGGATTAATTAATTAATCAAACTTGGTGCATGGGGGTATACTATTTGATAAGTATATTTGACATGGAGACGGATCAAATTGTTTCATTATTATTTGTGTGATGAAATTTGCATGAAAATAATTTTGGTTTGTTCCCAATTTACTTCCTGGAGAATATGTATATGTTTGCTTCTATCCGTTGCTGTATTATGTGTGTATGATAAATAACATTGCACAACTACAGTTCAAGCACGTATGCAATTAATATAGGAGCTGTAACATCTTAGTCACATGCCTCTGGTATTAATTAGAAGAGCACAACAACTCATTAGGCCAGTCTCGGTGGGGATCGAGGAGTATCATTGCACAGTTAAAAACTTGGTAATTGTGCTGGAGGAGTATTATCACTATGACACTCATCTCTCATCTTATGAAACTCCACCTCCTCATTCTTCATAAATGACTCTGCCATATTAGCAAATTTGCTGGCATGACATTTAATACTCATAACACTCCTATGACACTTCCATTGATATTGTCCTTAGTAAATTAGCTTTGCACTCATAACATCAGTCAAGTAATTATATTGTTATTTTCTTTTTGATTGGTAAATAGGGAATATGTCAACGGCTCAACGCATATTTTTCAAACTTTACAAGTTAATTTTTATACATCATATACATGACTTTATGAGTGTGTACGGCTGTGATGCCGTCGCGTTACTGATACAAATACTAGTTTCATGATCTTTCTTGATAGAATGTGTATCCAGACAAAAAAACTACTAACCGTATGTGTATCCCAACTAAACGGTTCGATCTGAACTTAGATTAGTGTTGTATACAAAGCCTTTCACTTGATTTTACTTCCAATAGGAGTGAAAAATGTATCCTGTGGATTATGAAACAATTTAAGAGTATGTCTTTATATGCTAGCTAGCTAGATCTTCTTATTTTCCGTGAATATTTGTCTAGAAAGCACCAATGCTAGTATGATCTAGACAATTAACTAGGTGCTACGTACAGAACTAGCTATCTAAATCATTTCTGCAAAGACAATTTTATGTTAGTAGTTTTTTCAGCACAAAGGCACTCTTCACACCAAGGCACCTGCAGCTAGCTAGTTCTTCAAGTTAAAAAAAAAAGTGCACGTGCAGTAACAAATGTTTCACAAATAAACATTTGCCAATATGCCAATATAAAAATCTTGCCAGTAAAGGTGGTATCTAATATAATTAAGTTTAAAGAGCCAAAATTGTCAGGATTTTTTCCACACTAGAGGAAGTGAAAAAAATATACATGGGAACAATTATTTATCATTCTTTTATTTCTCGATCAAGATCTTGTCTGGGAAATTTCCTTTTCTATGCCTTTATTTGATCATTTTCTTGAACTTGGCCCCACGAATATGTCTCAAAGCCCCATCCTTTAATTTTATGCCGCCCTTTTATGCTTTTACTCCGATCCTATCTATTTGGCTGATTAACAGTTACATGCATGCATGCCCAAAAATTGTATTTAAGGGGAAATAGGTGGACTATAATTAACCATTCAGATAAACAATAGTTTCACATTGGTTTTTTAATTTTATCAAAACCTGGAATTTAGTTAATCCTAAAATTTCCCAGAAATAAATCATCCTATATCTTCAAAACATGGTAATTGTATTAAAGTCTCTCGCTTAATTTGAGACGAGAAAATAATTTGTTGACACGTAGTTAATCTTGAAATGTAATGTCTAGCTATAGACTTTCATTGGCTGCACCTTAAGAAAATTACTCAGAACACGATTATTACGTACTAAATACCTGCACGTATACATACATACTAATTAATCTAGACGTATGCCGGGGTCATCATGGCCTCATGAGGTAGATAAATTGAAGGTGTATATATAGTACAGATATATATCCCGCTTTCAAATCAGGTACGTAAAGCTAGCCGGTGCATGTGTGCATGCAAGCTTTTTATCAGGTTAGCAGAGTATTGTCAGTGTACAACTTGATGTAACCCCTTGTCAGGTCACTTGGTGCCCGGCCGTAACATGATTGCATTATGATTGGAAACGGTTCGTTTTCCTTATTGGAGCTCGCTGATGATGATGATCATGGAGCTATGCACATAGCAACGCATACTTACGTAAACAAAGTGCGTTCTGATTATTAAGTAGTGCTCTATGACATAGTAGTGTGTGTTTATCTTTTAATTTCGTCATTATATTCTATGCGTCGATGTGTCATCGTGGTAGTGCCTAGCTATATGCATGTACTCTGCTAAAGCACTTTCGCAACTTCCCAAGCAATAATCGAAATGGAAACGCTAGCTCTCTGTGTGTGTGTGCATTAATCGATCACTTGTCACACATCGTTCACCAAACAATACTGTTTAGTTAGCTTTAGGCCCTGTTTAGTTCCCACCCCGTAAATGCAAAAAAGTCGTAAACGGAAAAAAGTGAAAAGGAACTTTGCTAATTTGAAGTATTAAATGAAGTCTATTTACAAAACTTTTTGCATAGTTGGGCTGTAAATCGTGAGACGAATCTAATGAGCCCACTTAATCCATGATTGCAACAGTGATGCTACAGTAATCATCCGCTAATTATTGGTTAATTATGGATTAATTAGCATCATTAGATTCGTCTCGCGATTTACAACTCATTTGTGCAAAAAGTTTTGTAAATAGACTTCATTTAGTACTTCAAATTGTTAAGATTCCCATAAAAAAAATTGCGTTTACCTGTAAAAGGAACTAAACAGGGCAATCGGTCTATCTACTTCAGTACGAGCAGCAGACGCCTCCGTTTTTGGATGCACAGGCACAGCTTCTGAATTCTTACCGTACGTCTTCATGCATGTCAGCCCAACTGCAATGTTGCAAAAGTTAATAAACGTACGGTCCATGGATAGGGTCGGGTGCTCACCTGAATCCCTGTCTGCTCTTTAGAGCACAGGGTACTATCCCAGCGAAAGCTCAGTGGCGTGTGTGTGTTGTGTGGGTGGGTGGGTGGCTAGATTGCCCCCAAATAATTGTATACTAGCAGACTAGCTAGTAGCATATAGCAATTGATGTGGCTGGTCTCTGAATCTTTCAGTAAGCTAGCTAGGCCGGCCGGCAGCCGAGTAGCTTTGAGAAAGAAGAACATGCGCCTTTTGACCAACCTGCGCACAGTGTTTCGTCGAACTCGTTCATTCATGTCCGGGAGCCAATCGATCGATCGGCCTGCGCAAAAACCTAATACCACTGGCGCATGTGTCCTTGTCTCCTTTAATCGCGTCAGGCCCGCGCCTGCACTCCACCACTGCTGCACATATTTCCATCGGTCTTTCGACCACCACCCACATGTTGTGCGATATGCATCTAGCTAAGCTAGCACAGGCTTGGCTAAGCTGCTACGGCTTCAATTCCTTGCGCTTCACTTCTTCTATACCATTCCCATGTTGTAGAGTAGTGTACAGCTGGCGGTAAGTGATGCTTAAGGATGCAAGTGGGTACCCAATGATGTTTTTTTGGACCAGCTAATTAATTCCGATGGCATGTCACTCTAGTTCATTTCTCTTTCCAAATTATTTACGCATAATGCTATTCTAGTTTATTTTATCATTTTTCGGGTCGACCCAACAACCCAAAAATTATCTAACTTTCATCCCTAGTGGTGTTGTCTGTTACGTTTCGCCCGATCAGTGATCAAGAGCTTATAAACTTTGCTGCCTATCAAAGACGTGTAAAGTTTATCTTAGTTTCGTCCAGTAATTTTCAGTAACTTGCCTATCAATCCATGCTCCCGCATGGGCTAATTAAAATTAATATAAAAAATAAAGCTTATAGCTAATAATTATAATTATCTAGCTCACACTCTCTTTCACCTATCAAATACTATAACACATAAATATATATTTATTAATTATTATCTAGTTGCAATAGATTTATTCTGCATCGCACCCCATATGTGTTTGATATATATATATATATTTAATTGAACCATTTGTCTATGAATTGGTATTTTTATCTCTTCCATCATACATAAATACATGCTGACACATATCGTAGGTAATACTTTTATATAAAAAGTAATATAAATAATATTTCATAATGATAGAAATAGTAATTTAGAATTTTATATTGACGCACTTTAATATTTTATTATAATTATATAATTTAGATTCAGATTTAGGGATTACTTTAATTTTTAATAATGATAGTTTACATTTAAATTTAAGGGGTTATTTGTATTATTTTTATAATGACATATGTAGATAATTTACACGAAGATTAGAAGATTACTTTAGATTTTCTTTATAATGGCAGAGCTGGGTAATTTAGATACATGTTTAGGGGTACTTTAGTCTATTTTAATAATGGTAGATATTAGTAATTTATTAGGAAAAAAATAACATATCCAATATCTATTATGATTAGAGTTGTCAGATTGATGTCATGATGTTTCTGATTTCTATCTTTATTTTTTAAGTATCTATAGGATCTTAGGTGTCTTCATGTGAAGTTTCAAAAAAAATCTCTAATTAGTAGTACTAAGATTTTATGATGGCTTCTTGTTGAAAAGGAAAAAACTATTTTTGGTTTTCGCTACCTGAAGTACATAATGTAAACTATATGGAGGCTGCCAATAATTAACGTGAGACGACTGTTTCAAAAAAAAATTAACGTGACGCCTACAATTTTACCCCTTGCTTGCTCTTGCTTTTTCTTCGTACGAATGCATGGCGCGCGAGAGGAAGCAAGATTTCCCTGCATGTCCACGCACTGCTGGAGTGTTGGTCTGATGCCCTCACGAAGGGAACACGCGTGCGGTAAGCGGCGGCTTCGGCGAAGCAAAAAAGCCTGCACGCAAGCCATGCGTACACAGGGCTCGGCATGCAGCGAGCCATGGACCAGATGCCTGCGTACAGATGTGTGCGATCGATCTCCGTCAAGCTTTGGTTAACAGATCGAGAGCATAATTTTGGTTAGTGCTCTATCTTGTGGTGTGGAACATGTTCACTCGAATTCGATCGGTTTCAAAATTTAGCACTACATATTATATGAAGTAACCATGTCGATATGGTTATAAAGGAATGATGAATTTGTTTTTAGGATCAGGAGGAGTCTGCAAAGAGGGAAGAATTAATGTAGATTTATGCAAAGCTCATATATATGCAGTTTAATTATGATTTGTACGTGAGTCCTGCATGCATGCAGATCTCCTTTTCACTCATTCTTTGTCCCCTTTAATTTATGCCTCTGGATACCGGCCGCCCCCCCCCCCCCCCCCCCCCCCCGCAGTTCTGTTTAGTGTTATGACGTGCCCCCATGATACAGTGTCAGAAAAGTTCAATATAATATAACCCAGTAGATGATTAAAGATCATATGTAAATGCTGCATATTGCTGCTGCATCAGCTAGAAATTAACATTGCTGTCAATGAGTATGTAGATAACCATTCTTAAAAAAGGCGACCAAATAGTATTCTTCTTAATTACTGTGGTCTCACAGTGACTACACACCAGCAAGGTATGTATGGAGGAAAAGGTTTAGTAGATGACTGTACTGCTAGCAAAGTATATTGCACTTCGGACCAAATAAATTAACTTATTAACTAGAAAAATTGCCCGCTCAGTAGCATGGATCGATTTCAGTAGACAGTTGTATTCATTATGCAACCCTTAAAACTTTTTTTTGAACGAACAAGCATGAGATTGTGCTTATTCCATTGATAGAGAAGAGTGATTGCAGAAGAGTGATTAACCAGTAATTACAGCAAAAAGAGTTATTCTCGCGTTAGGAGGGACGCAAAGCGGCTAGCCCCAGCTTGAGCCCAAGCAGTGGCCTCGTTCTTTATTTTCGCAAACAGGGAGAGCGCAATGGACTCCCGCTGCTGAAAAACTCTAGAGTTTCTCTCCTTCCAAATTTCCCAAAGAATGAGCATGGCCAGGGTGCGCACTGCCTTTCGCGGAGTGGCTGGCATCGTCGTGATGTTGCGTCGGATCCGGATATGCAACTGTATATTATAGCTACAATAGTGGTCTCTCTTCTCTTGAACAATGGGAGAACTTCACTCTATTTTTTTTCTATTTTAGAAATATCTTGCAAATATATGGATTTTCGGGGATATATATGCTCTTTGTTGTTTCTCATTAGATTGCTAGTAAAATTAGAGGTGAGCAATTTTGTCATAAAATAGATTGAAGGAAGAACAACTTCAGCTCTAGAAAAACTAACATAAAATAAATAGCATCCAGTGCATCACTTTCTTCATTTAAATTAAAAAGTAGCTAGATTCTTGACATGAAAGAGACCCCCTTTTTTTCTAAATACGATCTATATATTCTTTGGACCAAGATGGATCAATACTAAAAGTTTGAGCCATGCAATACAGTCAGCAAACATGGAACCACACTACAAGACACGCACCATCAAGATGATCTATATTCCACAGCCAGCAGGGGAGACGGCGACAAATGATAGAAAAGGCATCCATATGGTCCAGGTACGTGGCTCTGGTTGCTTTCGCTCCCTACCTGGTCCTTTACAACTGTGTGATGGGAGAAGAGAACAAGATTAACAAAGGACATCGATCATGAACACATATGCATGCACTACTAGCAATCAAAAGGCGAGCGGGAAAAAGACAAGCGCAGCCCAAGTTTAAAGCTACTAGTCGAGTGTGTGTGTGCGCGCGCGCGCGCGCTCAAGCTAGTAGCTAGGGCTGATCCTCAGTAAATGGAGGAGCCGAAAGCAAGAGTTGAAGAGGACCATAGCTGCTGGCCTGGCTGGCCATTGGCTTGGCCCCTTGGGGCTGGATGGATTATTGCCTGCTTCACCAGGGAATCAGTGGAGGGTGCTAGCGAGAGTAGTGATAGCGCTGCTGCCTCTATCGATCCCCAAGAGCGCTGCTGCCTCTATCGATCCCCAAGCGTACGTGCAGCGGCAGAGATGAACCTTTCACTGGTACCAAGGCACACGCTGTGTTCCGGCCGGGCCCCCACTCTAGCTAGCTCATGGCATCCATGATCCATGCCATGGCCATGCCCATGTGGTTACTGCGCAGCAACAGAAGGGCTTGCAGCAGTGCAGCACAGGTCAAGTCAGCTTCGCCGGACTAGCTAGCCAGGTCATGAAATCGATCGCGAAGACCATAGCAGCATAGCGCCATACTCCTGCAGCTTAAATTTGAGCTCTTATATAGTAAGCACATAGTATATAACAATCGTGCATTTAATTAACCCACAATATTCATCATCAAATAACATGCATCGAGGCCACATCAGGCGTTTTTCGTGCATGCTTTGCTAAGCTAGCGTACGCAAGACATCTCGATGGCGTGTATCTCGCCATGAGAGACATTGTCAGTCGCCGCCATGATCGTTAGTCGCCGCCCATGGTTCCATCCAGCAGCACAACAACAACATTTACCTGGCCTGGGGTGAATAATCTGAAGAACAAGGACCCACCATACCAGCTAGCTGGTGGCGCCGGCAGCACAGGCTTCGGGCACGCCAGGCAGCTAGCAGCCAACAGTCCAACGCAGCGCACGCTAGGCGCTGGTAGGAATAGGAGCTACTGAGCTAGTAATCCATAAAAACAGCAGCCGGCGCTGAATCTTAGAAAGATGCGCCTGGGTTATCGGACCCTCGCTGCCATGCTAGCTAGGACACGACATCTCGACTCCGGCCGGGCCAGGGCGCCCAGCAGCCGGCCGCGTCCGTCCTCGATCTTGGGTTGGGTCCTTGTGTCTCTCACCGGCAGCCAATCCCCCATGCGCCGTGTAACCCGCCCACCACACCATGCCAGCATGTATGCTGCTGCGCGTCAGGGCGAGACGATACAGCCGGGCCGACCCGTCCGTCGCCGCCCCGCCTGCCACTTCCGGCACTGCTGGGAGAGCCGCCGCGCCGCGCCGATTCCCGGAGGCGACGCGCCCCGGGTCCTGGTTGCACTCAGCAAGACCGCGACCGCGAGCGCTGGGTCCTTGGGGATCGATAGAGGCAGCAGCGCCCGTCCCCGTGGGCCGTGGTGCGCGCGCTCGGGAATCGGCAGAGACTGAGGAAGTCCTCAGCCGCATGATGAGCCTGGCGGGCTGCTGCTGGCGGCGGTCGTGGAAGCAGTTCCTCCCCGGGTTTCCGGCCAGCGGCTCCTTCCTTCGTTCCCGCCGCTCCGCCGCCGTACCGTGAACATGTGCTAGTACTGTCCTGTGTTCTCACTCTACAGCTCTTTCCCTTTCTGCTTGCTCTCGGTGGCATGCATGCCTGCCACGACGGGCCCCGGTCACTCGAACGCATGCATGCATGCACGCACGCTCGCTGCTCTTTTTGCCTTTGTGCGCATCACGGCGAGTCAGCGACAGGCGCGCAGCTTGTTTTATATATTCCCCCCTTGACCCTTGTGTGTGTGTGTGTATTTAAAAAATAATAATACTTTCCATTATTTTCCACACTCTCTTGTGATCAATTGATCTTGGGAGCACACGCTTAATTCATCTGTAAGCCTGAATTTGTTGGTGCGCCCATGCATACATGAGTGCGTGATTGGCTTGACACGTCACATGCCACCATGACGAGTAGCTAGAGCGCGCGTCCAGCTTTAGCGCTTTTATCCCTCCGTCCATCGATGGCATGATATCATGCACGGGGGCCATGTTTTAACGTATCCGGTCTCCCCGCGTAGCATCGCATCATCTTTATCTCTCCTCGGTGCTATGCATGCGTGCTTGATCGAGTACGTGCTTTCGTTTATCTTATACATGGCGTATATAATATATATAGTATACGTATTAGAGTAAAATACATGGCCAGTCCTCGAAATTATCAGGATGTGTCATCTCGGTCTCTATACTTATAACACTAGGAATCCGGATCCTTAAATTTGTCAGGGTGTGTCATCCAGATTCCTAAACTTAGAAAATAAAAAATCCAAGTACATGCAACGATTAAAAGTGGTTTCAGACCATGTTTATAGTTTAAAAACAAATCCAGTGAATAATAGATATAGTATTTCAAACCATAAAAATATCTCTCAACCCCTAAAATTCTCCAAACATTACAAAAGATATACTAGAAATACATCAGAGCCTAAATAAAATAATTGGAGCTCATTAAAATATCTCATGAAAAAATATTTTTCACATTCTCCTAAAGCTAAATCTAACTTTTAGAACTTTCCAAAAGTATTTTTCATGAGCTCTAATTATTTTTAAGCTTTCCATGCTCTAATTTTTTTTAGGCTTAGAGATATTTCAAAAAAAAAAGATAGTAGAGATACATTGGAGCACGGAGAGTCTAAGTAAATAATTAGAGCTTATGAAAATACTTTTGAAACTACTAAAGAATTAGATTTAACTCTAGGAGAATGTGAAAATATATTTTCACGAGATATTTCATGAGCTCCAATTACTTTATTAGGCTCTAAAAATTAGATATGTTTTTTATTCAAAATTCTCCAAAAATTACAAAAACTATATCTATCATTTGTTGGATTTTTTAACTAAAAATGTGATTCGAAACCACTTTTAATCATTGATTAGACTCGGATTTCTAATTTTGTAAGTTTAGGGACCGGGATGACACATCCTAACAAGTTTAAGGATCAGGATTTCTGATTTTATAAGTATAGTGATAGGGGTGACATACCCTAACAAGTTCGAGGACTGGCTATGTATTTTTACCTTGTGTATTATGTAGTGTCGTCTTGTATCACTCGAGTTCCATTTGTTGCTCCTTGATTAGAGCATAGCGTTTCAGCCTTGCTGCGTTTTAATTAATTTCTCCTTAGCGACCACCCTAGCTAGCTATATCTAGCATTTTAGTCTGGCACTAATAACGGCAAGGTTACTGTTGCGCCCTTGAGAGCAAGGCTAATAATTTAGCCTGCTGCTGGCTGCAAGAAGCTTTACATCTCATCTCTCAACCCACTTGTATAGTGGTTTAGCCCTTCATCATTAATATATGGCCCACTTGTCTATCTCACAAATTTTCTTGGTTCTTGTGTCCAAGCTGGTTGTAAGCTAACAAACAGCCCACTTCTTTTCTCTCCTCCACCTAAGCATTTAGGCTGCTTTTAGCCCATCATAATACTTGTTCTGATAGGTTGATTTGTTGATGACTTCTGACAGAAAGAAGCTAGTCTCCTACTACTCCTTTCTACGCCTACATTGATCTCCGAAATCTGAATGAAGAGACTACTATCTAGCTAGCCGCCTAGTCTTGATTTATTTCAGTGTTCAGATCGAAAAACTGAAGAAAAAATACCACTGTATATAGCTACTTAAAAAACGTAGACTTTTCCGATGTTTGCTCAGTTTTTTATTGAAAGAAATTGTTTCCTCAGTTTATGTTCAATGGTGATTAAAGCACATTAAGATGCCCGGCTAATATACCGTTCTGCTTGACAAATATAATGTATAATGAAGTACTACTGCATGCATATACTTCTCTCTAACGTTGAACTGGCAGATGGCGAATTAACCATCATTTCCTGGGTCCCTGACGATCGCGATTGATCGTTGGTGGGATCAGCCCCGGCCCCCTGCATCCCCATCATCGTCATCATATCGCACTAAAGCTACGCAATTGATCATACAGCCACATGTGTAGACGTCGCGTCGATCTATGATCGGACCCGGCAGTGAGCTTTAAGGCCCCTTTTTTCTCTCTCTCTTTAGCGTACGACTGGCTTTTCTTAGTTAATTAATTTGTCCACGGCCTCTTTAATTCGTCGTTAGGTTGTCGTCCGGTGCAGTATAATCAATCAGGTGGTGATGATTAAAAGCGGCCATAAGCGATGAGAGCTGTTTAGGAAGCCGGTGATTTGTGGGTGAGTTGTTGGAGATGAAAGTTGAAACTAGCTACACTCCGTTCGGCCGGCTGTGGTTGTTGGTTGGTGCTGATTTGTTGTGAGAGAAAAATACTACTCACTGGCTGGTGGCCGGTGCTGATTTTTTTTTCTTCATGCTAGACTAGAAATATGGTAGTATCTCAAGCTATGGCAGAATGCTTTGAGAGTCAACCATCAATTCTAATAAGCCCCGTTCTTTTGTGGTTCATACCAGGTCAAATCAGGGTCTGACTCTCAACAATAATCTCACCCTCACGCCCGGACCCTGCATAATTGCGCAATGGAGCGAGCAAGGACAAACCAGGCAGTCCTACTCCTTCCCTAGCCAGCTACCGTACCACGTCAAAAACTGAGACCTTCCTCTCAGGTCTCTCGCCACGAGCACGAGGGCTCAACCAACGTTGACGGGGAAAGGCGCGGGCACGCGCATGTGCCCCGGCCGGCGGGGGGCATCGGCGTGCACCTCCAGCACCCCTCCCTCCCTTTCGGCCGCGCTGAGCCCTACCGCCGCGACAGCTCAGTTTGTCCCGAGCGACACTAGCTAGCTAGTGTGGCCTAGCTCGCCGGCCTCTCGAGCCGGGGCAGCGGCAGCGGCAGCGGCACATCGATCCGTCAGAACTGCTGCCCCGGCGCGGCGTGCACACGCCGGCGAGGACTTGCCCACCCAGGTGTGGCGGGGCACGGGACTGTACGGGGCGCGGCGCGCCACGAGGGCACGATGTGCGGCCCGGTCTTGTCTGTCCCGGCGACAGCGCAGCGCTGGCGCCCCCGCCCTGTGCTGTCGAGGAGCTACGGGCTATGTTGCAGATCAGCTCGTGATGCATGTCGCGCACGCAGGGTCAGGTGCATCGAAGGGTCCAGGTAGGCAAATAGGATAGCTGCTCGGATGATGGAACTGAACCTGCAACAACGGACACGCAAATATACATGAGTTCATGTAGGCAAGCTCCAAAGTGAAGCGTACCACAGATGTCCAGCCCCAATACTTAGATAAGTCCCCTTTCTCTGGCGCTGTCTGCCTGGCAGCAGTATTTCAAATTTTCGATTCAACTTTCCTGGTTAGAGCAACTGAGGAAGCAAGAATAACAGGGCACAAATGCTCATGATCCCAACATGCCGATTCTTCCTCAGTTCCGTGCACACATGGAGCTATGGACTATGGCAGTTCAGCAGTGATGGGATAAAAGGAACATGCAACTGGACAGAAGTTACACCTGACCAGCTGTGCTATAAAGTACAAATCCAAGATCATTCCACTAAGGCAAGATGTCTGGATGCTCCACGGTATCAAGAATTCAAGACAGAACATGAGTTTGGGATGAACAAACACTTGAACTAAAGCTTTACTGCCGCTCTTTGTCAGGCATGTAAACAACCTAGGACGCCAGTGATTAGTTCTGTACTGGGCACCGGGCACAAGTACAACGACACCTCCCTAAAACTCGAGGATACCACATTCAATCACCGGTACACTGTAGGGACAACGCACGCAGGTTAACAGCTGCTTCAAAACTCACTCGTCAGCATGCCAGTGGCCCTAAATCACGCTGCCCAGACCTCCTAGTTTGCAGTGCGCAGCAGAAACCACAAATATCCACAATAGCAATTGCAGGCGATCTTCCACCTGCCAGCTCTGGCCAAAAAACAAGCCACTAACTATCAGAAAAGGTGTTGCTGATCAGTCACCTCATCAATCAGGAATATGTGATGACGTGGGAAGCAGTGATCGCATATCTGCCTGCCCTTGAGCTTGAACAAGGGCCTGAGCCTGTGCCTGCGCCATGGCCTCTGCCTGGGCTTGGGCTTGACTCTGCTGCTTTAGGAACCGATTCATTCGTTCAAGCAGCTGGATTGCCTTCCTCTTTCCTCTGTCTGTGCCACTTTCTGCTAGCTCCTCCAGCAAAGACACGATACCCTGCTCCTGCGCTTCAGCAAGATGCTGTTGCTGCTGTTCGCCATTGCAGAGATGCACCATTACGGCAGCTGCATTTTCTTTGCTCCTAGCAGATCCATTTCTGATAACTCCAACAAGAACAGGTATTGCAGATGCAGCACCGATAGCTGCTTTGCCCTCTGGATGGCCAGATAGGATTGCTAATATCGCAAGGGCCTCATCTACCATACCACTTTCAGTCTCTGTTAGTAGTTCTAGTAGTATAGGAACCAATCCAGCTCTAACAGCCTTGCCCTTGTTGCCCTGATAAATGCACAGGTTAAATAGTGCTGTTGCTGCATCCTTTTTACCCCGTTGACTTCCATTACTCAATAGCTGTACCAGCGCAGGAATTGCCCCAGAAGCCCCAATAGTCACCTTGTTCTCATCAACAATTGAGAGGCTGAACAGTGTGGCAGCTGAATTTTCCCGAGCCTCCATGCTGCCCCTCTTCAATACATGCACAATTCCAGGAACAGCTCCAGATGTGATTATTCTGGCCTTGTTCTCTTCATAGATGGATAGATTCAAGAGAGCGGTAACGACATGTTCCTGGGTGCTAACATCAGTGGTTGATAGCAGGCTAACAAGAATAGGAATAGCACCAGCATCTCCAATGCAAGCACGATTCTCAGCACTACGCTTGGCAAGCTGACGAAGCATACCAGCAGCACCACGTTGATCTTCAAGGTTTTGGGATGAGAGTTTCTGAAGAAGCTCGACAACATTGTTATGCTCCGCAGCAGTACATGACACTGGTGCATTACTAAGTTGAGCTGAGCGCTTTGGAGGCTCTATACCATTCGCCTCGCACCATTGAGTTATAAGGCTGCGTAGGACATAATTTGGAGTCAGGGATTTATTCGGAAGCTTCTGCTGTGTCTTCGGACAGGTGTCATGGCCAGCCTCCAGCCACCTCTCTATGCACCCTCGCTCATAAGTCTGCAAAGGCATACACAAGTAATTATAGTGAACTGAAATGCAAAAGGTCTGCATATTTGAATGGAAACAGGGGGGGGGGGGTGGATATTGGGGGCAAAGTAAGACCTGCCCAGTGGCGACAATAACTGGGTCTTTCATTAAATCCAGTGATATTGGGCAACGGAAATCATCAGGAATAATAGGACATGTTGAATTGTCATTTGGGGAAATGTCTGTTGCACTTGCTTGAGCACCCATTTCAGGGTCTTGAGTCTGCACAAAATCCTTGATCCTCTTCAGGAGCATCGACATCTTTTCAACAATTGCACCAGGATCACCACCACTAGCCATCTCATGCAAGGTAAGAGATTCTTGGTTGAGGTCATGTATTGTAACAAGCTGCAATTTCTCAGATAACCTTCGAAGAATATCAGGGTCAACATTAGCACTGCTGCTCGAGTTATAGACAGACATCAGATCATTGAATAGATCATCATCAGATGAATCCGATCGTTCCTTTGCTCTTTTGAACTGAGCATGCACCAATTCAACCTGCATAGCATCGCAGATATTATGTTATGCAGGAACGAGGGAAAAAAAAACATTGAGACAGTATTGTAAAAAAAAACACTAATGAAAAGAGGAACTCTGGAATTTAGGAGTCTACCTGCTCTCTTACTTCATCTGATATGTTTAGCTCATCAAACGAGATACCAGCTAAGGATTGTTCAAGTCTTGCTGTAATGTCCTGGAAACTCTTCATTATTTTCTCTGTCTCGAGAACCTGCAAATTGGGAGGCATTTAGTCATCTACAGTAAGAAAATGGGCATGGTTGTATATCTAGTGCGCTATCCCTATGTGCTTACTGCCAAAGTGGTCCCTGCACTATTATAGGCTCTAGTACCAAATCATTCTGATTTACAACAAAGAAGCTTGTGGAAACACAGATAGGATTCATTTAGTGCTATGACAGACATTATAAAAAGCACAAATACCACCTGGTAAACTGGCAATTAATTGCCCAGAAAAAGAAAACGGAGGTATTCCAAAGTAGAGAAACCTGAATCTATGCCTGCTTGCTTCTAGGATACCCCTTTAGTTGGCAGAATAGGGAAGCGTCATGTGGAGAACAACTCCCACTGGACTACAGAGTTGCCAGAGCAAGGAACCTGATGGGTGTGCAGGGTGTGGATCGTTGAAGCAGTAGCTGGGATTTGCATGAAAATGATGCACCTCCTGTGACTGGTTCTTATGTTACTGGTGGTTGGTTTAGGGTATTTTCAGCAGGCACGCCTTGAATATGTCAAAACTTAACCTGCTTTAAAACGTTGCAATACGCTTTATTGCAAAATAAAGCAGGAGGGGACCTTTGATATTAAAAAAAATATGAGTAAGGGACATGGAGGCAAAGGTAGTACTCCTTGATTCTTCATGATTTACGATACCAGTTACCAATTGGAGGTAGGAAGCGAAGAGTTTGGTGGTGAAGGTAGAGGAAACCAAGGTGAGATGAGCTCCTAGTGTCTCCACTCTTAGATGGAGACAAAACAGTGACAAGTGATGTGGATAGAGCCAGTTAACAAAGTGGTAATATAAAGGAAAGATGACATATTTGGATGGCATTGAATTGTACCACACTGTCAGCAGTATATACCTAAATAGAGTAATTTACAGTGATGTAAAACTATTTCTTCCTATGCAATCTTCTTACAAGGCCTTATGACTTATGAGCATCCACATCACTGGCACTGCTTGCTATGCAATCAATACACCTAGCATCCAAATTTTGCATAGCTTCTATACTTCCAACCACACATCAAAATGTTTAGCTCACGTTTCTAGTTGAGAATCTGCATCCACAATACCAGATAACTCGGTATTTCACACAGCTGTGAAGCTCGTAGATACTATATATGACCTATTAAGACCGCAGAAGGCCAGAAGCTCAAACTAGCCAACTTTGGAATACCATGATACTGCTGGTTACAGCATAATTAGAAGATATATAATAGCATTCAAACATATGAAGGCTTGGTCAAGGTCTCAAATATCTATGTAAATGGAAAAGATAGCAGACTTGCTCAACAGCATTAAACAATGTCAATTGTCCTGACCCGGCATTGATTTTGACAGCTAGATATTCCAAAACTTAGTCCCACCTTCGACCAGCATTAAGGTTAAGCATAATTCGCATGTCGTAATGACCCAAAAGGATGACAGGCAACAAATTACTCAACATAAGAGAAAAGGGATTACTACGGCTTGTGCAATTGGAAGCGTTTAATTCTGTTGTATCAATACACTTGAATTCCATCCAGTTCGTCAGGCAAAATTCTCTTAGCTCCACAGCGAAATCATAATTCAACACGAAAATCAGTAAACAGAAGAAACTTAAGCAGCGAAGCATAAGCAAGGCGACAAAGCTCCAAGCCATAAAGCGAGAAATCCCACCAGGAAGATCTTGCTGCCGCTGCTGCCGAGCCGGAGCAGCTCGCCGGCGCCATGGAGAGCGTCCCTGAGACGGCGGAGCGCGGCCTCCGACGCCGCGGGCAGCGGCGTGGGCGCCTCCTTGGCCTCCTCCAGCATGGGCACGAGCAGCCGGATCCGCCGCGACAGGTTGCAGAACTGCCGCCTGTACGAGTTCCTGAAGTCCGAGATGGCCGCGATCTCGCCCACCAGCTCGACCAACCGCTCCACCAGCTCCCCTTCCTCCTCCGCCTTCGCCTCCCTCTCCGCCGCCTCCGAGCTCGAGGGCGGCAGCGGAGCGGCCGCCGCCGCCTCGACCGCGTCGGCAGCGTTGGCGTTCGCGTCGGATTTCGGACCGGCCTTCGCTTCCTCGTCCATGGCAGCACAGCTGGGGCTCAGGCCCGGACCCCGTCCTGCGCGCAGCACGGTGGCCGGAGACCGCGCGTGGTGGCGGAGCGTGGGGAAGGGGATTTGGAGTAGGCGAGCGAGGCTGAGGCTCCGCCCTCGCCTAGTATAGCTGCTTCGCTCTGCCATGCGGGCCAGCCATCCGGTCCCACCGGTCAGCGTCATCCCGGCGCTGATATACGAGCTCCCCGAGCCGCTGGCTCCCTCCGCCGCGCCGGCTCGGCTCAGCTCCAGCTGGTGCACCTGAGCTGTGGACCCCGGGAGTGCCAATCCCGAGGCATATGGACGGCGCGACCGCCACCGGTGCATGGGGGTGGGTTCAGGGAGCAGTTTCAGCGGAGCTGTACGTGCACTGGACGGGGTAGCTTTCGGGCTGGGACTGTCTGCGTTTGGATTGCTTTCTGTTACGGTAAATGACAAGTGGGTTTTCCTCCTTTTATCTGCTAATTCGGATGGACAGGAACTCATCAAAACCCAAAAGGCAAAGGTGTCGCCGTCGTGACCCGGCTGCTTTGCGAAGACGAGACCAGGTTTTCGTGGCTAATATCAAAGCGCGCTCTAATCACGAGCGGCGGGACGGTGGAGCCGTTGGTTTGGTAGTGCGTGTGAAGCCGCCGGTGGGGGCCCCACTGCGGTATGAGAGGTGGGCGCAATGGGGAAGCAAGCGAGGTGGAGTTCCCAGTTCTCGCTGCAACGATTACATCAGAGAAAGCTTTTAAGCATTGCTTTTTTCTGTATGCTTTGTTGATGCTAGAAAAAGTTAGTAATGTTGGTAAGATTAAGGGTGCAAATGGGTGATCACCTCCAACCCTCCTTAGTTCAAATATTTATACAACTTCTCCAAATGGAATCCCACTTTGATGACGTAGTACAAATATTTGAAATTAAAGAGGGTTAGAACTGCACCACCTAAAGGTCATCCATTTGCACTCCTTGGTAAGATGTTGTCTCGTCTCAAAACACGCAAAATAAATATTCCACATTTTTTATGGATATTTGATAATAACAGACTAGGCATCACGCTGAAATTTATACATTGTACCGGACGTAATAGGTTGAATTCGATAGGCATCACACGTCACAGTAGTTTGTCATGGAAATATATGTAAGCATATGCATTTTCTTTTCTCTTTTTCTTAGAGAGATACAGAGAAGACATCTAATCTCTAAAGCTTATGAGCCACTAATAAGAGAAAAATAATTGAGTGCCGTTGTCGGTACCCCAGAACTGGGGTACCCCCTCTTGCTGTGTCTAGGCAAGAAGAGCTTTGTAGTTATCCTTAACTATGTCCAGCAGCCGAACCCCTGCGGTCCGGAAGCCCTGTTCACCCGTCAACGGTCCCGGACCCGTCCTCTGGTTGGGAAAGGTCAGGGAGCACCACGTGTTCCGGAAGAAGCAGACGCTCAGCCCGAACAGCCGGAGGCTCCGGACCTCCCGTGGGGGTCCGGGGAATCCCGGACCCCCCCTTTGGGTCTCGGACCCCCGGTATAGTAACCGGACCCCTCACCAAGGGAAGGAATCGACACCCCGCCTCGGGGTGGTCCGAAGCCGCCACGTGTTTGCAAGCACAGACACGTATGTAAAGCCGCTTGGTCTCCATATTAAGGTTCACCTACCGCTGTATTCATCCACTGCGGTAGGAGGACGTCCGTATTGATGTAGCAGAAGCCGAGACGATTCTTTGACCAGGGGGCACTATTGATCGCGTATTACCAAGGTGCATAGTGGGGCTGCTGGCGCCACCCACGCCGCGCCTGTCAGTCTGCAATAACAGGTGGATACGACGGCTCGGCTTCACCCATTATGACGCCTACATAATAGCCTCAACAGGTCACGCCGCAAGCTACGTTCCCCCAACGGGCACCTTGCTGACGGGACAAGAGAAGACCACCCTTTGTCAGAGGGCTAGCAGGGCACGGAAGCGTATCAGAGGAAAGATTCGTTACCACTGTAGCCATTCGACTACTCTGCGCAGTATGCTGCACAGTAACGTTGGGCCCACTTGTCGGGGCCCAACGTCCTATGTATCCGCACCCCTTAGTCTATAAAAGGGGGCGCACGCTAGAAGAAAAACTCAGGCTGGGTAAGAGCCAAGACCCAGCAGAGGATAGATTCATACACAACAGAGATCAAACTTCTCCTAGTGGATGTAGGGTATTACGCTCCGGCGGCCCGAACCACTCTAGATCGTGTGTTCTTGTGTGCCTATCTCAGAGCTAGATTAGCCAAACCGCCTAGTACCTTCCCGAGCACTCCCTCACAGGGAATAGGCGGGTGCGTTCCGCCACCCGGCTGTGGGTACCCTAGAAACCCCACGACATTTGGCGCCGTCCGTGGGGAGGTCAGGCGCAGGCTGGATCTTCAGGCTTCTGGGGGTGTGTTCATCCTCTACAACGGCAAACAAGAAGATGAAGGAAGGCAGGGCGTCACCCACGCCACTTGCCGTGGCACTAGGGCGCCAACGCCCACGGTGTAGTGGCGCACGGCAGCGGCGTTTGTTGTGCGTCGCCACTGCGACACCTCAGAGCCGGCGCGGCAACGCACAGCGGAGGCGCTGCTGGGCGCTGCCGCCCTTACGTCGACTCAAGGTTTTCTCTCAAGCAATGGCCATGCTTCCTCTCCGGCGGCATGACGTCGGCTCAAGGCTTTCTCTCAACATGGAGCCTGGAGCCGACGGCCATCCCGGAGGAAGTTGGCCGTGTCATCCTGCCGTCGCCAGCACCGCCCAAGGAGCTTGTGCTGCTGCAGACAGGGCCCCGCCGCCAGGCGCGGGGGCACCTGGCGCTAGCACCAAGGACAAGCCGGCGAACGACCGCACCTCTCCGCGCTTCGCACCGGTCCTTCTGCTGTGCAAAGGCGTCTGGCTTCCATCGGCAGACGACGACTGCAGGGGGGCCTCTCCCATTCAAAGCCAAAGAATTTTGTCTCATGCAACCTAAGCATATGACAGCTCTTAGGCAAGGAGTGGCCCCCCCGAGCTCCCGAGGTGATGCTGGATGATGCAGTTCAGGCACATCCAGGGCGCCTTCACCTCCGACGACCATGAAGAACCCCGGAGCAGTGGTACCTGCTGTATAGAATGCAGCCGAAGGTTACTCCTAAAATAGGACTGGGAAAATTCCTCCTTTGTAATAATGTGGCGCCTACGTGTGAGTCCAGAGCGGTCAAGGTCCGACCTTGTAAACCCGACCTCTGGCCCTATCGCACAAACAGGCAAGCTACGGTCCGGAGCGGTAGAGGTCCGACCTCGTAATCCCGACCTCTGATGTATACCGTGACAACCATAATAATAAGGGAGATTTTCTTTCTCAGTTTTATCTAGGCTCCACCTTGATTACATTTATTCGCCTTGGTTTAGCTATTCTTTCCTCTGAAACGGAATCTTCCTATTATTTGCTAACAATCCAAGATAAGTTGCTGGCTTGTGGCCAGGTGGGGACACCCCTTCAAGCTGGAAGGCAGTTCGGACCCCTAAAGACCTGGTCCGGAGAAGTAGTACTCGTATCCTGGGGTAGAGAAGCTCCGCGTAGCTTAGCCTTGTAATGTACCCTAAGTTTACGTACTTCACTACCCTGTTACAAGTACTCTAGTATCCGAGAACTGCTGTCTTTAGAGGTCCCGAGCCCCCTTCTAGTATAAGGCTTGGTTTCTCGCACCTTACTCTCAGATCCGGTGATATATTTCATCGGATCGTCAGCAACGACTCAAGTCCACTCCGGTGGCCCGCTCTGGCGGAGACCGCTCACCACGGTCGCTCCAAGTCCACTCCGGTGGCCCGCTCCAGCGGAGACCGCTCGCCACGGTCGCTCCAAGTCCACTCCGGTGGCCCGCTCCGGCGGAGACCGCTCGCCACGGTCGCTCCAAGTCCACTCCGGTGGCCCGCTCCGGCGGAGACCGCTCGCCACGGTCGCTCCAAGTCCACTCCGGTGGCCCGCTCCGGTGGAGACCGCTCGCCACGGTCGCCAAGATTCGTTACCACTGTAGCCATTCGACTACTCTGCGTAGTATGCTGCACAGTAACATTGGGCCACTTGTCGGGGCCCAACATCCTATGTATCCGCACCCCTTGGTCTATAAAAGGGGGCGCACGCTAGAAGAAAAACTCAGGCTGGGTAAGAGCCAAGACCCAGCAGAGGATAGATTCATACACAACAGAGATCAAACTTCTCCTAGTGGATGTAGGGTATTACGCTCCGGCGGCCCGAACCACTCTAGATCGTGTGTTCTTGTGTGCCTATCTCAGAGCTAGATTAGCCAAACCGCCTAGTACCTTCCCGAGCACTCCCTCACAGGGAATAGGCGGGTGCGTTCCGCCACCCGGCTGTGGGTACCCTAGAAACCCCACGACAGCCGTTACTTCACACATACAACAGCAAGATAAACATCTTTAGCAAAGACGATCAAGTGGGGAAGTGGGTGTAACACCTGCCTCGCGGACAGTCCGCTCGGGGCCCGCGGACAGTCCGCCAGGCATCGCTCAGATATTTATCTGGATGGATGTGGGACCCACTCGTCATCTCTCTTCCTCCTCACTTCGTCCAGAGCCGAGCGGGGCCGAGCGCTCGCGCCGTCGTCGCCCCTTTTCCATCGATCTCCCTCCTCCGGCCACCAAACCTCGATTCCTCGTGCGGGAACCTTCCTCGGCACCTCCTCCACCTTCCCAAACCCCCAGTCCGGCTTCTCCCCGGCTGGAATCGCCCAACCCCCACCGGTCACCATTGGAGGTGCTTGAAGCTTGCTCCACCGTCGATCCGCCTCTCCGGTCGTCCTCCACTTGAACCGACCGCGGGAATGGATTCGTGGTGAGTTCCTTGTGCTTCCCGGTCTTTTTTTCCCTTCCTTGGTGCATCGTCGGCGCCGGAGAACGGCCGCCGCCGTCCCCGCCGCACTTACTGCCGCCTGTGGCGAGGGTCAGAAGCTAGGTATCGCGAGGTGCGGACAGTCCACCGGTCAAATAGTTTTCGTCTAGGGACGATGTTGTCTCTGGTAGTTTAGCAAAGTTGACTGCGGACAGCCCGCTATAGGGGAGCGGACGGTCCGCCGTTGAAGCTTGAAGTTTTTCCAGAGACGGTGTCTCTGGTGGGGTTCGCAGGATTTAACTGCGGACGGTCCGCCGCTTGGGCGCGGACAGTCCGCAGTAGAGTCTAGGATTTTGTCCAAAGACGTTGTCGTCTCTGGTGGATTGAATACGTGAACTGCGGACGGTCCGCCAAGGGGGGCCGGACAGTCCGCAGGTAGAATTAGGAGTTGTTCCAGAGACGTTGTTGTCTCTGGTGGGTCGGTAGAATAGTACGGCGGACGGTCCGCCACTTGGGCGCGGACAGTCTGCAGGGTATTTCAGTTAAAGTAAAATAGTTACATCTTTGGGATGCACTCATTTATTTCATATGCATACGTGTAGCATCCGCAACTGAGGGCGCTGTATTTGAGGTGATCGCGGCACCGCAGGAGCAGCCGACGCAAGCCCAAGAGGAGAGGTGTGAGCACCCGGCCCAAGGCCCGTCTGACCCAGTTCAGTGCAGCAGCCCGAAGGCAAGTCCCGGTGCACATCCTATTAATTTTAAATTATGACACCTATATATGTATTTATTACTTATGCATTACATTTAGGAGTTGTTTGAAACCCTAGTTGCATGAACCCTAGGCGTCCTTGAGTTGTACTAGTATGTATAGGACGGTAGAAATGCTATGCTAGATAGGGTTCGGTAGAAGTCGAGTAATTCTTGATTACTCGCGAGATATAAGATGGTTTTATGTTTTCAAGTATGAGTACTAATTTTGGATGAAAGTCTTGGAATGAAAGAAAGAATAGAATCTGAGACCGGGCGGGAGGAGTGTAGTTTCGCCTGTGTCGGTTAAGGACCGAGCCGTTGTTGGCCCTGCTGATCATGTTTGAACTGTACTAACCGCATGCCGGGAGTAGGAGGTAGTCGAAACCGGTAAGCTGAGTACTGCCTTGCTTCGAAAGTACAGAACTTCTACCCACCCCTTAGGGCGAGTCGAGTGACCGCGGAGAATCGGGATGCATATGTTTACTTTTGGTTGTCTCTCGTAGGGCTCGGCTGACTATATGCAGGTGGGGGCGGTTCTGTAGTTCGAGGCAGGGAGGAGAATGGTTGGCATGTATAGTCCGACAGGGCAAATGCGTGCCGTGTTGGTTAGGTCCACCTTGCAAGATTAAATCGAATTGATTCGCCGTCAGTCGCTCTCGGATATGAGCACCTTGGTCACTGCGTCGCAACGTAGTGTTGTTTTGGAGAAAAACGGTTATACCCATATTGATGAACTTTTGATATATCATTTATTGTTACATTATATTTGCTCTAGATTTGGTTATGCAAATATTAGACTATGTTAATTTATATAGAATTTGGGCTAAAACAAGGAAAGTGAGGAATAACTTTAGTTGCTGTTTCTGCAAAATAACCACCAGCCAAAAGCCTTGCATGTCTAGGTATGTGGGCTAAATTATACCCACTGGTCGGGTAAGCCTTGCTGAGTATTAGCATACTCAGTGTTTGTTGCCACAATTATTTCAGGGCACGCAGACGTAGACTTCTGTCTCTGCTGCGCCAAATTCATCCGCCGTGATGCAGAGGGATGGGAGGTTGTGAAGCCAGACGTCTAGTTAGGGATCTCCCTAGGGCACATTTTTGTTAGTCGTAGACCCCCTTTCCTCTGGTCGAACCCAGATTGAGTAATGCAAAGTTTGTAAATTATGTATTTATTCGTACTTGGTTTGTAAAACCTAAAGTAAAGTATTATGTATTTTTGTTGTATTTTCAAATATGTGTCGTGCTTGTACCATCTGTGCCCACCTTCGTGTGGGACTATTGGTGATGTTTCGATCGGGACGTGGGTTGAGAAAGGATCGCCAAATTAAGCCGCTAAGCCAATGAGCCCGATGTGTTCAAATGACGGTCATTACGCTTAATTAGAGTTTTAATTTGGCGGTTCCGTCACAGCGGGCTAGCCCTCGATCCTTACTTCAGGCATGTCTTCATCATCTCATCGACAAGTTGTATTTGGTGAAGTTGATTTCAATGGGTTACAACTATAGCAAATTTGATTAACAGGTAATCTGGGATACGATCTATGGTCAAGGTATCACTGATAGCAACATATATATTGTCGCATATGAACACAAAAAAAGAAATGTTTGGAAATTACGTCATGAGTATCAGATAATAGTGGACTTAGATTATCACAGTTGAAATTTATATATTGTACTACTGTATAAATTTCATACGTGATGATAGTGATTTCTCATTAAAATCTACTGACAAACAATACGAATAAAGGCATTGTTTTGCTTCTTCTTTTTGACTACATGCATAGAAGACATATCTAACCTATATAAAAGCTTACAATATCAACATTTTTGGTATTTCAAGTCATATCAACTTGTAGAGGGAGCTTTCATGTGATCGAAAGGACAGCCGGCATGAAAGTATATCTGGTAGCAAGTGCTATGTTTCTTTACCAAAAGTAGAGTGAACACTTGGGCCAAACAAGGCATTATTTACTCCAGATGTTTCACTAGATCAATGATGAAAACCGAGCTGTATTTATGAAAAAGTACTTCGGCTAGGTTTTCTGTAATCTAGCATCCTTTCTCCGGCAAAGACACTCACGGATTTTTTGCCTGTTCCGTATCCTGCCGGCGTTCCTAAAGATTCGTCATTCTATACTTTGCTGCATCCGCAATCATGCAAACCTTTTGCCGGCGCCCCTTGTAATCGCCGAGATATGCTCCTTCCTTGCAGGCAGGCACGCTCCCCTGTCGCCGAGCTGTATCCGCCGGCTCACAGGCAGGCACGCAGCTTATCGCGCACCCAGGCTCACTCTGCCAGGCTCGGCTCGGCCTCCCACTTGCGGCTGGCCGCGGCGCTCCCAGCCGCGGGCCGTGGGCCCAATCCCGCACATGGACTGACGTGTTCCCCGAGGGATCCCGGGCCCACTTGCCAACCACCAGGCGCGTAGGCGGAGGCTCGTCCGGGGGCGGATCCCGGCCGTCCAGCCCAGATCCCACGGGCCAGAGGAGAAAGCCGAGGCCTCGCGAGGATCCGCCGCGGGCGCGCGACGCCTGTGCGGCTGTGCTGGTCCGCCCGCGCGGCGGCGGCGGGACCAGGGTTCGAGGGGCGGGGTGGGGCCGTGGGCCCCACGGGCGCATGTGACCGTGGGGGTGGCGGAGACCGCAGAAAGCGCGAGTCATCGGCGCGGACGGACTCGCCGCTCGCGTCCAGCGTGCGCGGGTCCCGTGCGGCGCCGGCCCCACGCCTGGAAGGGCGCCGCCGCCGCCACCACCCACCGGGTCGGTCGACGAGTGTCGTGTCTCGGTGTCCGCGGTGCGCGCCGGGCCGGCCGTAGCCGTACCCTGTGGCGGCGTGGCCGCAGGCGGCAGAGGTGACGTCGGCTGGTCCAGTTGCCGAGCCAGAGGGCAAGCACACGGCAGGAGCGGCGATCTCGATGCGTCCTTGGACGATGGTCGATGGAAGCAGGGTACTCCACCACAGGTCCACAGCACCACTTTCTCAAGAATAGTTCTCTCTTCGTTTCCTTGCGACGAAGAATAGTTTGTTTCTTTGTCAGGGCTCAGGAGCACTGTGCTTGTTTCCACTGTTTGAGCAGCCGTTGAGCCTTTTCAGCATGGGCCTCGTCAGCAGCACACGAGCATGAGAATCACATTGGATCGGCCCGGTCCTCACGCACAGCTGAGAAGAGAGAAGTGAACCCAATTTGCTCGAGATAACAAAACCAAGTCCAAGTATCCTAATCACAAGCTGTTACCGACCATAACGTGAGTGTCGGGCTATGTTTTTTTTTTTTTTGACAACGGGCTATGGTACTTTTGTTTGGTGAAGCGAGCTTTTCCGGCCGGGGTAGCCGGGTACCGTTGCCGTGGCGGCATGTACTGGCATGAGTTTGGCAGGCCGGTGGGTGTGCGAAAGCCGAGGACGAGCCAGGGGCCCAGGAGGCATTCCTAGCGCCCGTCTGGCCGTCCACGAACTCAGAGCCCAGTTTTGCACGGTCGGAGCGGCCCGTGAGCTGAAGCGCTGGACTGCGGTCCAGTTGGAATTTGGAACAATGCGGAGTGGGCCGTCTCTTTGACCTCAGCAGCTGTAATTTCTTTTTAAAAAAATTGCGGGAGCTCCGCTTTGTCGTTTAATCAGGGAGAAAAGAGCAAGGTTCAAAGTGCTTGCAATGACGATATCACATCAATAAAGAAGTTCTCGATATCTAGAAAAGCGAAACTAATCATCAAAAGAAGATAACTCCGATCTTCCGCGGGCTATATTCATGCACTGTATCTCGAATTCGATCTCCTGAATCTCCTCCACTGATGTTGTTTTTTTTGCTAAAAAAAACCTGCTTGTTTCTCGTCTTCCGGATATTTCATGCGCTATAGATCATCAAAGTCGCCTTGAGTTGTCGAGCCTTCTTTGATAGGTGCGTTGATTTCTTCTCCCACTAATCCATCACTTCGATTCCTTGAGCCGCTTCTTGATGATAAATTGTGTCCAATTTTCCATTCTGTCCCAAACTTGCTGAGCAGAAGTGCAATGTAGGTGTGGTGCTGACTCTGGTTCTTAATTACGGAGTGTGCAAATTAGGTTGCATGGCCATTGCCTAGCCAGTAGCTTATGTGCTGTCAGGATCTTGCATTGGAGAAGCCAAGCAAAGAACTTGTCCTTCCTTCAGTTTATGCTCGCCAAATGTTCTCCCCACGAAAGTGCTATAAGACCCATGCAACTGTAATTTGTTACACTTCAGTTCCTCTCAAAATAGTCGCAAAAAAAAGTTCCTCTCAAAATAACTGAATAACAATAAAATACGGAGTAGATGATAGACCGAAGGAGTAGAGTATATATTTAATAATTTATTTTAATCCTCTGCACGAGACTTGTATGATTTTCGGTCATCATTGTGACGACAACAAAAGATCCGACTAAGTTGCCAAAACATGAACCTGAACTAGAATATGAATCATTGGACATACAGTAATTTTTATTTCTGGAACAGGGGGTGACACTGCGCGTCATCCGTACTGCACCAGCAGCTTCTAATCCAAAAGTTTACTGCCACTGGATGCAATCTGCACGGTTCATGGAAGCCCTTCGACGGGGAGGCGAGCGGCAGGCCCCGATTTTTTAACCCAACTCGAGCAACAGCAATGGAGGAAAGTGGCTAGCTGACGTATGCAGGTCATATGGCGCACCTGGTCGCAGTAGGTTGCCGACTTGCAGCAGCACGGCGTGGAAGCTTTTAATACTGTTAAAATAATAGTATTACTGAAAGATGTTAATGCTTAACCCGGTGTCATGCAGCACATGTAGGCATCATTGGTCTGTTAGCCTCCGCGCTGTCGCTCCCACCTGCTCTGCTCCGTCAATGCGCCTCGCGTCGTCCATAGTTTTTTTTTTTGAAAGGGCGTCGTCCATAGTTGGATCCAGCCAACCATCGCGCCCGGCCTTCTCTTCTCCTCCACGGCTTTAGAAATTGGTAGCCACAGGCTACGGTGGGAGGCTGTTTTTCTATGCCGAAATGCAGGGTGGGCACACGTCACGCCGGTACACCGTGCTTTGATTATGCACTTGCTAACACGCACACCGTGTGTCTACATGAGGCCAAACATTCTGTAAACAATGCAAAAGCTTTGGATTGGAACGGATAGGCTGACAGTGCAGAAAACGGTTAGGTTGGGTGGCCGTACTTTTTGCATTTTTGGTCTTTTTCTTCTAAAGATTTTCACATTCGATCTTTAGGGAAAAGCATAAAAAATGCAAAGTATGGGTTAGGCCATGCCGCCGCGGCCGCCGTGTCTAGCCTATAATTGAGGAGGATCGCTTTCCCGACATCGTATAGAGAGCATTTTCCACACTCGATGTGGACACTGGACAATGACATTTTTTTTACTGCTAGTGAGGGTGGAGACCAATTGACTAGCGAGCAGGCTCAGCTGCCACTTCCAGAGGCGGGCCAAGTATTTGCATGGGTATTCAACTAAATATCCTAAAATTTGTATATAACATATATATGTATCAAAAATAGAAAACAACATATGTATTTCGATCTCATATTGCCTTTTGGGCTCAAATAGTTTACTTCTCACTCTTATTTTGGTATTTAATTATATGCTATAAATCTATACTTTATGCTGTCAAAAAAAAATTCACCCGCTGAAATTTTTGAATACCAAGACTCCAAATCCTGACCATTTCTGTAGTACAAAGTGTATGCTTCTCGTGGAGGTGGAATAGATCGCGTCAGGGTCAGCTCGGCAAGGTTAGTAAAATAGTAGTAATTGGATTTGTTGTGCAGAAAATGGAACTCCCCAGTCCCCAGTACGTGTAGATAATTGGCGTGTCGCGATCGGGTCATGCATGCTTCGTCCATACCAATTAAATCCTGTCTTGCACGTGTCGAGTGGATGAGCTTGCATATATTGCTTTTTGTTACAAGAGAAAACTGCAGATAATGCTGCTTTTTTAAAGTGAGGGTAGTACAGTACCCTCGTGAGTCGTAAGCCCACAAAAGGATAATATTGCATACTCACGGAATGAATCTCTTACATGCTGTCACGGCTCACGGCCAAGGATAACGGTATGGATAAAACTCATCTGTAGATTTTTGCTGTTTCGGTAAAACCAGTTAATATGGTTTCGCTTCAACTTCAAGTGGAAGAACTATCAGCTCTTACAAAACTCTCGTGGATTCTTTTTAAGTGGCACGAAATGGGCCTGCACTCCTCTACACTTTTGAGGGAATTACAATCAATAATATAGGAGCACGCACTTGTAAAGAAAAAGGAGAACCACTTTTTTTAAGAATATATGGCTTCCTACTTTGCGAAGCCACCTGAGGTATCTTTTCTGCGATGATAAAGCAACTAAGAGCGTACCAATGTGGCCATTTTGCTTACTGGCTAAGAGATGCCATCCCTCTCGGCCACGAACACGATTGATTCATGGTCCAAGGACCCCCCACACTCCGGACTCCACTACTCCATCGCTTCCCCTCGGCCACGCACTAGCTTCAGGGGCCGATCAAGAACACGATGCCTCGCGCCCTCGCCTCGCCTTTTTCGTCGAGCGTCCTTGTCCGTCCCTACGCCAAGGCGCAGCCCTTTATTCATGGCCGTGTTTGGTTTGATTGTGAAAAAAATTTGGTGAAACTTTTCGCAACTTTGACCACTAATTAGAGGTATTAAATAAAGTATAACTACAAAACCACTTCGCAACCATAGTAATGTAGCATTTACTGTATCTAATGAGGCCTTTAACCGTACGATTAGAGAATGATTAGAGTATAATTATTGTAGTATTACTGTATCTAATCATTGACTAATTAGTCTCATTAGATTCAGCTTGCAAATTTATATCTATCTGTGAAAAGGTTTTGCAAATAAACTTCGTTTAATACGCCATGCATGAAAAATTTCTTGGTGAAAAAATGATGGTTTCTAATCAAACACGGCCATACCCTCATCATCAGAAAGCTCGGAACAATCGAGAGAACTCTGGCATGGAATGGACACCGGCTCTCGCGGAACGCGGATCGGACAGACTCCAATGGTCTGGTCTGGTTGTGTCGACGACGAGTGGACAGTGCAGTCGTGGTGGTACGCCCCCGGCCAGAACAGCCTGTGCGCCATGAAAACGCCAACCGGGCCGGGGAGGGACGACCGCGTCGGACAGAAAATATTTGGTTTGCCGCCGACCGCCGACGGATAGATTTCTGAATCGAGCCCTCGGCGGCCGGCGCGCACGGCACGGCGCAAGGCGGCTTCAGCCTGTTCGGATGGACTGAAAATTAGGCGGCTGGGTTGTTGTGCCCGGTGGGCGGCGGTCCAAGTCCAGCCGTTTGATGGATAAGTCGTGCCTCGGACTGCTACCACACTCCCAAATCCTCTGCCGTTCGGTTGCGAGGCACGGCTCCGACTAGGCAGTAGGCTAAAGTCTATCTGACCTCCTCCAACTTTCATGGTAGTCCGAATTTCCTCCCTAAACCAGAAAACCAGTTTTTTTACTCCCGAAACTATGCAAACCGTTTACTTTACATCCTTTCGTGGTTTTGGCAGCGGTTTTAGCTGACGTGGACCATCCGACGTGGAACTTGTCCGCGTGGGATCCTACGTGGACAAGAGAGGCGCGTGTTAAATAATCGATTGAAGCAATACCCTAGCCCCCCCTCCCCGACAGAACACGCCGCCGCCGCCGCCCGCTCTCTGTCGGCCCCTCCCTCCTCCTTCTTCTTCCCCCCACGATCTCAAACCCTAGCCTCTCGCTGCCCACTACAATGCGACGGTCCCTTTGCCGGAAGTGAAGGCAAGTACGAAGTTGCGGAGCTCGTTTTGCAGGTTAGTGATTTGGATCCCGAGAACTAGTTTATTGTCGTCCTTTTTGCCTTGGATCTGATGCATTGAAGTGTTGCTTTATGCCTAAATTACTTGATTCCAATTAGTTGAATAGATGGTGTTGATGTGTTAATTGTAGAAGCATTTGTGTGTTTTGGTAGAAATGGACATGCTGGAAATGCTTACAGTTAGATTCCATTTCAACGGGGAGTTTGTGAATGATGGCAAGATTTTACAATATGTTGGAGGAAGTGAGCAAATGTCATATATCGACCGAGACAAAGTGTCCCTGCCAGAAGTCATTGGTCACCTAAAAGACCATTGTGCAGTTGAAGAAGGCACATTGCTTCATTGGTTATTCCCTGGCCGAGAATTGAAGAGTGGTCTTCGTGCTTTGGTTGATGATAAGGTGTGCATTGAAATGGCAGGTGTCACATCTGAAGGAGAGGTTGCAGAGATATATGTTGAAAGTCCAACGTTTTTACAGGAGTCAGATAATGGAAGTGGTAGAACAAGTAATTATGAGGATGAGCTTGGGGATATGGATGTGGCAGATGAAGAAGATACAGAGGCCGAAGAACCAAGAAGGCAAATAGTGGTAAGGAAGTCATGCAGTAGGGAGGAGATTCAGAAACAACTTTTGGCACTTGAGGTGTTTTACACCAGCCCAAGCAAGAAAGGAAAGGAAAAAAAAGAGGATGTGAGAGGAAAGAAAAAGGCTGCATGTCCTGATTCTAGCACTGATAGTGATTACCTGCCTGGAGATACATGCTCATCAGAAGATGATGAAGAGGCTGCCGAGATATTGAAAATTTTTAAAGAATTCAAGAAGAAACAAAAATCTGGGCAGAGTGCTACATTGGATGATGTGGTACTGGAAGGGGCAGCACATGCTTTTCCAGTTGGCTTTGAAGGATATGATGAAGGAAATGAAACCCCATATGCAGGTAGCAGTGATAATGAAGACTCTTTAGAAGAGATTGGACCTAATGGAGAGCTATGTAGGAAGGAAGATGGCTGCATTAGATACAAGAAGAATGGGAAGCCACAGTTTCAGCTAGGTATGAAGTTTAGAAGTAAGAAACAGTTCAAAAAGGCAATTATTAGATATGGACTAGCTGAGAGAAAGGTAATAAATTTTATTAAGGATGACCCTAAGAGGGTTAGGGCAAAGTGTGACTGGAGGCATTGTCCATGGGTGTGTCTTTTGTCCAACAATTCTAGGAGTGAGAGCTGGCAGATTGTGACATTTGAAGACTATCACACTTGCCCCCTAGAAGAGATAATAGGCTTGTGACAGGGAGAATGATAGCAGAAAAATATGAGAAGTTCATTATTATTAATCCAAGTTGGAACTTTGTAAGTATGAAGGAGACTGTACAAGAAGAAATGTTTGCTGATGTTAGCATCTCAAAACTTAAGAGAGCTAAGGCTTTGGTCATGAAGAAGGCACTGGACTCTATGAAAGGTCAGTACAACAGGTTGTATGACTACCAAGCCGAGCTCCTTAGGAGTAACCCAGGTAGTACAATAATAGTGGTTAAGGATCCAGAGTTTGAAGAGCCCATCTTTCAAAGGATGTACATATGCCTAGATGCATTGAAGAAAGGCTTCATTGCTGGATGCAGAAAGGTTGTAGGCTTAGATGGTTGTTTTTTCAAAGGAGCAATAACAGGAGAGCTGCTATGTGCTATAGGGAGAGATGCAAACAACCAAATGTACCCTATTGCATGGGCTGTGGTTGAAAGGGAGAACAATGATTCATGGGATTGGTTTTGTGACCTATTATTTAAAGACATACAAGTTGGTGATGGTTCTGGATGGGTGTTTATATCAGATCAACAAAAGGTATTTCATTGGCTTCTTCTATTTACTGTTCTCATGAGTTAATTTATGAGCTTGTTGTGACACTATCTGTCTGATGGTGTAGGGCGTACTCAATGCTGTGCGGAGATGGGCTCCTATTGCTGAGCATAGAAACTGTGCTAGACACATCTATGCCAATTGGAAAAAGCACTTCAGTGTCAAGGAGTGGCAGAAATTGTTCTGGAGGTGTGCCAAGGCTCCATGTCTGCTGCTGTTTAACAAAGCTCGAGCAAGGTTGGCCAGAGATACAATAGATGGTGCTCAAGCTATAATGAATACACATCCAGAGCATTGGAGCAGGGCTTGGTTCAGGTTAGGATCAATGTGTGACTCTGTTGATAATAATTTATGTGAGGCATTCAACAAGTGGATAGTTGAAGCCAGACTGTTTCCTATCATTACAATGTTAGAAATTATAAGAAGAAAGGTGATGGTTAGGATTCATGAACAAAAGAAAAAGGCAGAGAGGTGGATGACAAAGATATGTCCTGCGATACTGAAGAAATGTAATACATATATCACATTGTCAGGAAGGTGTCATGCAATTTGCAATGGTGAATCCAAGTTTGAAGTGATCTATTATGACAATAGGTTCACAGTTGATCTGGATAGGAAGCAATGCTCATGTAGGTATTGGCAGTTATCTGGCCTACCCTGTCACCATGCTATTTCCTGCATTTTTTTCAAGACCAGCAGTTTAGAAGATTATATTGCAAGTTGTTACTCTACTGAGGCTTTCAACAGGACATATGACTATTGTCTCAATCCATTAGAAGGAATGAATGGATGGCCAGCATCTGATAGGCTCCCCCTTAAGGCTCCTGGTTATGTTAGGATGCCAGGAAGGCCAAAGAAGGAGAGGAGAAGGGATTCCACAGAAGGTCCAAAGGGCACAAAGATGTCTAAGATGGGCACGGTCATTAGGTGTTCAAAATGCAAGCAGACTGGTCACAACCGATCAACATGTAAGAAGAGATCTGCTGCACCCTCTCAAAGTCGTACTGATCAAGTTCTTGCCCAAGGCAGTGCATCTCACTCAGAAGCTGGTGCTGAAGCAGCTGCCTCTCACTCAGTTGGTGCTGCTCAAGCACCTGCAACTCAGTTAGGGATCCCAGGTGGTGTTAGTCCACAAGCCATTGTACCTATGCCAAGCACACAGGGAAGCTACACATCTACAAGTACAACAAGAATCCCACCAAAAACAGGAACTAAGAAAAGAAAGGCTCCATCAGATCCATCTACAAGTGCTAAGGTGAATCCATCTCTATTCAACTAATTAGTATATTCATCTGCTTTTCATAACTAACAAACTGTAACTATGTTCATAGGCCATCAAAACAAGAGCTAGTGCTACAGTGGCTACTGGACCTGGTGGCTCAGCTACAATTAATCTGGTGGCCAATGTTCCAAGACCTCAAGCAAGTTCAAGTGCCACCATAAATATCTCCACAGGGACAGCTTCTGCCAGGGTCTCTGCAAGTGCACCAACAAGCCAAGCCAAGCCTAGGAAGCCTAAGGCACCACCAGTTCTTTTCCTCCCTCCATGGGATTCTGCCAAGCTTTGAATGTGTGTTCATGTAATATTGTTGTGGAACCTTTATATCAGTGTCAGATGTAGTATGGAACACTTTCTATCAGCAACTATCAACCTTAGATGTAATATTGAACATGTTGTCTTCCAATGTTGGCTTCGAATTGATCCTGTGATGATCATAATCTCTGAAATGTGTCTATGATTACTGATAGCATATTGTCAAGATCCATATTGGTTCCTGAATATGACTTGATTACTTCATTCCAACTAACAGATTATGAAAAACAACTTAGAAAACTAACAGATTCCATTACAACGATACAGTAGACCAGATAGCAACTAATAGATTCCATTACAACCATTAAAACTAACAGATTCCATTAGAATCCTACACTGCTAATTACATTCATCATCCTACTTCATGAAAAAAACAATGCAATTAGAAGCCCCACACACACAACTGAAAGAAAAAATCTCTCCCTCTCAAACCTCTTCATCCTAATCACCGCGGCTTCTGCGTTTGCTTGCATCTTTGCCACCCTAATCTTTAGTGCTTCACCTTTCTTCTTCTCTTGCTCCAGCTTCATACCACCATCGCCAAGAGCGTCCTTCAAATTCTTGTTCTCACGCTTCAAATTCCACACAGCATCACGCAAATCCACTAGAAGCCCGCGCACAAAGACATCGCATGGGGCTTCATACCACCCAAAGAACTGACAACCCCCTTCCTGTGATTCGGCCACGAATCGATTCAATCCAAGAACAAAGAATAAGGAACAAGGTAGTGGGGAATTCTAGGTATTGGAGATGCTCAACTTTACTTACCCCTCGGCGAGAACAACTCATGTACCGACGCCCGGGGTTATCATCTGACCACAAGATCCATAGCCCCGCCTTCCTTCCACATTGGCACATCACATCTGGCCAGTACTCAAATGGCCCATTCCTGTAAGGTATCGGCGACTTCCGCTGCCCCGGCTCACCCCACCATGCGGAACGTGTCATGCTAGAGCTTGAGGACGACATCAATAGCGGCAGCGAGAGGCTAGGGTTTGAGATCGGGGGGGGGGGGGGAAGAAGAAGGAGGAGGGAGGGCCGACAGAGAGCGGGCGGCGGCGGCGGCGTGTTCTGTCGGGGAGGGGGGCGGCTAGGGTATTGCTTCAATCGATTATTTAACGCGCGCCTCTCTTGTCCACGTAGGATCCCATGCGGACAAGTTCCACGTCGGATGGTCCACGTCAGCTAAAACCGCTGCCAAAACCACGAAAGGATGTAAAGTAAACGGTTTGCATAGTTTCGGGAGTCAAAAAAACTGGTTTTCTGGTTTAGGGAGGAAATTCGGACTACCATGAGAGTTGGAGGAGGTCGGATAGACTTTAGCCGACAGAAAATATTTGGTTTGCCGCCGACCGCCGACGGATAGATTTCTGAATCGAGCCCTCGGCGGCCGGCGCGCACGGCACGGCGCAAGGCGGCTTCAGCCTGTTCGGATGGACTGAAAATTAGGCGGCTGGGTTGTTGTGCCCGGCGGGCGGCGGTCCAAGTCCAGCCGTTTGATGGATAAGCCGTGCCTCGGACTGCTACCACACTCCCAAATCCTCTGCCGTTCGGTTGCGAGGCACGGCTCCGACTAGGCAGTAGGGTAAGTGGCACAGCGAAGCCGTACGTCCTGGTTGCAAGCGCTGCAGAGCACTTGTGACACGTCGCACCTCGCAGGCTAGCCAAAGCATGAAGGTGGGAGTGAGTTTTATGAACCACAAGCACCTCCAATTTACGAATTTGTTTTGAGTTGGCGCTTTTCAAGGGCTGTTTTCATCGCGAAATTACAATTTTTACAAATGGCATTCCACGTCGATGGAAAATGACCGGTCCGACCCCACCTGTAAGCGACCCGTAACAATGTCTTCGTCACATGGTAGCATGCATGGTTCCGGACAGACTAAAAGAAGGCATCGTTGTTAAACTAGCAGATCCTGCGATGTTTTCCGTGGAGGTGAGGTAGGCACAATGATTGGACCCTGTTGCAGTCCGGCTTAATTTAACTCCATTTCGAGGAGGAGATTAGCTTGACAGGATTTGCTTTCGTGGCTTCTCTCTAAATAATAATTTAAAAACCTTTCATAAAAGAGGAAGACTTCATATACGACAGAGAGTACTAAATTAAGGTAGTGTTTGGATCCAAGTGCTTATGGATGAACATGCTAAATTTTGGCACTAGAGTACCCAAACAGGTATGCTAATAAGGAGGACTAAAATTTAGCTAAGATTAAAAAAAAATTAGCCCATGTATGAGTACTAACAGGTGTAAAAGTTTAACTTTCAACTTAAACGCTCCAAACATACCCTAAAGTTGCACCCTCACTGCTCACCCCTTCAAATTTGAAGTTGTGATCATGTACTCTAGGCCCTAATAGTAAATTTATAATTCTAAATTTATAAGAGTCACCGACCGATACAAAAAAGCGGCGCACCCTCGGCCTACCCACCATGTAGAAAATACTAATAAAGTTCACTAGATCGCCCATTTGCACACCATCGTACAGGGCGCAAAAATCGATTGCCGTGGCAAATCTTTCCGATGGGTCGCATGATCACACAAGGGCGTGCAGGCCAAACTGCCCTAGCAGAACTTTCAAACCCCCCCCCCCCCCCCCCCCCCCATCTCGTCCCTGCAGTTTGTTTTCCAAGTTTCCAATTCTGAGCCACGGACACGGAACGAAAGCGAGTGGGGTGGACTTCCCTGGCGTGCCGGAAAGTGCAAGCACAGCCAATCCAATCCAGCCACAGAGCCGGCAGCCCGACGTCAATGGCCCGGCGACCCGCCGGCGTCACGCTGTCCGGAGCGGCGCGAGAACCCACTCCCTCCTGGAGTCCTGGGTCCTGGCATGGAACACGCATCCTTGGCGGCGCATCGCTGGCCAGGCGCTGTCGCCCCGCAGCGGGCCGAGTCAACCCACCATCACTCCACCCGCGCGGTACCGCCCAAAGTTGCCCCCGTCGTCGGCGCGAGAAAAAATGGCACGGGGTACGGTGCCGGGCCACGGGGGTAGGCGCCAGCCGCCGTCGGTGCGCGGTCGAAGAGGGAGAAAATTGTCTATTCGACACTAGAAAAAAAATAAGATTTGCTCATTTGACATCAAAAATTCAGAACTTCTTTATATGTCCCCAATTGAAAATATTATTGCCTATTTGACATTCCGCTGGCTTCTGTTATATTCCACCGTTAGACTCGTGGACCCTGCATCGTGAAATGACCAATATGCCCTTCTACCCACACGTGAAGACACAGAGGAGGCCGCGGCCAAGCCCCCGGCTGCCTTGTTCCAAAAAAAAAGTTCCCTTGCTGCCTCTCTACCAGGCGACCGGTCGGCACTGGCCCTGCCCGCCTGACCCTGCCCCGCACATCCTCACCGTGGCCGGCAATGAGGCCCGCATGGCCAGTAGCCGACGGCACCGCTGCTCCCGTCGCGGCTGCCCATGAGACTCGCGCGGCAGGGCACGCTCCCCCTCCCCGCCGCGGCTGGCCAGGTGGGCAAGGTGGGGACGCGCTTGCCATGGACTGCGGCCGCGCGTTTGCCACGCCCGCGTCAGGCTCTCCTGCGTGCCGTGCCTAGCGCCCTTGCACCTACACCACGCTCGCATCACCGCCCCCGCGTGTGCCTTACCGCCGTCAAAGCGGCTCCGCGCCAGCACGCCAGCAAGCCGCCGCCGCCGTTCGCAGAGCAGAGGAACTCCGTGTCGCCCCTGTTTTTGGGCTGTCACGCCGCCGGCCAAAAATCCGTCGAGTTCCCTCCATCCCGTGTCGATTGCTCGTGCGTGGTGCTTCTCTACTACACCGCCGGCCTTCCCCGCCCATATTCCCAGCCCGCCGAGCGCCGTAGAAGGCTGCCACCGATGACCTAGCTCCGCCGGGCACCGCCGACCGCCATGGCTCACGGTGAGAACCCCTCCCGGCTCCTTCCTCCGCCCTTTTGATCGTGTAAACGAAGTCTCCAGGTCTTGCCAGTGCTCATACTTGCTTCGCTGCTGCGCGGTCGTCACCAGGAACACCGCCGCGGCGTCGCGCCCGCGCCATCGCGTCACCGTCCTCCCGTTCCGCCCGCGCTTGCGCACACATGAGGAACGCAGAGCCGCGGTGAAGCTCCCTGCGCTAGCTCCACCGGCGGGTACCGCCGGTGAAGGCCGCCGCACCCTCCTGTTGCCCCCCGCCCACTGTCTTCACGTGTGGGCAGAAGGGTATATCGGTCATTTCGCAATGCGGGGCCCACGTATCTAACGGTGGAATCTAATAGAAGTGAGTGTCAAATAGGCAATAAAATTTTCATTTGAGGATATATAGACAAGTTCTGAATTTTCGATGTCAAATGAGCAAACCTCATCTTTTCTAGTGTTAAATAGGCAATTTTCTAAGGAAGAGGAGAGGAAGCCACGGGCGCGCGAAGCGTGCTCCCCGGCCGCGCGCCGGAAAAAAAAACATATAAAAATCTGGAAACAGCAAGGCACCAAAGCGCCCCACCACCGCGCACCATTTCCTTTCCATCCCCCTCCGGCCGCCCCCCCTCTTTGCCTGAGTCGCTCGGCCCCCCCTCTGCCTCCATCGTCGTCTCGCCTCATCGCCGTGGACCGCGTCCCCTTCCGCCTCTGCAGCGGCCGTGAGCGCGGTCAACTCTCCCGCCGGCGGAGCGAGAGCGGGACCGGAGCAGGGAGAGGCGGGAGGGGGTCCCCGGATCTGAGCTGAGCTGCGCTCCCCGTGCGCCCGCCGCTGGTCACCGCCCGCTCAGATCTCGAGCCCCCGCGGATCTGCTGCTGCTGCTGCTGCGCCTCGTGTAAGTAAGGTAAGCCGCTTGCTCCAATCGTGCCTGCTAGATCCGTGCGTGCTTATCGCGAGCAGGGGATAAGCTCGTCTGTTCGGTTGCTAGCTTCGCGGCCGCTTTTGCTGGACCGCTGCTCTAGGTGATGATGAGCGTCGACTAGCATCTACTAGCCTCGCTATATTTGGTAGATTCGGAAAATTGGAAACGAAATCTACTCCCGGCTCACCGGATCTCGAACACCGCCGATTCCTTGATTCGTTTCCAAATGGAACCCCCCTGCGAAATCGCAGGGATCTGCGCGTGATAAAGCGCTTTGCCGATTGATTGCTCGGTTCCTCTGAGCGAAAACAGGGGTGACAAGGTTTCTATAAACTCATATCGTGCTTGTTCTGTTCAGATCTAGACCGAACAAGAGGGGGCTTCCAGCTCCGGTTGGTGGCGGTTGGTCGGTGACGAGGAGGCGGCGGCAGGGGAGGCTGCGAGGATGTCGTCGAGCACGATCCGGAAGGCGCTGGGGGCGGTCAAAGACCAGACCAGCATCAGCCTCGCCAAGGTCACCAGCAACATCGCCCCGGAGCTCGACGTGCTCATCGTCAAGGCCACCAGCCACGACGACGAGCCCGCCGAGGAGCGCCACATCCGCGAGATCCTCCACCTCACCTCCGGATCTCGCGCCCACGTCGCCGCTGCCGTGGCCGCCTGCTCGCGCAGGCTCTCCCGCACCAGCGACTACGTGGTGGCGCTCAAGTCGCTCATGCTCGTGCACCGCCTCCTGGCCGAGGGCGACCCATCCTTCCACCGCGAGCTCCTCCACGCTACCAGGCGCGGCACCCGCCTGCTGAACCTCTCTGATTTCCGTGACGAGGCGCACTCTGGGTCGTGGGATCACTCTGCCTTTGTGCGCACCTACGCGCTCTACCTCGACCAGCGCCTCGAGTTCTTCCTCCATGAGCGGAAGCAGGGATCAAATTCTGGCAGCAGTGCTAATGGTCCGTCGCCCCGTGACCGTTGGGGCTCGCCTGACCCCTATGGCCGCCGCTCACCCTCCTACTCATCACCCCCTGGGTATGGCGGATATGATGATTACCGTGAGAGGAATGGTGGCAACAATGATGATAAGAGGCCGCCAACCCCGGTGAGGGACATGAAGCCAGAGCGGGTACTTGCCCGCATGCACCACCTTCAACAGCTGCTTGACAGGTTCCTTGCTTGCCGCCCCACTGGTGGCGCAAAGCACAGCAGGATGGTGCTGGTTGCATTGTACCAGATTGTGAGAGAGAGCTTCCAGCTCTATGCAGATATCTGTGAGGTGCTGGCAGTGCTGCTGGACAGGTTCTTTGACATGGAATATGCTGAGTGTGTGAAGGCTTTTGAGGCCTATGCTAGTGCTGCGAAGCAGATTGATGAGCTCTGTGCATTCTATGCATGGTGCAAAGAAACTGGAGTTGCGAGGTCATCAGAGTACCCAGAGGTGCAGCGTGTCACTGATAAGCTGCTGGAGACACTGGAAGAATTTATGAGGGACCGGGCGAAGCGGCCCAAGAGCCCACCGCGGGAGCCTGAGCCTGAGCCTGTAAAGGAAGAGCCTGAGCCGAATATGAATGACATCAAGGCGCTTCCAGCACCTGAGGATTTTAAGGAGCCTGAACCTGAAAAGGTTGAGGAAGAGGTGAAGCCAGAGCCACCCCCGCAGCCACAGGGTGACTTGGTGGATCTCAGAGAAGATACTGTAAGTGCGGATGAACAAGGTAACAGGCTTGCTCTGGCTCTCTTCCAGGGGCCACCTGCTGCTGGCGGAAGCAACGGTTCATGGGAGGCTTTCCCTTCGAATGGTGGCAACGAGGTGACTTCAGCATGGCAGAATCCTGCAGCTGAGCCTGGGAAGGCTGATTGGGAACTCGCCCTTGTAGAGACAGCAAGCAACTTGTCGAAGCAGAAGCCTGCAATGTCTGGTGGTATGGACCCACTGCTGCTGAATGGTATGTATGACCAGGGTGCTGTGCGCCAGCACGTCAGTGCACAGGTGACCACCGGGAGTGCCAGCAGTGTCGCCCTGCCTGCTCCTGGACAGAAAACTCAGGTCCTGGCTCTACCTGCACCGGATGGTTCGATGCAGACTGTTGGTGGTGATCCCTTTGCGGCATCCCTCACCATCCCACCGCCATCCTATGTGCAGATGGCGGACTTAGAAAAGAAGCAGCAGTTCTTGACACAGGAGCAGATGATGTGGCAGCAGTACCAGAGGGATGGCATGCAAGGGCAATCGAGCCTGAACAAGCTCGACCGGGCATACAACAACGGTTTTGCCCCGAACCCATCCATGCCCATGCCGCACAACACAAACCCCATGCCAATGACTTATACCGGGAACCCTGGGTATTACTACCCCACTTACTGAGGAAGCCTATTCTTTGTTCATCCTTACAGTTGCTGTGAATTTTTGTTCTGTATTGTGATCTTACTCCCAGCCCTGGGGTGGTTGTGTCCAGCATCAGCTGTTGTTCCCTGTCTCTGGATCAAACCTTTTGGTCTCCTATATGTAATGTAATTTTATTTGTTTGGAACCAAATGCAGCATCCGAGGGTGGCTATAGTTGATTACATAATCTCAGTTGATCTTTTTCTGTTTTTGCAAATCTCCTGCGTCTTGTCACTTTCATTCACTTGATCTTGCTTTGCGGTGTTGTTGATGTTCCTGACAGTGGTACTGAATGTCACATCTCTGATCTACCTTCTCTGATGATGAATGCTGTGTTACTCAGATCTGGATCTCCACGTTTGTTCTCAGATCTGGATCTCCACGTTTGTTGCAAAAGCTTGCTGGTTGGTTGGCATTAAGGGTGTCATGGTTGGTTGCTTACAGTCCGAATAGTTCGCAAAATGGATTTTGTGAGACCTACTTTTTGAGGTTGTTGCTATTTGAAGCTATGGAGCAAAATGGATTTTGTGAGACCTACTTTTTGAGGTTGTTGCTATTTGAAGCTATGGAGTCTGTCCTGTGGACTTATTGGACAGCAATGGCGACAATTGGTCGTGATAACATTTTTTTTTCAGCCAGGGTGAAAAATTAGGAAAACACAAAATGGCGAAACTGCGGTGAATGGAAAGTCAACCACGTTGCACCTTCAGGTCTCCTCCCTTGCACTCAGTAGTTTGCCAACAACGACCAGTGCTTGCTAAAATATCCAATCGCTATGGCCCAATTTTGTGGCCCGCCATTGACTCTTTCCCTAGGAGCCTCGCTTTGCCGGTGGTCTTCTTTTCCTGTCCCTTTCCTTCCCTTTTGTTTGTGGGGTGTTTCCAGTGTCTGACTGGCTGTGCAGCAGCATGATATCTCACTGTCACATGGACATACACCTGGGCCCTTTGAAGTGTGACAAAGAAACGGGTAAAAAGAAGCTGGAGATGATTCATTCGCGTAGCAGGTTGCAGTAAACTGAGAGGGTGTTTTTGGCAGATCGGGGCGTCGAGGAGTGCGCGCTTTCCGGGCACGGCACTCTCCGCCTGACGGCGACCCCCGGCCGGATAACAACCACGTCGCCGTCGCCTGAGGTTGGAGGCTTGGAGGTGATATCAACGGCTCGTCAAGCCCATCCTTCCTTTTCTGTATGCCAATTGATGGCCGTTCAAATCAAACATTATTGTTTTCATTAAAAGCAGGTTATCTTCCTCAAAAAAAAAAGTTGATGGCCGTTCGTGGGCTTGGGCGAGGCACATAGCAGCAACAAGCTGGGCCTTTTAAGCATTTAGAAAGCCTACAGATTAGCAGGCTGCCAGTTATTTGAAGTCGAACCTCAGACCGGTATTATTTGAAGCGGCCTGATTGAATAAAATGCGTTTGGGGCGCAGCGCACGACAGACATTTTTTTTCTTTTTCCGAGGAACTGCAGGTCAGTTTTATTTGAAACCAGTGACCAGTCTTATTTGCGCTGACAGGATTTCACGAGCACTTGATTAGTACTATCCCAAATTGCAATTCATTTTAACTTTTCTAGATACATATATTTTGCTATTCACCTATAATTGGGGCCGGAAGTATATTTGACAGCTTTTTGGAAAATGTATGAGAAGCCAGAGTTTTGCCTTTTGCCTAGAAATTGTGTAGAAAACAGAATTTTGCGACAGTACAGATATCACTTTATTACAGGGCTAGTTAGAACTTTTTAGAACAGATATCACGACAAAACTAGACCCTCTTAAATTTATTCGTGCATTCTTGCGAAATCTCAACTCCTTGGGTAACTACTACTAGTTAGGTGCCCGTGCTAACGCCACAGGTAAATTTTAGAGTACACAAAACAACACATGATCTCTAGTCCAAACTGACAAATATATGTTTCACACAGAAGGAGAATGTTATTATGTTGATTAGACAAACACATCCATAGAGTAAAATTCATTGAGCGGTGAGGAGTAAAATAGACAGAAAGGTAGAAGTTATGGTGGAAAGAGTCACGTAAATTCAGTTGACATACATCAGAATTATGTTTGAGATATAAGACGAGCAAGATCATTTCTTCTTTCCACAGATTTGTCTCATCACACTTACAAAACAAATCCAAACGATGGAGCATATGCCAAAGCTTCCTAGCTGCTTCACTACAAAAAACATGTGAAACCTTTAAAAAAATTGTGCCTGAAAACTTCGAGATGTTATGCACTAAACAGATTAATTGAAAGTATTGTTATAAGCTCATGCTCTCCAATAGAAATATCGATCCTGTAGTTACTTTATTCATGCACTCAAGCAGTGGATTGGCAGAATGGCTTTGATTCTGAACTGCCAATGTGGAGGATGTCATGGTTGGAGTGAGGACGCCTGTAGGGTAAGTGCGGTTTGACTCTGCCTTTTTTTCGCGCACGATACTCATGTTGTTTCCTATTAATCTCTTCTCTTTGTTCATCAGACATCTCAGATCGCCGTTTGCGTTGTTGCTTATTCCTTTCTTGCCTCCTCGGCGCAGCAGCATCCACGGCACCGGCTTGATCTGCATATGAATTTAAACTCATATAAATGAACTGACATCAGTTTACTTAGAAATATTGGCCGTTTAAACGCCTGTAAATTACCTGAGGTTGAGGTGTTGGTGATATCGGTAAGTGTCACGCTGGTTGTCTCGGCATGTCCTTAGTACAAGAGATGCCAATAACCCTGAGTGGTGGCGTGATGACACTGAAAGAAGATAAATTATGAGGAAATGATAATTTTTCCAAAACAAATGAAAGTCTGAATTATATATGTAGAGGAAGATAGCCAATGTAGAATCCATCCCCTAAATTCAGTAACATGCTTTATACATGGATCATCGGTAGTTCAGAATGACACAAAAGGTCAGTAACATGGTTTTTGCAGTTAACCAAAACTGAAAGTAAGAACCTGCCATCTTTGGTTCTTTCATAAATTGATTAGTAGTCGCACTAACTAATTTTGAATTGTTTTAGATACAAATAGCAGAGACCATTGCATTATGGAAGTTCAGAAGGAAAGAATACATCAATTTACTTGAAGCAAAGAGAAACAATACATCAATCTACTTGAAGCAAAAGGAAACAATGCAAGGCAACCAATTAGGCTTAATATCTCTTTTTTCATCTCATACAAGGCATTTAGGCAAGAGGTATCCATAAACAGCGATCTGAGTTGATGTCTATTTTCATCGATTAAATAAACATGCAAACACAATTAGCAAAGCAAGTAGTAATAGGACGGCAAGCACAACTATAACAAGAGTATTAACAGAACGAACACGTTACACGTTGGAGGGCACCGGCATGCCGACGTCCAGACGATGGTTTCTCACCCGACTTGCGTAGTGTCTCTGGCCGGCGAGCGCTGCACGACGGCAGCAGAGGATGTCGGCCGGACGGCGAGCAGCGGATCGTGGCGCCGGTGCCATCGACGAACCTGTCGGAGGCAGGGAGGTGGGCGCGCAAGCCGGCCGTGGAGTGTCTCGACCCTGGTGGTGCTTGTGTCGGATCTGCGCTGCGTACGCAAGGGACTTGATCATGCAGCTGCCGCAATCGGCCGCGAGGGGGCAGGGTGCCTCGACGGCGTCTTGGAGTGGCTTGAGGGTCTTGAGCTTGGCGGCAGCAGCGGCCGGTGGGGGAACGGCGTGGAGCCACGGCGGCCGGCGTGGGCAGCCACGGCACGCGCGCGGGGCAGCGGCAGTCGGCTCGAGCAGCGGCACGCCGGCGCGCGTGCGTCCTTCCTCCTGCCAGATCCCGCGACGGCGGCGGCGAGGTGCAGCTCTCCTCCATCTCCTGCACCACTGTGGCGAGGGCGTCCCTGGTCAGCGAGAGCGACGCGTGCGGCGACGGCCTGGTGGGGGAGGACGACGCGTCCTGACTGGCGGAGAAGGAGGACGCGCGCGGCGGCGGGCGAGCGGGGAGGAGAACGCGTGCGACGGGGCGGATCCGCGAGGGACGGAGCGGCTCGGGCGGGTCCTCCTCCAGCCCGAGCGCCACCGCTCGCTGTCGCCGGCTGCCGGCAAGGAGGAGCGCCAGATCTGGGGGACCGGTGGCCGGGTTCGCAGGGGCGCGGTGAGGGGCGGCCGGATCCCAGCCCGGCCCGCGAACGGCGGCGAGGGGAAGCGGCGGCCGGACCTGGAGGCTAGAGGGGGAGGCGGGCGCCGGACCCGGAAGCGGTGTCGGAGGCCGTCGCGCCGGATTACGCGTCTGCGGCCGCGGCGGATTTTTTTTTGGTGGGAGCCAAAAGAGGGAGGGGGGCGCGGACGCGCGGGCTGACGTGGTGCGTTGAAGCCGCGGATCCATATAAGATCAGCCGTCCGATTGAGTTGAAGCTGCTGAAGAGAATGTCTCACCCGTAGATTTTTATGAGGTTGCTTTCCTGGGTACATTTTATTGGGTACAGATCAAGTTTGTTATCTCAGCGGGGGACTTTTTTTGGGGTGGCTTTAGAGTAATTTGTTTCGTGCTTTATTGGGTAGATACTACTACAGTAATTCTGGGAGCAACAAGATCATAATCAGAGTTGAAGGAGCGCGATGTGAACTCCAATATTTATAGGAACTTTCTACAGCTACAACTACAAGGTGTGTACTTGCCTACGATTTCACGCCCAGAGAAAGCAACTTCTCAAAAAAAAAAAAGAGAGAAGCTAACTGCACCTTAAATTAAGACAGCAGAGTCCAAATGAAGCTCACAACAATGAATCTCAATAGATGCTATTGTAGCAACTAGGAACCCAGGCCTCCAGAATTCTGGGTGGTGTTCTTAGTCGTGATGCACTTCTGATTCCCCATGGTTCAGTTCCATCAGGTCAGGTCTTCAAAATTGGCTTCGTATCATTTTGGCTTCAGAAATTCTCTAATGTTACATAGCATGCCTTTGTCATACGGGTTTACAAATTTGACTTCCAAATCTGCATTTGAGGAGGGGACAGACGTGTACCATGTTAAAAGCCACTAGGGAAATCAGGTGCTCAGCCATAATGAGGATATGGAAATAACCTGATTGAGGCTGTTCCCTCATCTGGAATTCAGGATATTTCTTCCAGTTTATCTGGAAAACCTCACCTTTTAGCTACAAGAAACAGCTAACGAGAAGACGACCTGCAATTGATGAAGAAAGAGTCCAAAGCATGGGAAATTTGAAATTACCCACTCATCTGTCTTGATGTTGAAGCAGATGCAATATATGTGCCACATCAAGAACACAATCTGGCCAACAAAGGAGAGGATGTATGTTAGAATGTATATTAGAAATAAACATAATAGTAAGCAATCACAAGTTATGTAATCAAACATGAAAGTTGCAGTTTAAATTAGATGTTTGGCCGCAATACAAATGTGGACAGTCATAGTATAGGAGGTGCCGTCTTGTCTCCAAATGTTAAAGAATAACAGACCAACTGACACATCAAGAAAAGATAGGCATGCATTCCCAATTCTGTCACAGAAATGCAGAACAATGACTGCTGCAAATTTTTAGATGCCTCGCCAATAAGGCGGGGGGGGGGGGGGGGGGGGGGGGGGCTGAATGAAGAGTGGACCAGACTCTTCTTTGTTTCAGCTGCTCCCACGCACGCCACAATTATAACAGCTTCTCAACACAACTGATTTATTTACAGATGAATACTATAATGCCAGTTTTTAAGGGCACCACTTCACATATCTATTTCGATTTCCTATTTTGAAATAGCAGCGTCGGGCAGCTAAGTTGGTATGGAAGAACTGCTGCGCCGCGGGAAATCCTCAATAATAGGTCAAAATGATTAAGAGACTCGAGTCGTATTTCTTGTAGCACCTTTTGGTGCATCTTTGTCAGGATTGTGGGGGCTGAAAATGCTTTCTTAATTGATGCTTGCAGTAAACAACCAGTTAATACATACATGTTGTGAATCAATAAAAACACAGATTAGACACTTGTAATCTTTATCAAAGTAGTCAAGAAAGTTGGAGTTTGCAATACAGTCAATACATGAAAAAACATTAACATATAAAACCACCAGTAGCAGCCATGCTGTAAAATTTGACTAAGTATTTTTCAAACACTACTTTTTACTCTCTTTTTTATAACTTACTATGATCCACAGGACCATCAGCATGCGAGGCCAGTCGTAATCCATAATATATCATGTCTTTTAAGCTCTCCAAGTGATGAAATACCAATTTCAATCAATCTTATCACATACACAACTGATGTCAGACCCAAAATTCTGATAAGCTAGACAATTTGTTATGGAACAATGCTTCCGCCATGTGGCCACATTCATGCTTGCAAGTGTGTAGATAGCAGCAAAAGGTGTAGTTACACCCTAAAGGTTAGGAGCAAACCTGCCAGAGCACCTGGAGGATAGAGAAGAGCATCGTACTGATTACCATGTTTAGAGATACAGGATTCTGTACAGTAAGGGAGTACACTAAGTAAGCATCTTGAGGTCATTCTTACTGAAAATCAGAAAATCAGAAATCCAGAAATGGTTTGGTGGACAAAAAAAAATTATAAAGCAAAGGCTATATGGTTTCTCTGAAACATGCAAGATGAACTCACAGAACCTGTAAGACAGCAACGGTATACACAGCCACACAGGCCCAGAACATGGCTAACATGATGGCTGTCCATAATAGCATGATCAACATAATTTGATTTATCATCCTTAAACGTGCTACTTAAAAGGTTAAAACATACAGAGGCACCCATAGGGCATATGTAGTATTAGATTGAAAAGCTACTAGGATAGATCATCCAAGGAAATAATTCTAGCAGGAAAATGACTAATGAGCATGGTTGTACACATTTACATAAGAAGTGTACGACTAGTTTGTTAAGGTGAGCTGAACATGTTCAAAACCAGTACCAGTGCAAGAAAAAAACAGCAAAGAAGTTGCTTTGGTAATTCATGCACACACAAAAAAATGGAAATAGCTACCTCCGATCTTAGAGTTCCAGAATTGATGCATCTGGTAATATCTGCACAACACGTAGAATAAGTTGTGAACATGGAAATGTAGGTCTGAAATTATTTGGCTACCTAAAATTTTAAAATAAATATAAGCATAGTAGCCCAATAATTTTAGTTAGAAAGATAAGAAATCACCACAGAAGCTAATGCATGAATTAGGAAAAACCCAAAAGTCTTTCATAGATCAAGGAGACAAACAGCATACATTTTGTTGAGCACATTGTATATGTCGATTCAGCAACAACAAATCCTGTCAAAAGGGCCATAAACAGCCGATGATTCTTCTGTCCTGCAAAATACATACTAAGGATTACAATTCGTATCGACAACAACCAAGCCACAAGAAAGGCAACAGTATTCACAAGAGGAACATGGAATATAATACCTATGCAAGTACCAAATGCAGGGCAATGATGGTCATAGCCCCTAACATTTGCTTTGCACCAGTTACACTGCCTGACACGAGAGAGCATTGGGAGCTTCTACGTCAAAAGTAGAAAATGTGTCAACAACTTCATATACTTCAAGCCAATAACTTACAACAACTTCATATAAAACTAGACTTCTGCAACACCTCACTCGGGTAAATAGCCTCCACAAAATCCTTGCAGCCATCTTCCTCTAAATATGAAGAATCACAAGCAACAATACCAGGATCACCAGACAAAATTCTGCAATAAAAGGAGTTCAAACTAAGTTCTGCATCTGAACGGTGATGCTATGCAAAGGCCACTAACTGCAAAACTTAGAGTTGCATAACACTACTGCAAATTCACTAATCCTAGCTCAAATTTGCAAAGTTCATTGGGAATTGTTCCTGAGTAACCTGTAAAGTCCCCACAGAAGCAGTGCACATTCTGCATTTATTAACATGTCCAGCAGAGAAGAAGTGTCTGCAAAAATATTTGACTGATTACAAATCTACAATACCAAAAGTAGATAATATACACTCATTCGTATGTCCTGCTCCCAAATGGTGACATAAAACAAATCGAATTTATAAATACATGAGTGGTAACAGCTACCACAACCATTTCCAATACTAGACCAATTTATGGCACCTCAACCGTAATACCCCAACAATATGCAACAAATAGACTAATTATGAATCTACTATAGCAGAAGCACATATATATACACTCATCCATATGTCCTGCTCCAAAATGGCGACAAAGAAAATAACAACGCATACACGAGTAGTATCTCAGCTATCACAGATCATATCCTATGTCCTACTAGACCAATTTATGGCACCTCATCCACAATGACTCAATAATATGCAACATCCGGTCCAAAATAGATGACTTCTAAAAGTACATGAAGTTAACTTAATAAACCTGCGATTAAGTACTCCATTGGCACGTGAGAATGAAATCAAGACTAAGGACTAAAAATTCTTCTATACTAAGAATTTTTTTTACATATACTTGGAAATAATGTATGGTCAAAGGTGCAGAGAAGACCTTGCCCATGCACTAAACAAGTAAATTGGAATACGCATATCATACAACAATGGCATGTATCTGACTACTAGCATTGCTATCCACTGTGAAAGGGGTGAGCACAAACAAACCGTGCTTGATCCATTAAGCATTTTTTATTTGCAGAGAACAAGGAGTAAGCACAAATTGAGTAAGTGTGGTATACTGGTATGCCAATGCTTGAACCCTTTAACCGTTGTTGCCCAAATTTGAAGCACTTCAGGGGGGTCATAGTTGAAATTACCCTTAGTCTATGTTTTCAAAGTTGTACTTGTGCCACTCTCAAAGGACAAAGCACAAAAGTTTCTCCTACCAATCCAACCTAATTAGCCGGACATAGCCAAGCAGAAGCAACAGATAAATTTAATCCGTTCAGCCATTTTGGTTCACTTTGGATTCCAAATCTGGGAAGCGGTACAGGTAAACAGGTCAGCTTGAGGCATAAAGTTAATTTTCTCCCAATTTTTCTTATTTATATGGTTATGTACATCACAATGTTAAAGGCTGAAATCCCACTGAGAGAATGTGTTGATTGTGTTTGTTCTGTTTAAACTAAAAGATTCGGTTACATGGGACCCTAGCAAACTAACCAACCCTTTTTTAGGAAAGCAAACTAACCAACAACTCACCTATAAATCAGGAAACGTCCTCAGCTTCACTCAACTGAATGCAGCACGACAAAAATAGCAAATGTTCACAGAAATCGACAGCATCCAAGTGACATCCTACCAATGCACCGGCATTAGCAATTAGGCGATGCTCCACGAGCTCACCTCTCCGGATGACGAAGACGTAGACGCCCCACAGGAGGAGAATGTTGAAGAGCACGAAGAGCGGCGCGGACGCCGCCACCCCGATGAACCTCCGCCACAGCCGACCCAGCAAGATAGCCGGGATGAACACCAGGCCTACGCAGAACACGGCCAAAGCAACATCAGAAAAATCGCGCTGACAAAAACTGGGGGAGCTGACGGCAGGAAAGGGAGGGTGCGAGCGAGCACGGACCCGCGATGGGGAGCATGGCGAGGAGCGAGAGGGAGGGGAAGAGCCGCGGCACCATGGCCACGGCGAGCTGCGAGAAGAGCACGAGGCCGCATGACGCGAGCGCGGACCACAGCACCTCCCACGGCGACGACGCTGACCTCCGCAGCCGGTGGAGCCCCGTCGCGAGCCTGCTCATCGCCGCAAGCTACCTACTCCGCCGCCGCCGCCGCCCCGTCGGCTCCCCGACCATCAAGGCGGCTGCGAGAGGCGGAGATCCAGCCGGGGGCTCCCGCGGGACGGCGGCCGATCTCGGCGGGGTCCGCGAGATGGGAGCGGGAGCGGGGGAAGGAATCGGAGGGGACGCGAGGCGAATCTCAGTGGACGCGGGGGGGAGGGGGCGCGCCGCGGCGTTTCGTCGAACGTGTGCGGGGTGCGCGGAAGTAAAAGCGGCAACAGTAGAAGAAGGCGGAATGGTCTCCGCTTCGAGGAAAAGATAAACTCAGTTTGAATGCGGTAATTTATTTATTTTTTATTCGGAAAATGTTGAAAAAGTTACCATTTTCCCTTCTCTCTCTTTTTTTTTCTGCCAGCTGGGGTGGCTAGCACCGGCCAACTCGATACTGTCGCTACTGTTCGGATATTTTCGCTGCGGTAGAATATTCTTGTTATTTTTTTGCTGCTCGGCGCTCGGGTCTACCCCGTTGCTACTGTTTCCGGGCGCTGCTGGGGTCACGAGCAGACCTGTTACCCACTATAAAATTTATATTGTTGGACCTAAGTTGGCCCAACAAATAGATTCATAGTGAAATTTGTTCTAGAATAAATTTATTTTGTTTCAGAATAATTTTTTAATTATTCTAGCAATACAAAACAATTGTTCGGAAACAAAAAAATTTTGTTCCAGAATAAAAAATAGTTATTATACTTTGTGCGATAGTTTGACTGCTAGTAGCCCGAGCAACTCCTAACATTTACCACTGTTTTCTGCTGCTGGATCCGTGGCGGGCCGGCCTGGATGGGCCGCCTGGCTGTAGCCGCGCATGCGGTCGTGGCCTCGTGGGTGAACTGTAGCAAGGGCCTTTAGGGTGGACATGTCACATGTGGGGTGGGGTTGACAAAGAGCACCTCGTGTGCTAGTTTGGGGATAGAATACCATCATAGGTCATCAACTCATCACCACCCGGCGATCGATGTGCGTTTCTTCACCGTTAACGTTGTTGGCTACTGTCATAGTGTGCTCGCCCCTGCGATATTGCCACTTGTTTCATTACTGTCAACGCTTTTAGCGTCGCTAAGAACTACTACTATTTGGCTTAACCGTGAAAAGTTTTAATCACTGCAAATCCCGCCCGAGGCAAATTGTATTCTTTTTCACTTCAACGGGTGACATAACGGACCACATCGCCAAATTAAATACTTTACATTAAAAGAAAATACAAAGAAAATCGCAAACTATTGTCAAGAGAGGAAAGAAAGAAACTAATTAATTTGAAGCATCCTGAAACACACTATCAAGCAACTAGGGGTGGTAATGGACCATGGTCATAGTGTTCCCTTCACAATCTAATTTGACCATTATACATTTTTACCTCAAAATTATATAAGATCAGAGTCCAACCCTTTTAGGATCTGGCCCTTGAATTATCTAAGTTAAATTTCAAAGCTCTTTACTACCTCTACAAGCAACAACACTTCATTTCCAACAAGCGATGACATGTAGTACGGGTTCGTGGACTACCTCTTCTCCCACGGAAACTAGTTTCTGGGTCGTTGATGAGGTTCTTAGTTTAGTCAAGTAGGCGAGAGCATTTCCATCGCGAAGGCGACACGAAAGTCCATACCATATTGCATCTACTGTCGATAACTGGGCAGGCTAGGCAGGTGCTCATCGGCGGCGTGACCGCCATCGGCCGCACGGGGAGTCGAAACACTGCGAGCGGCGGACGAACGCCGAGGTCGCTGAGGAGACCAGCGAGCAGAGACGGAGGGGGAGGGAACACCGTGGGCGCGCGGGGCCAACGAGGCAACGAGACCACACGACCAGCAAGCAGATGGAGAGGAAGGCAGCGCGCGGCCGGCACGCACCTCCCGTCCGACGGGGTGCCGGGGTCCGCCGTGCCGGCGGCTGGCGTGTCGTCGCCCCCCACCCCCCACCCCATGCGAGAGACACGTCGTCCGTCCTTTGGCTAGCGTGACGTGGCGGCCAGAGGCAAGGGCCAAGGCGATGATGCCTCGCGAGCCGAAGCGTGAGCACCAAGCCCCCCACGGCAGGTCGGCAGTCCAGTTGCCCACCGACACAGCTTCCGTCGTCTCGCGGCCGGTTCCATGGCGCTCCATGCGTCTGGTGAACCGCGGCGGGTACGGAACCGGCGGCCGGGTTGTTGAGGTTTCAATAGATCCGCCAGATTTCGCTGGGCGGGCGGCACTGTGCCCAACCCGATCGTGCAGGCAATCGTACAACCACAGGAGATTTGGGCTCGGGAATTGAGAACTACGTACTCCTACAGGCAGATGGAATTTGCCACTGCGCTGCCCAAAGCCACTCCTGAACTGAAGCCAGATGCCACCGCCCGAACAAGTGAAGTTTCTGCTGTTCCAGGAATGATGGCTGGACCTGGACTGCTGGAGACTGGAGTGTACTAGAGATAATGTAACAAATAGAATCTGATCACGTGTTACAACAACCTAGAGCTAGTTAGTTGTAGTTGTTATCCTGTAAATCATGTACCTGTAGATGACAGCCAGGTTGTTGTAACCAGATCTTGTAAACTACGGTGGAGGTGATTTCCACCCTATATAAACATGCAAAGCGGCCCGAGAGGGTTCAACGCTTCCACAAATTCTTATATGGTACCAAGAGCCAACCTCTACAAACACATCTAGATTAGATGGCGAGTTCAAGTGCTTCCTCCTCCGTCGGACCTGTACTCGGTCTTCCAATCTCTGAGAAGCTAGGCAAGAATAATCTTGCGCTATGGAAGATGCAAGTTCTTCCGGCCATCAGGGGAGCCCAACTTGAGGGGTTTCTCGATGGCACAGAAATTTGTCCACCCAAGGAGATCGACGTCAAGAGTGGTGACAAGACCATCAAGAGTCTGAACCCTGACTACTCCAAGTGGATCGCGATGGATCAGCAGGTTCTGAGCTACCTGCTGACAACAATCTCGCGAGACGTGCTGACGCAAATCGGCACAGTCAAAACTACAGCAGAGCTGTGGTCTAATGTGGAAGAGATCTACTCGTCCACAACACGAGCGCGTGCGATTAACACAAGAATCGCACTCGCCACCACCAAGAAGGGGAACATGTCCGTCGCGGAGTACGTCGGCAAGATGAAGCAGCTAGCCGACGAGATGGCGGCGGCAGGGAAACCCCTCGGTGATGATGAGCTCGTCAGCAACATCCTGGTCGGCCTCGACATGGAGTACAATCCTCTCGTGTCTGCTCTAATCGCACGAGTGGAGCCGATCACGTTCAGCGAACTGCAGGCTCAACTCTTGAGCTTTGAAAGTCGCCTGGATCTCTGGCAAGGTGGTTCACAGTCCTCGGTGAATGCTGCGTCCAGAGGACGTGGTGGATCCAACCGGGGAGGACGCGGCCGCGGCAACATCGGCTTCAGCAACAACTCACGTGGCCGAGGCAGTGGCGATCAAGGACGCAGCAATGGTGGCAATAACACCCAAAACAAGGGTAAGAAACAACGGTACAATGGCAGATGTCAAGTGTGCTTCAAGGAAGGACACAGCGCTGTCAACTGCTGGCATCGCTTCGACCCCGACTATGTACCAGATGAGAGGAACGCCAACGCTGCTGTGCACGCCTACGGGGTTGATACGAATTGGTACACTGACTCGGGGGCCACTGATCATGTCACCAATGACCTTGAGAAGATGAGCGTCCACGACAAGTACAATGGGAACGAGCAGATCCGAACGGCCAGTGGAGCAGGTATGAGCATTAATCACGTTGGTCATGCAATTGTTCATACTCCTGATCGCAATATTCATCTAAACAATATTCTTCATGTTCCTCAAGCCCAAAAGAATCTAGTTTCCGTACATCGCCTTGTTTCTGATAATCATGCTTTCCTTGAATTTCATCCCATTTTTTTCCTAATCAAGGACCAGGCCACGAGGAGAGTAATTTTGGAAGGTAAATGCAAGGGAGGTCTCTATCCCCTTCCTGCACCGACCAAGGAAGTTCTGAGCACCGTCAAGCCTTCTGAGTCCAGATGGCATAGCAGATTGGGGCATCCAGCCTTTCCCATAGTTCACAGAGTTATTAGTGAGAACAAGCTTCCATGTTTCAAAGATGTCAATAAAGAGTCTGTGTGTGATGCTTGCCAGCAAGCCAAAAGTCACCAGCTTCCCTATCCTCAGTCAAATAGCGAGTCTAAGTTTCCTTTAGAATTAATTTTCTCAGATGTTTGGGGTCCAGCTCCTGATTCGGTTGGGAGAAAGAAGTATTATGTTAGCTTCATCGATGATTTCAGTAAATTTGTTTGGATCTATCTCATTAAGCATAAATCTGAAGTGTTTTCTATATTCCATGAATTTCAGACTCTTGTTGAACGACGTTTTAATCGAAAGATCATAGCGATACAATCTGATTGGGGTGGAGAGTATGAAAAACTTCACTCATTCTTTCGCAAAGTTGGGATCACCCATCTTGTGTCTTGCCCTCACGCACACCAGCAAAACGGGGCAGCCGAGCGCAAACACCGCCATATAGTTGAAGTAGGATTATCTCTCCTATCAACAGCTTCTATGCCTTTGAAATTCTGGGATGAGGCATTCCTCGCTGCTACCTATCTCATCAATCGCACACCAAACAAAGTCATTAACTACTCCACACCCCTTGCTCGTCTGTTCCAGGAAAAACCAGACTACTCCATGATGAGAGTCTTTGGGTGCGCCTGCTGGCCCAACATGCGGCCATACAATGCACGCAAGCGCTTTCCGATCCACCTGCTGGCCCAACATGCGTCCATACAATGCACGCAAGCTAGCTTTCCGATCCAAACGATGTGCATTCCTTGGCTATAGCAATATGAACAAAGGCTACAAGTGTCTTGACATTGCTACAGGCCGTGTTTATATCTCAAGGGATGTAGTGTTTGATGAAACAGTTTTTCCCTTCTCCGAGCTCCATGATAATGCTGGTGCTCGACTTCGTGAGGAGATTAATCTCCTTTCGTCCCATCTCACTCTTCCTTCCCTCCCTTCCAGGAGTTCAACATTGCATTGCACTGATGAGATTAATTGCTCGTCCAGTTTACCTAATGATAATTTGCCTAACACTAATGTTTTGGAAGAGATGTCGCATGCTGTTGGCCAGGAGGAGACAGGCACGGGAACTGGAGCAGAGCCACCTTCGCCTACCGGCAGCTGTGATAGCGAATCCGCCTCAGAACGCTCGCCGTCGGCACCTGGAGCTTCTCCGTCCGGTGCGCTCGCACCTGGAGCTTCTTCGTCCGGTGCACTCGCACCTACGGGGCCTGCTTGTGATACCTCTTCTCCGAGTCAAGGTCTGGCCACGACAGGGGACGTGGACACGTGCTCCCAGCCCACTGGAGCAGCTACGACTTCACCAGCACTTGCCGAATCACCCTTGCCTGTTGCGCCGGCTGCATCAGTTGAGCCCCAGCGGCCGCGCACACGAGCTCAAGGTGGCATCCGCAAACCAAAATTGTACACCAATGGTACAATTAGGTATGGTCTTTCTATTTCAGCTGAAGAACCTGCTACTGTTGCTGATGCCCTGGGTGATCCCAAATGGAAACAAGCCATGGATTGTGAGTATGAAGCATTGATGGAGAATCACACATGGCACCTTGTTCCGTGGCAGTCTGGAAGAAACATTATTGACTGCAAGTGGGTATTCAAAATTAAGAGAAAACCTGATGGTTCCATTGACAGGTATAAAGCCCGGTTAGTAGCCAAAGGTTTCAAACAACGGTACGGTATTGACTACGAAGATACATTCAGTCCCGTAGTCAAAGCTGCAACAATACGACTTGTGCTTGCTCTTGCAGTATCAAATGGATGGAGTCTTCGCCAACTAGATGTGCAGAATGTGTTTCTTCATGGTTTCCTTGAAGAAGAAGTGTTCATGAGGCAACCACCTGGGTATGAAAACTCGTCTCATCCATCCTATGTCTGCAAGTTAGACAAAGCTTTATATGGCCTCAAGCAGGCTCCTCGTGCTTGGTATGCTCGGCTCAGTATGAAGCTTCATGATCTTGGTTTTCAACCGTCTAAGGCAGATGTGTCCCTTTTCTTCTTCAACAAAGGAGGAGTAGTGATATTTCTGCTCATATATGTTGATGATATCATTGTGGTCAGCTCATCACCCGATGCAACCTCAGCATTACTCAGGGAGCTCAAGACTGAATTTGCATTGAAAGATCTCGGTGATCTTCACTATTTCCTTGGAATTGAAGTGAAAAGGAGTGGTGAAGGCATTTTGTTGACACAAGAAAAGTACACAAATGATTTGCTAAGCCGAGCCAAGATGAGCAACTGCAAACCAATGAATACGCCTATGTCTTCTACAGAAAAGCCGTCGGCCTTTGCAGGAGATCAACTCGGTCCACTAGATGCAACTCAATACAGAAGCATTGTAGGGGCATTGCAGTATTTAACCTTGACAAGACCGGATATATCTTTTGCTGTTAACAAGGTCTGCCAATATTTGCACGCCCCAACCACAGTTCATTGGAGTGCTGTCAAACGAATTCTGAGATACTTGAAGTATACTTCCAGTGTGGGACTCAACATACATAGGTCTCTATCTACACTTGTAAGTGCATTTTCAGATGCTGATTGGGTGATGATAGGAGGTCCACTGGAGGTTTTGCTGTTTACTTGGGGTCCAATCTAATATCTTGGAGTGCTCGAAAACAGTCTACTGTATCTAGATCGAGTACAGAGGCAAAGTATAAGTCGATGGCTAATGCAACTGCAGAAATTATGTGGGGTCCAAGGTTTGCTGAAGGAACTAGGTATTCAAGCTCCTAAAGCAGCTCGTCTATGGTGTGATAATCTATGTGCAACTTATCTTTCAGCCAATCCCGTTTTTCATGCAAGAACCAAGCATATCGAGGTGGACTTTCATTTTGTCCGAGAACGAGTAGCTCAAGATCTTCTTCAGATTAGGCTTGTGTCTACACTTGATCAAGTAGCAGATGGATTTACTAAATCCCTTCCGGTTCGACAGTTGGAAAATTTCAGGCGCAATCTCAACTTATGAAAGTTATGATTGAGGAGGAGTATTAGAGATAATGTAACAAATAGAATCTGATCAAGTGTTACAACAACCTAGAGCTAGTTAGTTGTAGTTGTTATCCTGTAAATCATGTACATGTAGATGACAGACATGTTGTTGTAACCAGATCTTGTAAACTACGGTGGAGGTGATTTCCACCCTATATAAACATGCAAAGCGGTCCGAGAGGGTTCAACGCTTCCACAAATTCTTATAGAGTGGAGTGGGAGTACCTCAGTATAAAATGAAAAGAGCTTGTGCACTCATCAGCTGCTCAGCTGTTCCATTGCTACCCGTGGACTGTACAAGCACAACACGTCTGCAATGCAGCAATAATAAGAAGCCGCTCTACTTGGCAACAGCCAACAGACCGTCCCACGCAGCACGCCCACCTGTCGGACCAAAACCGGTAGCCCCAGCCCCCAATCACACACCACCCGGAGGCGTCGACGCTCTCCAAGTCTCCATCTTGATCGGAACAGTGCCGCCACCGTGCGGTGCGCCGGGGTCCAGACGACAGGAGGAACGAACCGTGCTTGAGCTTATCCCGGCACGCACGATGCACGGCACAGCGCACAAGCAGTTCTCTCGCGGCGAGGAGGACCACAACCACCACGTACGCGTACCCCGTCGGTACGTGACAATTCGGTAAAAAAATCTTTTCGCGCTCCATCAATGCCCCCGGCCCATCCCGGCCGTGCACCCGTGCCGGTACCGCGCCGGACGGAGCAGCTCGTCCCCGGCGCCGATGACGGATCGAGCCGGACCCGCGCCGCGCTCACCACGCACTCGATGCGGGAAAAGGCCGGACGCGACGACGTCGATCGATCGACCGGAAAGCTCGGGCGCCGACGAGCCATGGCGTGCGGAGACGGCAAAAAGGAAAAAAAAAACAAAAAACGGGGGCTCGGTGTGGAGGATCGCTGTCGCGCCGGTTGGGACGTTGGCATATGTGCGACGCCACGGCACATCTGACTGAAAGCGCCCGCGCACCGGCGCCGGAGGAACGATGCGCGGCGCTCAGATCCGGCGATGCCAGCCACGGAGGACGCGACCGCGCGCTCGCGCTCCGCCTGCAACGCCGCATCTACTACTACCACTACCCCTGCGTGTCGTGGCGAGGGCCTCGCCGCCGCCGCCGGGTCACGGCCTCGTGCCGCGGCCAGGAAGCCGCGACGACAGGGCGTGGGCAGGGGGGCGTGGGCGAGTAACTCCCGTGCAGGGTGGACCAGGCGGCTCTGCGGCCGTGACCGGCAGGCAGCTCGATGACGCACCGCCCAAGTCGCAACGCAACTGAGGTGTGTTGTGATGAGGCCATGACCATGAGGGGGGGGGGGGGATCGGAGACGACGATGATATGTGTTGGAAATAATTAGTGTGTGATTAATTAGTTAATCACGCGATTATCACGTGGTTTAGTTGGTTAATCCCGTCATTAGCGTCCACTAATGACAGGGCGCGTCCGCGGTCCGTACATGAAAGAGCCGTTCGGAAGGGGTGTGTCCTTCCGAACAGGCGCGTCCGCGCCCCTTGAGCACATATAAAAGTGTAATCACTGTTCAGTTATCATTAACAAGAGAATCATTACATCCAAACCCGATTTCCTTTAACAATATGGATCAGCTTGGGAAAGGGGTGGCGCGGGGGATCGGGATTCGGAAACAACACGTGGATCAGTCCGTGTAGGCATCGGACGCCCAGGCAAGCGTATCTGCAGCATGGATTACGGAGCAAGAACGGGCTGGTGATGAGCTTACGGAACACGAAGGTACGTACTGAAGGGTAGCTATGAGCCGAGCGTATCCAAAGCGTAAATACATACCCGCACCATCCTTACTCGAGTACGGCACGGTACGGCGATGAACGACCAATTCCGAGTTCGTACCCGAAAGCAACTGCTACACAGTTTCTCATCAGACAGGTAAAACCGTACAATTGTTTACCATATGTCCATATGTCATACGATGATATTTTTCGCATCCATGACAGTGACGGGTGTTTAGTTGGTGAAAAGATTTGGATTTTGTTACTGTAGTACATTTTATTATTATTTAGTAATTAATGTCTAATTATAAACTAATTAGACTTACAAAATTCGTCTCGTATGAATTAGTTAAACTGTGTAATTAGTTTTTTCTACTGCATTTAAAGCTTCATAAATGTGTTCGAAGATTCAATGTGACATTTATTGTGCAAATTTTTTTAGAACTAAACACCAAGTAGTATTTCGTAAAAATGTTTTCCGTGCAAATATCTTTTGCTTGATAAAGAACAAGGGTGTGTTTAGTTTCCACAAAATTTTCAAATTTTCCATCACATCCATCACATCTCCTATCACATCGAAACATTAAATATATCAAATAATCTATGCATGGAGTACTAAATGTAGTTAAATAAAAAAAATAATTACATAGTTTTGATGTACGTTGCGAGACGAATCTTTTGAGCCTAGTTAGGTCATGGTAAGACAATATTTAACACAAACAAAAAGTGCTACAGTGCGTTACAGTGACTGATGTGATTTTTTCTCTCTCTTTTCCCTCATCTAAACCCAGCCCAAGAAGTTTATCCTGTAGAGGATTTTTTTACTTTATTTTATCTTACTTTTTGCTCGGCCTATTTTAAAAGGAGCTCTCCACGCCCCCGTGCTCTCCCAGGACAGTCCCGTCAGTCGGACCCCGCCTCCGCCCCTCACCTCCCGCTCGCCGGAGGCCCGGCCGCGGCCGGCGGCGATGGGGCACGGCGCCAGCTGCGGCCGCCCCAGCGAGGAGGTGGACTTCTTCGGCGCCGCGCAGTCGGGCGACCTCGCCCGCCTCGCCGCCGTCCTGCGCTCCCGCCCCACCCTGCTCAGCCGGACCACGCTCTTCGACCGCCTCTCCGCGCTCCACATCGCCGCCGCCCACGGCCACCTCCAGGTACGAGCTGCGGGGGGCGGCGAACCACCAGCGCCACCTTTGCTTACCTCTCGATTTTCCTCGGTCTCGCCGCTCTCCCGGTTTCTTGCCGCCGCGAGCGACTAACTGCGGCCATGGCGATTCCTTTCTTCCTTCAGGTGGTCTCGCTGGCATTGGACCTTTGCGTGCACCCGGATGTCGTCAACCGCCACAAGCAGGTTCGCATCCCACGCCGCCACCTCACACGTACTTCCCCTCTCCTCTGTTGTTGCAACTTCCATCCTGACACCTCAGGCCTTCAATTTGTCGCAGACGGCGCTGATGCTCGCGGCGATGCACGGGAAGACAGACTGCGTTCGCCGGTTGCTCGACGCCGGCGCCAATGTGAGCCTCACGAACACAGTACCGTATTGGCGGTTGCAACCTGCAGTTGCTGGCCATGGATTGGAATCGGACTACTGAATGGTGTTCTCTTCCCTTTCGGGTGCGCAGATCGTGATGTTCGATTCGTCGCACGGGCGGACGTGCCTGCACTACGCGGCGTACTACGGGCACGCGGACTGCCTCCGGGCCATCCTCTCGGCGGCCAAGTCCGCGCCGGTGTCGGAATCCTGGTTGGCCTTCGTCGCCCCGTAGACACCGCCGTCTCACCGCCGGCCTCCCTTGGAGCTCCCTCGCTAATCTGTTCTCAGCCGTGGAGATGCAGGGGGTTCGCGCGCTTCGTGAACGTGCGGGACGACGCCGGGGCGACGCCGCTGCACCTCGCGGCGAGGCAGGGCTGGCGGCGCTGCGTCCACGTCCTGCTCGAGAACGGCGCCATCGTGTCAGCCTCCAGTGGCGCCTTCGGGTCGGGATTCCTCCTCCTCCTCTCATGTCAAACGACGACGCATTTTTATGTGAAAAAAAGAGAAAAAAATCGCGCCTTTTGAGGAAACTTTGTCATGTATTTGACCTGAGCGCGCGCTCCTGCAGATTCCCCGGGAGCACGCCGCTGCATTTGGCCGCGCGCGGCGGCAACCTGGACTGCGTCCGGCAGCTCCTCTCCTGGGGCGCCGACCGCCTCCAGCGAGACTCCGTCGGGTGAGCGAGCGATTGGTTCATGCCGTCTGAAATGCCGATGCAATGTTGCCTTCAGAGTTCAGTAGTACCAAATCTGAAGCAACTGCGTTCGTCAGTCCATTCAGCGCCGTACTGATGATGCGGTGGGTTGATTTTTTTTTTTTTTGCCTCCGCAGGAGAATTCCGTACGAGGTCGCCGTGAAGCGAGGGCACGTCGCGTGCGCGGCGCTGCTGAACCCGTCGTCCGCAGAGCCCCTGGTGTGGCCGTCAGCTCTCAAGTTCATCAGCGAGCTCGAGCCCAACGCCAAGTCCCTGCTCGAAGCGGCTCTGATGGAGGCCAACAGGGAGAGGGAGAGGAGGATCCTCAAGGGGACCAAGAATGCGTCGCCGTCGCCGTCGCATTCCGACGACGGTGCTCATGACGCCGCCGCCATAGCTGAGGTAAACTCCATTGCAAGTTGCATACAAATATCTCCTTTTGGTGCTGTTCCTCCTCATGGCATCCTATCCTGGAATGACCCAAGTACCTTCCTTACGGTTTGCCGGTATGATCACGAATTGCCGAACTTAGTCAAACCCCAAGTGTCACATACTCACATGCACGGTTTAGAGTTTCAACGCGGAGTCACTCGCTCCAAAACGTACTAGCACTGTAAACAAGCACCCGTCTTGATCCGAGAGGGACAAGTGACATCTTGAGGAGTGTTAAAGATCAGTATATTAGGGGCCCTTAACCAGCGGGTGTCAGCGTGATGGCTACTGCTACTGGCTTTCGGGCACTATTTTAACACCGTGCTTATCGGTAATGCCAAGCGCGGCACATGTCTGTCAAACAGCGGGCAGCAATGTGCGCATCCACTTGCTCGATCGATTGGCCCCTTTGCTCATCTGAGCAACCGCGCCAATCCATATGAGCTCGGCATTATTCAAACCACCTGTGTCGAGATCAATGCACGATGACACATGCAGCACGATCTGGCCGGCGGTTCCCTTCCCCATGGCGCGGATCTTGTTCAGGCTGATAGCCAAGCGCGGCGTGGCCTTTGTTTGTGCAGGCAAGCGACGCGGAGGTGTGCAGCATCTGCTTCGAGCAGGTGTGCAGCATCGAGGTCCGGGAGTGCGGGCACCAGATGTGCGCGGCGTGCACGCTGGCGCTGTGCTGCCACGCCAAGCCCAACCCGGCGACGCAGTCCCAGCCGCTGCCGACCTGCCCGTTCTGCCGCGGCGGCATCGCGCGGCTCGTGGTGGCGACGCGGACGCGGGCCGCCGACGAGGAGGAAGAGGGGAGCAGGCTGGAGTCGCCTAGGCACCGGCGGGCGCGCCGGTCCATGAACCTAAGCGGCGACGCGGGCAGCACCAGCAGCCTCATGGGCAGCATCGCCTCGTCCATCGGCAAGATGGGCCGCCGGCGAACGGACAGCAGCGAGCAGGTCGACGACAAGCCGTAGCAAAGCATTCTTCGCTCCCCGGCGTCCATCCATTCAGAAGAAACCAGTGCATATACGATCATTATCGTCGTCGTCATCCTCGCCGGCGCCGCCGTCTCGATCAAGGAACGAACAAGCCGCTGTTTTTGTAGATTATTTTTGGCAAATGAGTTATTCACCTGTGTAGATTCATTTCTCAAGCGATCCAGTGCTGTAGATCCGATCATCCAAATAAGCAGCCAGTCCGTCCGTCCTTGCCTGGCACTGGCAGCCCCCATGCGGTCTTGCCTCCTCCGTTGGAGTTCTTGAAACGCTGCTGTACATGTCCGGTTCGCAGAGATCTGGCCCGGTCTGATAATGGGAACCCGGGTACAAATCCATGTGACCGATTCATATGATCGCCCGAATGGGGCTGCGCCGCTCAGGGGCAGCCAGTTGCTGCACTTTAGAATTTGTCCCAGTCTCGTCAAGATCTTGGCTCCGGCTCTGAATTCTGATCCGGGGAGTGGGGTGGTGGCGATTGGCCTTTGGATCCCCTGAACAATGGTGGTGGATGGGAACTGGGGACAGGGATCACCGCAAGTTTCCTCTTGGATCGGACCAACTAGTACATCATTTTTATAGTAATCTTGATAAATGATTTTGAGGGAGATTGGATTGGGCCAACTACTACTGAAAGCTGAATGAGGCACTGTTTAGTTTTCAAAAAAAATTTACAGTACCCGTCACATCAAATCTTTGGACACATGAAACATTAAATACAGTTGAAAAAATAACTAATTGCATAGACTAACTGATTAGTACGAGATAGATTTTTTAAGCTTAATTAGTTCATACCGTAGCACATTTTGTTGTTACTTAACAAATAATGTCTAATTATGAACTAATTAGGTTTAAAAGATTCATCTCGTGCTAATTAGTTAGACTGTGTAATTAATTATTTTTCTCAACTATATTTAATATTTCATGCATGTCTCCAAAAAATTCTGATGCGGCAACTGCTGCCACTGGTTGACGTCATGACTTGTCTAGCCCCAGCCAGCTGCTGTTAATACACGCTTTATTATACTGGTTGCTGACCGCCTGTTGACTTGTTGGACCAACTCTGCAGTTCCAGGACCAGCCTTGAAAGTTTGTTTAGGCCTTGTTTAGTTTTATAAAAAATTCTAAAGTATCCATCACATCAAATATTCGGACACATAGATACTCCCTCCATCCCAAAAAAACCAGTCATCCTAGGATTCAAAAGTTGTCCCAAAAAATAAGTCATCCTACCCTGTTTGGAAAGTGTATGTGCATATAAGAATCAATTAGTGCTAAATATGGATGCTAAATAGGGGCAAACATGGTCATTTTACATTCTTGCTAATCTGTCCTAAAATTCCTAGGATGACTAGTATTTTGGGACGGAGGGAGTAGAGCATTAAATGCAGTTGAAAAAATAATTAATTACACAGTCTAACTGATTAGTACGAAATAAATTTTTTAAATCTAATTAGTCCATATTTGAACATTATTTGTCAAGTAATAACGAAATGTGCTATGGTACTAAAAACACAAACTTTTTTCCCAACTAAACACACCTTAGGCAAAAATACTTTCAGTTAGAAAATATAGGTTTGGCTCCCTCAAGAACTGGAGAAGTAAAACTATGAATCATGTTCCCTCCTTAGCATTGTAAACAAAAACATGAGGCTCATATTCAGACAGCTCGCTGGGTATTTTCTAGCATGTCAGGCCTGTTTTAGTTCGCGAATTTTTTTGAATTTTGGTACTATATTATTTTCGTTGTTATTTGTCAATTAATATCTAATTATAAATTAATTAGATTTAAAAGATTTGTCTCGTCGTTTACAGTCAAACTGTATAATTAGTTTTTTTTCAATTGTATTTAATGCTTTATACATATATTTAAAAATTTTATGTGATGGATAATACAGAAATTTTTTTGAGAACTAAAGAGAGCCGTATGAGCATCTGCCCAGCAGTGCAAACCTGTGTTGCAGCTCAACAAGAGCATCCGGGAGAAAGAAGGGTAATTTTGCTCCTGGACACTCTACAATGTTGATTTTTGCCACCGGACACTACTCAATGTTGGTTTTGCTGCTGGACACTCTTGAAGTGTGCATCTTTGCTACTGGACACCTTAGTCATTATAATATTCATTTTATGGTTTAGAGGATAGAGAAAATGAGTAATCTGACCAAACTACCCTTGCAATGGTAGGTTGCTCACATGCGAGTGATAATTTTGCTCCTGGACACTACACAATGTTGGCTTTAGCCACAGGACACTAGTCAATATTTTCTTTGCTGCTGAACACTTAGTATGCATCTTTGCTACAAGAAATAATAAAATAATGATTCAACATGCCTAAAATGTTCACGTCATATTTCACAAGACAAACCACCATTATATGTTCAAAGCCATTACAGAGGTCAATATCGATACATTTAGGAGGCATTGCAAGGCTCAATATCCATACATGCTAGTAGTCATAATAAGGTTCAAAAGCCATACATGAGAAGGCATACAAGTTCAGCCATACATGCTAGTAGCTGTAATAAGTTTCAAAAGCCATACAAGTTGAGCCATAATCAAAAGCAAAATTAAACAGCACATGCACTTCAATTTTTTATGCCCAACTGCAGTGCCTTCTTCGCCCTAGTTAGAGGAGATCCAGGGCTAGTTGTCAAGCTCATTTCTTGATGGTTTGTGGCTAGTAGAAGTGCCTTCCTCGCCCTTGTAAGAGGACTACCAGGGTTAGTAGAAGGAAGAACCTCTTCAACAGGTTCAAGATCATGAACAATGACTTGTAATGGTAGTCTCCTTATATCCCAGTACTGAGAAAATGCCTCAAGAAGTACAGCATCAGAAGTAATATGCACATATTCATTGCAAGCTTTGTCCAAGAATGATACATGCAACTCCTGCTGCTCACCATGCTTAACCATTGCATCTAGCTCAGCCAAGAAATCAACCCAATTTGTCATGTCCTTGTCTACAATAATTCTATTATTGCTAGTGACATGATACTCTTCACCAAGCTGCTCCACATATGCAGGAATCTGAATTACAACTCGACAAGCCGAGCTACAATCCATCCTACACATATGTGAATGCAAAGTAAACAAACAATTAAATTGTAACCCATAAGCAAGCGTTCATCCATAAACCTAAATTACCTAAATCATAGAATGAAAATAACTGGTCGATTGAACACATACCCTGCAGGAACCCATGAAAGGTTGGATTTTTTGGTAAATCCATGATGATTTGCTCAGTTCATTCCTATTGGTGCAGATCGGGGCCAGTCGGGCAGGGTACCTTTTGCCTGTAGCAGGCGGCGACGGTCGGGGGCCCAGGCGGCGGCGGCCCCTGTGCCACCGACGAGGCGGTGGGATGGGTGGCGGTGGGGGGCCGCCGCCAGACGGCTGGAGGCCGCGCATCGCCCCTGCTCCTCAAGCGGCAAAATAGAGGCGGCCGGGTCGTGCAGATCGAGCGACGGATGGCCGGGTGGGGCGGCGCCTGGGAGGTGGCGGTGTCCACGGGGCTGAGGTCGCGCGGGTGGGCGGCACCCTCGGGGCTAGGGTCGGGCGGGTGGGTGGCGCCGCTCGGGTGGGGTGGCGGCGGCCAGTGGGGGTGGGGGGCCAGCGCACGGGTGGCCGGGGTGGGGCGCCTGGGTTCAACAGGTTAGGGTTAGGAGCAGGGGTAATTTGGTCATTTTCAAAATTTTCTCTCTCCTTCCATCTAAAAATGAATATTATATTGACTGCAGTGTCCAGTGGCAAAGATTCACAACTAAAAGGTGTCTAGCAGCAAAGCCAAGATTGAGTAGTGTCCGGTGGCAAAAATCAACATTGTAGAGTGTCCAGGAGCAAAATTACCCGAGAAAGAAACACAGTGGGGGTAAACCCGTGGGAGTTACTAGCGGGGGTATACATGAGCTGAGAGGGAACGGTACGACCTTTCCCAGAAAGCGAGGAGGGACGACATGACATCACTTGGGCAGGAAGGGCAGCACTTCCCGGAAATGTGACGATGTCAGCCCTGTTTAGTTTGCTACAATATTCGTCACATCAAATTTTCGAACACATACAACATATATACATAAAGTACTAAATGTAGTTAAAAAATAACTAATTACACAGTCTAACTGATTAGCACGAAATGAATCTTTTAAATTTAATTAATCAATGATTGAATATTATTTATCAAATAACAACGAAATGTGTTACAGTATCCAAATCCAAACTTTTTCACTAATTAAACACACCCTGGTCTGGCCTGCCTGCCTTCCTGCCTGGCCATGGCCAGGGCGTAAAGACGCCGCACGTCGTCTGTTGAACCCCGATCCTTGATGAAACCAAAACGAAACCGAACCCATGCCAAGAGCTCCGTCCATGGCGGGGCAAGGATGGCGAACGCCTGAACCGCACGAAGACAATGCGGATCGTGTGTGTGAAATCCAACCCTGTATGCATGGCGCGCAAGATGGTGCTGCACCTGTTGTCTCCAAGAGCAGGGGAACGAACGGATGCGTCGACACAGAGCTGGGAGTTGTAGCTCATCAGTAGACCGAACAGCCGCTGAATATTCCGTGTTTTGTCAGGTCTTCGGGCACACTGCGTGATTTCCATCTGACTCTTTACCAAGATGCGGCTGTAAATTTTTTGAAATAGAATATTTTCATATTTAAAGTATTAAATATTTACAGAACTCGTTTGTAAACTATGAAATAAATTTATTAAGACTAATTAATTCATCATTAGCACATATTTACTATAGTAATTCAGTGTCTAATTATGGTCTAATTAGACTCATTAGATTCGTCTCCTAATTTACAAGTAAACTATGCAGTTAGTTTTTTATTTCATCTAGATTTAATATTCTATACATGTAAGATTTCTCTTCGATGTGATAGTTTTGGAATTTTGAAGTTTGCAGATGTATGAAGTATTAAATCTAGACATTAGTAGGCAGAGCAGAAGAGATGGAGGCAGTAGTAGGCAGAAATGCGCCTCTCGATCGACACCCATGATATGCAACGAACAAGCGGCTTGATACACATTCGACATGCAGAGAAAGCCGGTGCTGCGCTACGCACCAAGAATTGCTACTCCCTCCGTTCCAAAATGTAAGTCATTCCAACATTTTTGGAAAATCAAAGTATCTTAAATTTGACCAAATTTTTATATAAAAATACCAACATTTATGATATCAAATAAGTATCATTAGATTCCTTATTAAATATTTTTTTAATAATATATCCATTTGGTGTCATAAAATCTTTGTAATCTTTTTTATAATTTTGGTCAAACTTAAAATAATATGACTTTTCAAGATTTATGGAATGACTTATATTTTGGAGCAGGGGAGTATCTAGTATAAGATCACCGTACCGGTTCTCTTTCTCCCTGTCAGCATGGCACATATACAGGTTCCATGAAAGTTAGACACAGGACAATAAGCTAAAATTCTTGGGAAAGCTTGTCCAAGTTGTTCAACTAAACGTGATAAGACCAGGGATCACAATGATTCGCAGCGCCCGTACCTGCCATGGGATGACGGCTCTCCCTGCTGCGCAGTTGTTACTACTTGCTACCACCACCGTGGTAGGGAATTAGAAGGCTGGAGGTAATTGAGGAGCAGATGCCAAGATTCGCGTGTCACTTGGGTTGGAAATCCTTGTAGTGTAGGAAGAACGAATATTCCAAGGGGCATGCAGGCAGCATGACTGCAACCTGCAGGAGGCAATAATATGGCCGTGTACGGTGTACCAGTACCACGACACTCTCTGGTAACGTGACGGTCAGAGGAGCCAGGAGGTCAGGAGGATGGAACTGGAAGAGACGTGTGACGTCGTAAAATGGCGGAGTGAATTCAGATGGTGGGACCAGAGCCACCACTGGGGCCGGCCTCTGCATCTTCCTTTCTCTCGTGTCGCGTAACTGTCTGGGGCAAGCGCAGTGCGTGTGGGCCTATCGGACCGTGCGCGCACCAGGCGTGTTTCTACCCGGATGGGCTTGATTCATTGGTGCAATCTCAGCCCACCTACATCCTGATGGCGGCCCAGTAATCCGTCCAGGCCTACTTTCTTGGCCCACCCGTTGACAGCCGCCTGCGAGCCCAAGGAGGAATTGACTCACGGCAGTTTTCAGAACCCTTTTTCTGTGAATTCTTTTGCCGACAAAATTTGGCTCTTGCCAAAAAAAAAAATTTGACCGGCAAGAGAGGGCACCACAACCACCATCATCAATGCAATTCTTGGGCTTCATTCAGGGAGCAAATCCATGGCCCATTCAGAATCAATGCATTATTTGTTTTGTCTCATTGACGAACAACCTTGAAATGGAAATTTCTTCTAAACTATGAGTCTAATTTGTAATCCGCTTGCACCAGAATTAAATCAACATTTCAAGATTCGCATTAAGTATCAACATTTCAATATTCGTATTAAGTATTATAAAGACGTTATCGATACATGTGCACACTCAGTTGAAAGGGAATTTTGGCACGGTTAACTTTGTAGCAACCAAATATCAAGGTTTTGGCCAAGTTTTGGTCATGCCCTGACTTTCGGCCATGCCAAAATTTGTAAATCTGGTATCATCCGATCCACAGGACCACAGTCCACAGGAGGCACCAGTCGGTCCTGATAAAATACATGTTGGACGTGGTGCTTTTAGTTGCGCAGTCTGCAACAAGACTCGGTGAGCCCAGGCAGGACGCAGGAACCTCGCCTAGGAACATCCCGCCACCAGTGAGGACGGACACCGTGAATCCTCGGTGTCCAAGCAGACTAGCTCTGTACCAAATAAAAAACTGCACATCTCATGTAAAGAAAGTGTACCACGAACTTAGATTATAAAAAAAACAAAACCTTACTTGGAACATAAGACTTCCAAATAAAAAACTGCACATCTCATGTAAAGAAAGTGTACCACGACCTTAGATAAACCAGTGACGTTGACTGCAAAAGTGGAAGGCAAAAAAAAAATTCATATTGCTGGAAGGCCAATGATACCGTTAGCACAACACACGCAGACATGGGTCACGTCTCGATGCAGCGCCGGGGCAAGTTCACTTACCTTTAATTTTTATGGCCCACTTGCGCCAAATGATGTGGGCGATTACGTCGTAGGCTTTCAGCTAGGCGTGTGCGAGGGTTGACCTACAAACCAGGCATAAAACTATTCCGAAGGCATCGAGCTCTCAACTTGGACCAACGAAATCAAACCGGATAAATCAACGCAGGTTCTTTTCATATCTCTTGGGTTTCCAGCCCCATTGACATCTTATATATTGTCGGTTTTCCAGGTATTTAGTTGGGAACTAGGTGTATGACCCGCGCATTTGCGCGGTTAGTGTTGAAATTTTAAAATTTTATATTTTTACTATTTTTTTTAAAAAAAACTATACTATTTTTTAACCATATGTCACCTTTTTTGTTATCGTAAACTATATCTTAGTATTGAAAAAGCACAATTCAAATCTGACCTACCATAGTAACAATTTGCTTTGTTTAGCTTTAATAATATTATGCATATAATTATTTTTATTTTTTCTTATTTCGACTGAATCAGTTTTGTTGGCTTTAGTTTTTTTATTAAGAGTATATGTTGTAACTTATACATAGTGAAATGATATTTTAGATTTAATTTTCCATAATGGCAATAGTGGGTAATTTTTATTTTGGTGTAAGGGTATTTTAGACTAATATTTATCGTAATAGCAATAGTGGGTAATTTTTATTTTTCTTTTTTTTCTCCGATTATGCATATAATTATTTCTATTTTTTTCTTATTTCAATTGAATCAGTTTTGTTGGCTTTAGTTTTTTTATTAAGAGTATATGTTGTAACTTATACATAGTGAAATGATATTTTAGATTTAATTTTCCATAATGGCAACAGTGGGTAATTTTTATTTTGGTGTAAGGGTATTTTAGACTAATATTTATCGTAATAGCAATAGTGGGTAATTTTTATTTTTCTTTTTTTCTCCGATTATGCATATAATTATTTCTATTTTTTCTTATTTCAATTGAATCAGTTTTGTTGGCTTTAGTTTTTTTTATTAAGAGTATATGTTGTAACTTATACATAGTGAAATGATATTTTAGATTTAATTTTCTATAATGGCAATAGTGGGTAATTTTATTTTGGTGTAAGGGTATTTTGGACTGATATTTATCGTAATGGCAATTGTGGGTCATTTTTCTTTTTATTTTTTTCTCCGATTAACGTGGGAATTTCTAGGCATTGAGAGCGAACGTGGAGGCTCCGTCTGTTAGCCAAATAATGGCAATGGTGGGTAATTTTTATTTTATTTTTTCTCCGATTAACATGAGAATTTCTAGGCCTTGAGAGCGAACGTAGATGCTCCGTTTGTTAGCCAAATAATAAGATAATAGATCTGTCCACCAGATGTCCCTTGATCACCACTTTGTTACTTGTGCTCTTGTTTGTTCTTCATTACAGTTATAAAAAAATAAGTACCCTCTTCGATTTTAAAATGTAAGGCGCCATTTGGTCTTTAGTTTCTGTTATACTACTAGTCGTATCATCCATCGCAATGAAACCGTGATCACTGAAAATAATATTCGAAAGAAAAAATGAATCAAACTGTATACAAAATTTGCACAAGAAAGTTAAGACAATTTTCAGGCTAAAAATATATCAGTTTAAACAATGCAACTCGCTTTGACATTCCAGAAGGAATGGAAAATGTTCCAGTGACGCACTAGCAAAACTTGGGGAAAAGTTACCTTCTCCAGTACACGGGACTACTAGTCTACTTGGATTTATTCGCCAGACACACCAGTTGGTATTTTAAGTTTTTTTTTGAACGATTGGTATTTTAAGTTTGTGAAACGTGATCTTTCCAGTGATAGTGATACACTGTAAGTATGATCGTGGTAGCATTTTGACACAGTCGAACTGAACAACGATGAATCATTGGGGATATTTTAATCTATCATTTGCGAAAGCCACGGACTGATCTTATGTTTCTTGCACCGAAGAAACTTTAGATGGGCGTTGGCTGCATCAGACAACGATGTTCAGTCGCATTGTATTTTCCTTTCTCCGGAAGAAATGAAAAAACTAAGCTAACCATAATAGTCACTCTGTTCTGCTGGCTGCTTCACCAGCCAGCCAACAGTATTTTTCTCACACCAAACCAGCACCAGCCTCCAGCCACCAACCAATCAGCAGTAATTTTTTCTCACAATAAACCAGCCGCAGCCACCAGCCACCAGCCGCAGCCGGCAGAACGCAGCCAAATGAATTAATGATCCATCATCCTCTGTTTGCGTGGCCTGATGTCAGCGATCTGAATGCAGGACAGTGTTGCTCCAGGTGTGCTGGAACGTGCCGGTTCAGTGTTTCTACTGTTACTAGCTAGCATCAGAGTAGACCTGGGCATGGGCTGTCCGACCCGACGGACCCGACCCAACCCGCCCGAAAATAGCCCGACCCGACCCGACCCGAAGAGTTTGATGGGCGGGCTCGGGTCAAAATTTTTGACCCGGTATGACTGACGGGCCGGGCACGGGCTAAAAATTTTGACCCGAAACTCGAAAACCCCGAAGGAACCCGACATTTTACATAGGCCCGGCCCGACCCGACCCGACCCGACTGGCTGTCGGGTCGGGTGCGGGCTCAATTTTACGGCCCGGCCACCGGGTCGGGTCGGGCACGGGCCGCTAGAAAAAACACCGGGCTTTTTTTGGCCCGACCCGAACCCGACCCGGCCCGGAGGATGCCCAGGTCTACATTAGAGTGATGGACAGAGCATTTCTTATTTAATATACTACTATTTCCCTTTCTTTTTCTTTCGATCGCAATGATGCGAAAACCCTAATTACATACTACTAGATACTAGTACATTTTTTTCTTTTTGGCGATTACGTAAGCCTAGCTACTAGAGTTCCTCCTGCCTAACTATGTACAACAGTTTCGGCAAGAGCGAACATGGTTCTAGTAAGTATATGGAGAAAACAGTAGCCGAACAGGCCGGGGTAGCAGCACGGTCGACCATGGCCAGGCCACACCCATCGATCTCTTCTTAGATCTCCCAACTCCAGATCCTAGCTAGACGGACGACCTCCAGATCCTCCCCTCGAAGGAGATCACGATGATGGACACGTCGTCATGGTAGTGCCTCCTCGCGCCGTGCGGGATGTCCAGCAGCTCGTGCGACGCCATGCCTGCAACGAAAAAAGGATGAACCATGTCAAGATTCAAGAAGCCGGTTCGAATTTGGTCGTGCTGCGCTGTGTGTTGCTCACCGGCCTTCCTCGCGGCGCGGATCACGAGCTCGCCGACGAGGTGCTGCGCGGGGTCGCCGTCGGGCTCCGCGGCGGTGAAGGCCTCCACCTGGTCCACCACCTCCTTGTTGGTGAAGTACTGGTAGAGGCCGTCGGATGACAGCACCAGGAACTTGTCCTGCGCGCTGATGCGGTGGTGGCACAGCGCCGGTGTGCAGCTGACGTATGGGTCCGTGCCCACGTAATTGACCTTGAAGGCTTCCAGAAGCCTGCTGTTCCACTTGGGCTGCCACAGAGAAATGGCCTCAGAAACATCAGTTCTTTTTTTTCAGGAAAAAAAATAGAACCATCAGGTTTGCAGATTGGATTTGAGAGAAATCTGATGGTTTATTAAGACGACACTGCTGTGCGGCGCGCCTGAATTTTTTCCCCCCGGTAATTTTCGCCGACAAGCGTGGAATTAGAAGCTACTCCTCCACTGAGCTACTGTTGACAGCCACTACTCTGCCATGATTGGGGGGGGGGGGGGGGCTAGGATAGGAACAGAATCATCCGGGAACACCCACATGATTGGTTACTCGCAGTTCTAGTCCTAGACGCATGCACACTGAAAACAAAGCAGAACCGGAGTCACCTGCTTCAGGTAGCCGACTCCAAACGCTCTTGTGACGTTGATCTTCCCCTTCACACGGCCATTGACGATGGCGTTCCGATCATCTAGATGCTGGCCCTTGATCCTCCTCACCTCCTGCATCGCCCAAAATTCCGACAAGAACGGCTTGGTGAACCCACAGAATTCAATTGACACACAGGTTTGGTCACTGTCTTATCGTGCCTGCTCCTTTCAGTGCAGTTTTCCAGTTGTCAAAAGTAGTTTTTTTTTAAAAAAAATGAGATGACAAAAACAAACGACGATGAATTCTTGTTGCAACGAAATCAGTCGCAATTCGAAATCAGTCACAATTCGACATCTGAATAATAAGAGAACAGAGCAGGGGAAGAAAGAAGGCGTACCTCCTCGATCGCCGTGCTGTGCTCGGGGGTGAGCTGCACGGCCTGCAGGCCTTCCCTGTCGTGCGCCTCCAGCTCGCGCATGATCTCGGCCTTGAACTGCTGCAGGTCCTTCGACGCCTTGCCGAGGACGTCCTTGAGGTCGGGCTCCGGCCGCCGCGCCAGCACCGCCCGGCTGTCCCCGACGTTCATCACGTACACGTCCGTGCCCTTCATCAGCATCACCAGCACGCACGACCCCATCAGGCCCAGCTCCGGGCTCTCCTCTGCGCGCTCCTCCGCCGCCGCGAAGAAGGCGTCCTCCGTCTTCTTCAGTGCCCGCGCCAGGGCCCTCAGGACGTCGCGGTGCATTGCCGCGGCGTTGCTGCCTGGCACGGGCCCTTCGGTCCGCCTACGCTTAGCCTCCGCGCCTTCGCCGTTCGCCTGCGCGAAACAGGGGCGCTCGGCATTGCCCGGAGCGGGCTCTTGGTGACAGCACCTGCCGTCGTCGCCGACCTGGATGTCGTCCCAGAGCACGCCTTTGAGCTCGCCGTGCACGGCGACGTACAGGTTGGCGAAGAGATAATCGGTGGCGTCGGGGCCGTTGAAGCCGTCGTATATCCCAACGAACACCCAGCCGTGCTCCTCGGACACCGCGACATGGAACCGGTCCTCGCCGGCCATGCCCTGAGCCCACTCCACATTGCCGTTCGGCGGCGAGCGGTAGTCCCCATCGCTGAAGGAGACCTTTATCGGATCAGCAGGTTCCTGTGGCCAGCGGCTATAGCGCGGCGACCCGAACCGGAGCTTCGAGGCGGTCTTCGCCAAGAACCGCAGCAGCGATCCCTCGTCACGGCGGCGGGAGCGGTCGGCGCGGCGCTCGGCGATGAGCTTTGAAACGCTTGATTGTTGCCTCACGGACGACGAGATGGACAGGGAGCGGTCAAGCGGGCCTGACATGAATGGACGCCCCGATGGTGGGCCGGAGATGGTGGACGCCGAGCCGGATGTCTCGGAGAAACGGCCGGACGTGAACTGGACCGGCCCGGACATGGACAGCCTAGGCGGCGCTGGCTGGAGCGGCGCGGCGGCGAAGGACCGCGAGCTCTCGAAGGTGCACGCGGTCGTCGGCGGCCACGTCATCTCGTTGAACAGTTGGAACGACGGCATCGACGCGGACGTCGCCAGATTGGCGCTGATGGCGGCGCCGGACAGAAAGAAGAACGACGGCTCCGACGACATCGCGGCTGACGTCGGGGGCTGGTCGAAGCCGGCCCCCGATGGCACGTAGGTGAAGGAGTGGCCTTGGCTGTCGTCGGGGAGCGGGTCCGACGCAACGGCGGCCGCGTAGGGGTCGCCGGAGAAGCATGGGTTCTTGGTGATGCCATTGCCCATTTTGTTTTCTTGGGCTTTGGATTTTGTGGATCGGCGGAGTGGAGGGGATGGATGAGTTGACCTTTTGGGAAAGGGAGGGTAGGGGAAAGGGTGGTTTTTTTTATGGGAGTTGACTATAGTTGGAGTCGAGTGATGCAACAAGGGGCAGGCCCACTTTTGAGTGAACGGAGGCGCTCTTGCTTGGGGTACCCTACCGTATGCATATCATTTTGATATCACACCATGATTTCTCTAGTAATGGTTTCCATCTCTCATGGAAGAGGTGGTTTCTGAGTTATCAAAGGCTTCAAGATCGATTGAAGACGCTTCGGTTTCACGAAGTTTGCCGATTCTTGTAGAAGTATTTCTAAGGAACTACTAGCTCTGGGATGGATTGAAGAGGCCTCAGCACCGCTTTATATAGGCGGCCCGAGGGGTAGGGACAAGGGGCTGGTGGGAGGGAAGGTAGATGTAAGTAACATACAATTCACGAAGTCAATATAGTGGTATATAGAGAAATCTTTAACATTAAATGTATCAAGAGTTATATCTTGAAGATATGATAACGTGCTATGCACTTATATCTCTACGCAGGCCTGCAAGCACACCGATGTAACTCTTAGGAACATAGCACGCGACAAAATAAGTTGGAAATTGAGTGTTTACCCTGTATTATTAATATTTAATACGTTTTATGCTTTAGCCCGTGTAGAATCTCACGGTCAGTTGCATTACATCGCCTGACTCCCTTGGATTTTGTAGGCAAATGAGGCACCATCTTGCGCTCCAATATTAACAAGATCAAAGTAGTTTCCTTTTAAGCATCTTTCGCTATCGCACATTGTTAAAATGGCTATCATGGAGGAGGGATCTTGCGCTCTAGTATTATCAAGTAACTGCATTTTTGTGGTGAGTAACAGAGAGTTCATGGTATCAGTATAGCAGTGTCTAAAGTCATATATACATTTAAATTTATCAAGAGATGCAATGTTATTATTCTTGAAGATATGATGACGATCGACGCACTCATGTCTAGGTGCAGGCACATCGATGTGAGTCTTACTATCTTAGCACGCGACAAAGTAGGTTGGAAGACATGTCACAAATTGAGCGATGGACGGTTACCGTGGAAGGTTATGCATATACAATGTTATTATTCTTAAAGATATGATGACGACTGAGGCACTCATATCTAGGTGTAAGCATATTGACTCTTACTAACTTAGTACGCGACAAAGTAGGTTGGAAGACAGGTCACAATTGAGCGGTGGATGATTACCTTAAAAGGTTATTACTTAATAGGTCACTTGGAGACATGCCATTTAATCTACTTAATATGTTTTACATTTCGCATAGATGTAATGATTAGCAATGCGCAATGCATTGTCCAATTCAGGTATTTTTGCTCTATAGTATTATCAAGTACATGCATTCTATGGTAGGCAATGAACAATTCACACAATCAGTATACTGGTACCTGAATGTATTTAAATTTATCAAGCTATTGAAATGTCACTATATATCGAAGATGTGATGATGATCGATGCCTTATTGTCTAAATATGTCAATTTAACTCTTAGGAACTTAGTCTGAAAGGATGTAAAAGACAAGGTGGTGACTGATTACCCTAGATGGTTAACAGGAACCATGCCATCAGATTATTGTGCTATATATTTTTAGTATACTACACAAAAATAATTATATGCGACACATTATTAGCATGTCTATAATTTGGTAGGTTGAAAGAAATCTATTCCAAGGTCATTCCTGATATGTGGAGCGATCCTTCTTGTGTTAAGAGCATCACTCCTCGTGTCTAAACAAGGCACTGCTTGCAGTCTAGTATTAACAATATCAAAGAAAATGTGTTCTTATGATCAGCCATTATCCCATATTGTTAAAATGGCTAATACAAAGGGGTGAATGATCTTGCTCTCTATTATTATCAAGTAACCATATTCATGGTAACATAACTGACACATTAGTATAACAGTGTCCAAAGAAATCTATACATTTAAATTTATGGAGCGATACAATGTTACTACATCTTGAAGATTTGACGATTAATGCTGCAGTTATGTATAGGTATACGAACGTATAATATAATGTACCAGCATCCATAAGACATGTAAAATTAATATTGAGATATAGATTTTCCGTATCTTGGAGATATAGACATCCAATAGGTAGATTAATTTAATATCAAGATATGCATATTTTTTTTATATCTTGGAGATATTGTGACATGCGACAAACTTATGTAAAACCGTATAGGAGAAGGCACACTGAATTAACTCTGCAAATTTAGTTTGCAATAATTTGGGTAGGAATGACAAGTCATAGGTTCGCCTGTGAGGAGGAGAAATGCCATCTGGCCTACATAATTTAACACGTGCCACAATAGTATATTTGAATATAATAAAGATATATATTTTTCATGTACATCATTCTGCACGCGATCTCGTTAGCAGTTGCAGCGATGTCAATGAGACAGCGCAATGGTTATGGTGTTCTTAACTTTTTATAGGCTAATGCATCATTACCACTATGTCTTTAAGATGTGAAGTATCTCTCCTCGTGGTCTTGGTGAATTGGGTGTGTGTACCATGTGTCCAACGTTAGCAGGAGGCTACAGTTGTAGATTGGAGATCGGAAATATGAAAGTCAGCCAGGGTTCCTCTTGTGGATCCATATATTGGTACCCATAGCAAATTAACGCGGCTAATGGCCCTGATTTGAATTTCCATCGGTGGCATGACCAACCAAACCAACTTGCGGCTGCATAAACGGAGGACTATCTAGAACTACTCCCCTAATTCAAAACAATATAGGCCCATCATCATCGGCCAGCCTGAAACGTGCGATGAGTGATCCCAAAGCTTAGAGCACACTTAGATAAACGCATTAGGTAAAACCTTTGGAGGCGCCCCTCTTTATTATTGGATAAGGGCAGCTCACGTTGCCCGACCGTAACACGACTATTTTCTTCATTCTAAATTATTAGTTATTTTGTGTTTTCTAAATATAATTTTTGCTATGTATTTGAATATATTATATCTAAGTGTATAGTAATAACACTAATAATTTAGAATGAAAAAAAGTATAAATGTTTGCCAGGGTGGATTGTCCGGCCGATCTACTGCTAACGTGGAGGCCCAAGGGTATGCCAAGGATATAGCCAAACACGCGCCGTCTCACCGCGCTCGCGACGCACGTGCGATGATCGTGCAGAGATAGAGACAGTCAGACAGAGATGCGATCCTGGTTGTTGACGATGGCCCTGTTCGCTGTGCTGGTGCTGGAGGCTGCTGCTGGAGTGGTGTGAGAGAAAAACATTGTTGGCTGACTGATGACTGGAGGCTGCTGCTGGAGTGGTGTGAGAGGAAAACACTGCTGGCTGGCTGTAAGCTGCTGGAGCATGGTCATATGGCTGCGGCGTAGAGATCGATGCGGTGCTGATCGCGTCGAGGAGATAGAGATGTGATCCTGGACGGGCTGACACGGCCATGGCCTGCGGGGCGACTAGAGCGGCGCGGTCAGGAGGGTCGTCGAGACGGCTGGGGCGCGGGCGGATGGACCGGAGGAGAAGAGGACAACTCGGGGGGTGTCCGGCGCGGCGCGGGACGGAGGTCAAACGACCAGCGAGGCCGCGGTGACGCGCTAGAATCCGTGCGCTCGCGCAGGCCAGCCAGGGGACGACGTGCCGACGAAATTGCCAGCGGCTACAAGTGACGCCGCCAACGTCGTTGGGTCTCGCGCAGTCCGTGTCCGTCCCGCTCGAGGGAGACTTGGTGCGGGGGACTGCGCCGAACGAGCCGCCGCCCACGCAGGCAACGCACGCACGCAGAGCGGCCAGCGGCGGCCGCCCACGCCGTTGCCAGATGGCCCGGCGGGCAGCGCCCCAACCCCGAGTGGCACCACCCCCCGCGTGACGCCGCGGTCCGCGCAGGCAGCCCGTGCCGCGGGGCACCTGGCGGCGCGCCGCGCAGGCGTGGTCTCCACTTTGTGCCGTTGGACTCTAGCTATTTAGATGCTACGCGCACCAAAACCCCAGCCTTGTTTAGATGCAAAAATCAAAATTTCAAAATTATCATACCAAAAGAGAATCTTATATGCATGAAGTATTAAATTTAGATGAAATAAAAAACAAATTGCATAGTTTGCTTTTAAATTGCGAGACGGGTCTAATGATCATAATTAGTCTATGATTAGACACTAAATTGCTACAATAATTACTATAGTAAATATGTGTTAATAATAGATTAATTAGTCTTGATAAATTCATCCCGTAGTTTACAGACGAGCTCTGTAATTAGTTTTGTGATTAATCTATGTTTAATATTTCAAATGTGCAAAGATTTCATTTCAAAAACTTTCCGGAGGCAACTAAATAAGGCCGTGGTTGGGAGACACCCCTCGCTCTGACAATCAAGCTAGCCAATCCAAGCTTTCTATAAATTCTCCATGCATGCATGTTTTTCCAAAAACTTCATTCTCTTTATTTGTTAGGTTGCTTTGCATTTCATTGCAGTAGTTGGCAACAAATGATTTTTTTTTTCAGTTTTAATCAGTGCTTGCCAAATGACATAACAACGAAAGGCTCGGTCATAAATTTTTTTTGTTCATTACAGAAATATTAATACATTATGAATGTGGCATTGAGGAGTTCACGGTCCATAGAGAAGTTAAACGTGAACAGAGTAATATTTATCTCTAGGGGACTACTGGAATTCTGAAGGAGAACATTACAAAAGAGCTGATACACGCCTAACATAATATTCATTGTGAGCCTATGCAAGCAAAACATTCAGACATTAATAGTAGGAATTTACATTGGACTATACAAAAATTTGGAGCTGAACTATCATTTACACTTATATGGTTACATGCAAAGTGTCGGAAGCATGAGCAGCAACCAGCAGGTATGAATTTTGGACTAACAACTAAACCTATTGAAACTAATAAGACAACAATATGTAACATGAGGATACATGGGCAGGTATAATTTTCAGGCAGGACTACCTCAATTCATGTAGCCTTGCTGTGTAGCTAGGCAGCCATTGTTTTTTTAATATGATCCTATTTTCTCTAGTAGAAGGTAGAAAAGTTAGCTGGCAACATGAAATTTAGAAGAAGGTTTTGATACATAAATAAACAAAGAATTTAATCATGTATATCATATTAGATCACTGGTTGCTTTGATCATTAACTTGGATCAAATAATACCAGAAGACATATCTGCACTGAATATTCAAGATGTGATATAATTGGAACAAGGTGTTTGATTCCATAGAGCAAGGGCATATCAACGAGTGCAGAGCAGGGTCTATCAGGCTGAGCGAAACTAAATTGGATGAAATACACCAAGAATAAAAAAGTAGCTTTTTTGGTAGCTTGAGATGTCCTCTGTAACAGCATGGATAACTCAATCGAGGTTTGCAAATGAAAGTAATAATAAAACATGTGATGCCATTATCAAATGTATAAAGACATGGGGAATCTGATCAAAGAAATTGTAAACACTCAAGATATACAGGGAAGCTGGAAGGTGCACTTATTATTATTGGGCCTACTAGCCAAAGGGCCTCTAGCTGAATTGGTTAGGAGAACCCAGCGGCACTCCTCAGGTCCTGGGTTCGACTCCCCGTGGGAGCGAATTTCAGTTTGAGGTTAAAAAAATCCCCTCGCTGTGTCTCCCTTCGAGGATGTCCCGGCCTGTGGTAACGGTGCGGCCCAGCCTGGGGGCTGTGGCAGTGGTCGCCGGCCCAGGTTACGGTGTAGGCCTTGGGTGAGGCCGGGGTTCGGGGGTTTTCTCGGCCTGGCGTCGAGAGTTCTTCTCTGTATGACAATACCGTTGGGGCGGTCTTTCCCCAGCCGGCCGAGTTTTTTTATTATTGGGCCTACTTGATCAGTAATGTTAATGTGGACAAAAAAAAAGTAATCAGAGAACAACTCCTGAGAGAAAAAAAGTAGTACATTATATAGTTCTTGCAAAGTCTAGGAGGAAGCTTGTTTCCTCAGCTAATAAAGTTTCTTTTGCAGATCTGGCCAAGAAATGTTAACATGAAAAAAAAATCTGTAATCAGAGAACAACCCCAGTGAGCCAAAAGGAGTACATTCTATAGTTCTTGCAAAGTCTAGAAGGAAGGTTGTTTCCTCAGATAATAAAGGTTGTTTTGCAGGTCTCTTTCAGTGGGCATCATCAATGTTGTACAGCAAGAAATGTACTACTCAATAAACCTTGGTTTTGTTTCATCTGTTCTAAATGTAATCCACACGAAATCAACAAATATTTCCCAAATGTTTTTATTCTAGATGTGAAATTAAATGGTTAAGATGTGCAAGTACAAATGAACCCGCTTTCAAGTACGATCTAAAGAGACATTTCATCGAGCAAGTTGCAAGCATAAAAGTTCCTATGAGCATGAGAGCATCCAGCAAAGGGGAAGCATAATGTTACCTTGCTGCAGCAAATAAAAAAAGAAGAAGAAAACTTAATCCATGCAGCCTAATCATCTGCAAGAAGCAGCAAGGTGGAGAGAAATCCATGGCATAAATTGCATCAGATGATGTCATGGCCTCTCAAACTGAACGCAAGAAGAAAAACAAAGCAACATGAATCTGCTGATGTCCAATGTCCCAATCAATGCAAGATGAGTATGCAAGAATAGATTAATGAAAGATCGCATGTTTGCAGCGCATTGATGTTGGGAGCGGGTGAAGCCATGGCTGCAGAGCACATCTCCCAGCGAGGCCTGCACCTAGCACGCCATTTCCTTTCTGGAGCCCCACAAAAATGCGGAGGGGGAGAATGGAAGTCAAGAACTCGTAGTTGTGGTGCCCGTGGTCGAGGCCGGTGAAGATGAAGGGCGGCATGGGAACCAAGTTCTTCGGCAGGTAAGTTGTCGGGAGGCCCGTTGGGGCGGAGGATCCCGCACGCGTGGGAGTCCTCGTCACAGACGGCAAGGCCGGACAGGACGAGTTCCCCCGGCAGCGCAGCGGAGACGTTGGCAGACGCGGCGGTGGAGTCGGATACCGAGCAGAGCATCGCGCCCGAGACCAGGACGCCGCAGGTTCGGGCGCCCCCCGCGGTGAGGTAGCGGACGAAGGTCGCGTCGGCGAAGGCCGCCTGCACGGCGCTACCGCGTGGGCCCCAGAAGCGGACGGCCGCGGAGGCGTTGGCCTCGACCGCGCAGGAAAACCCATCGCCGGAGAGCGGTGACCAGAAGGTCCCACCGGCCTGCTCGGGGAACCGCCCGCCGCGGCGGGGACGGCGACAGCGCGGGATAGACGACGGCAGGACGATGAGGCGACGCAGAAGCACGGCGGTAGTGGGCGCGGAGGGGTGCGCCGGGGAGAGCATCAGGTGCGCGAGGCAGGGTGCGTTCAGCGCGGCGGCGGCGACGGCGGCGCCAGGCGCGGACGGTGAGCGAGGATACGAGAAAAAAAGGAGAGAAAGGAAGAAATGAATAACGCGCTCGGGGTTCGAACCGCGGAGCGAGCGTATACGGCAAGGGGTTTTTCGCAAAAGCGACGGAGGGCGGGTTTTTGCAAAACTACCGTGAAATTGGAAGTTTCGCTTCTTCGTGTTCAAATATTTTGGATATCAGGGGGCTATACGTAAGGAAAAAAATGAAGTTACTGTGCACAGAGGGGTTATCTATGTTGTGGGTTAAATTTGTTGAAGTCGGAGGGTTGTTTTGCAAATTTCCACGCTCCTGCCTGGGTGCACCAGACGGACGGGATCGCGGCCGCCAGTCGAGGCGACGTAGCGGCCCTCCGAGAGCGTCAATCCCAGCCCAAATAGGGATTTGGATTGCGCGGCACTGCGGCAGGTTTGTATGAACGGCCCACAACTCACTTCGTCGTCAGCTTGGCAGCAGCTCTTTCGGCGATCCGCTCGCTCCTCCTCCCAAACTGATTGGCCCATTCCGCCCAACATCGAAGCGAGCTTTGAAGGCCCGCCCAGTAGCTTGTCGTGGTTCGGGCTAATGCTCTTCGCCTCTTCGGATGGGCCTTCCCAATTTTGAAACCTCTATCTTTCCTATTTCAACAAAAAGGGTCTGTATTTTCCCGTCTTGTCCAGGAATGTGCATGCCGTGCAGGAGCAGCCAACGACGGTCCACCGGCCGGCGATGTCCTCGCTCCCTGGAAAAGCAGCTGTTAGCGCCACCCGTCGCTGCCGTCGGCGCTCGCTCGGCTCCTGGAGTCAAGCCTGCCCGGTTGTCACGCTTTTTTTTTGTGTGTTCACCCTTGATCTCGTTGCTATTTTAAGCTCGCGGATCACCACCTTCCATGAATCTGAAGGTCGATGGAATGGATTATGGAATGTAACCGTACGGATACGATCATCGTTCCATTCCACAAGGGGGGAAAAGAAACGATGGACCCGGGAACGATGCTTGCATCCCAAACGGGCACTCCAGTGGTGTAATAGCTGTATTTGGCACGACCTGCAGGGCGTCCGGGCGTCAGCCCGGTGAGTGTGATCTTTGCATTCCTGGCACGTACGCGGAAGAGTCAAGTCGGCGTACACCACCAGCAGCAGCAGCGCAGTGCTCGGCACGCGGCGCGTACGCTAGCTTCACTACTACAAAACAGGCCTTTGTTCCAGGCCATTTGTCCCGGCAATCTTTGGGCCCGGGACAATAGGTGGCTTTTGTCCCGGGTCCAACGGCTAGCCGGACTAGCGAGAGGACAGAGGTCTTTTGTCCCGGTTGGTGACACCAACCGAGACAAAAGAGAGGCCTTTTATCCCGGTTGGTGGATACAACCGGGACAAAAGGCTACGCGGGCCTTTTGTCCCGGTTGGAGACACCAACCGGGACAAAAAGCCCCCTTTTTGTCCCGGTTGGTGTCTCCAACCGGGACAAAAGCCTCTTCACGGACTGACTTCGATTGACATCCGTTTATTTATTTTCACCGCTCCTCTCTCTCCATCCCTTATCTCTTTCTTCTTCCCTCGGCATCTTCTCCCAGTGAACTAATTTCCTCCCCTCCCGCACTCACCCCTCCCACTCCTAGCTCCCTTCGATGCGCCCCTCCCCGGCGCGGGCAGGGCCTGGCGAGCCGCCGCACGGGCGCGGGCGGGGGCCGGCCAGCCGCCGCGCGGGCGCAGGCCGCCGCGCATGCAGGACGGCGAGCTGCCGCCGCTGCAGGCCGATGGGGATGGCGCGGACGGGTGCAGGCCGGCGGGCGCGCCGCCTTGGACGGGTGCAGGCCAGCAGCAGTCGTCCAGACCGGCAGCAGCAGCCTTGGACCGGCCAGCAGCCGTAGGCCGCCAAGAGACGACCAGACCGGCAGCAGCAGCAGCCCAGACCGGCGCGGGCTGGGGCTTGACGAGCCGCTGCCGCAGCGCGTGGCCAAGCGCAGGGGGCGGGGACTCCTGCCGCCGTGGGCCGGCGAGAGCAAGGACGGCGACGAACCGCGGGCTCTGTTGTTGATTTTGTTTGTTTGTGAATCTTTGTGATGTGAATCAATAATTTTAGATCTTGTGTTTTCTTGTGTGTGAGATAAGCATATTACTTGTGTGTTATGTGTTGTATGAAGTACTGATGCGTGATGTGTTATGAATTTTAGATCTTGATTCTGAGATTGCTTAGATCTTGATTTTGAAATTACAGTTTTGGATAAATTTTTTGATTTGGAGAACCGGCTTGCAAACGCGGAAGCGGGAGCTAGCTATCCGATTTTTTTTTGTTTGTGAAAAAAGACATTTGTCCCGGTTGAATAGCTGCCGGGACAAAAAAGACATTCACATTTGTCCCGGATGGATAGTCCCGGTTGAAAAACCGGGACAAAAAGTAGTTACCAACCGGGATAAAATAGCGATTCTGTAGTAGTGCTTGTGGCTGAGTTGGGGCGCCCGGTCCTCTCGTCTCCTCCATGAAAGCAACTCCGATCAGCGGGCGAGTCCTCGGCCGGCCGACTCCTTGACCCGGGCAGTTGCCTCGCCCCTGCGCCAGGATGCACCCAGCAAGGGCCGGGCCGGGCGGATGCATCATGCATTCATGTGCGCGCATCCTGATCAGAATTCAGACACGGCTGCGGGGCCGGAGGTCGTCACCCCGGGCGCCCCGGCTCAGGGCGATAGGGGCCCCGAATTAACTGCTATCGCTTTCTGATCCGAACGTCTGATGCTACGCTTCATGTGCGGCCATGGCCGCCTCCTCACTGCAAGTTGTTCTTGCCCGTCTACTCGTCTCTCAGAACCTGATTGATTGGTTTTCAAAATATGCGGTATTGAAACGTGGGCATATCCATGTTTTAGCATGCTAATATTTTGGTATTGATTGGTATAAAAAAAACACCCCACCGAACCAAATGCTGTTTTAAATTTGCCAAAAATTTATTTAAAACATAGGTATATCCATGTTTTAGCATGCTAATATTTTGGTATCTAACTAAACAATACCTCACTTATAATCTGGTGCTAGATCACGCGTCTTAGCGTCGTTCCGAGGCTAAGGATGGCTGTCCCTTCCTCCATCACAGACCGGGTCTTGTGCATGGTGGAGTCGTCCAAAAATCCGCACGATGACAGAGGCCCCTGCGAGGACGTGTACACGCCACGCGGGCCAGGAACAACGGGACTACTGGTACGAGACAGTAGCTGTCAGCAACTGAATCGACCTACCTAGTATATATTATATATAGTACGCCACATGCGGTAGTAGATGGAGGCAAAGATGACTGTATAGCTCCAGTAACAAATTAAACGTTTCCACTGTCCTCCTCGTTGCGAGATGGAGATAATAATTCCCCACCCCATTTTAAAACGAGTGTTATGCACAAATAGTATTGCTACCCTTGGAAGCTTCTCGAGCTAACTAAACACGCGAACGCCTGCTCGTCACCAGCCCCCGGTCCCCGGCTGGTACGCAGTACACGCGCGCGCACTCATACGAACACGTTCCTGAATTCCCCCATACGTAATCGCAAAAAAAAATCAGACGCCAGTAATCGTTGGTTCCTGCGGTGCAAGGTAGCTCGCCAGCCACAACCGCAGGGGACGACTTCCTCGATCGCTCGCTCTCCCCTGACAGGGACGTCCCGAACTCCCAACCGATTCCTGAACCCTGACGACGCCCCGGCCTTGACGAAGCGAGTAAAAGCGACCACGCGCGCAACTTGCTGCGACTATCACACACGCACCTGTCACCTGGCCGCCACTAACCTGCATCGCCCTCTACCGCGCGGCGCGGCGCGCCACGGTTTTTCTCGACCCCGCCGGCGACTTCCGAGCGCGCGCGCGCCCTGCCTGCGAATGCGAAGGCTCGTCGAGGGTGAGGAGGCATCGCCGCGCCGCCGCCGGAGCCGAGGCCCGAGGGTGGCAACAACCAAAAGGCGAGCGCGACTCGGAGGTTTCCGATGTGATTCCGCGGGGGCCGGCGGGGCACGGGCACGGCACCGTGATCGGCGACTCGGCAAGCGTCTCCAAAGTTTCAAGCCGGCCGGTGGGGGCCCTACCAACGCGTCCCCATCGCGTGCCTGTGTTTCGCACAAATCCGTGGCGGGAGCACTGCAGCCGCACTGTGCTATTCGCTGGATAAATGATTGCGTCTTGTTGGATGTTGTCACCAGACACCAAATAAAGCACGCACGTATAAACTAGAACCACTACTTAAATCCGAGAGAGCGTATTCATGTGGCTGTATGTAGTGCTGGGTGTCACATGTCGTACTCGTTTAACTGGAATGCTTAAAATCGATAGATACTAGTAGCACGCTCCACAAGTTGAGCTGAATAAACTGGCTGTACTGAACAAAATACGGCTCAAATTAGGAAAAACTAGAGCCAATCTGTGTCGTACTTCTCCAAATTGGAACGCCATTTTTTTTATTCACACTTGATCTGATTATTTACTATAGAAGTTCCTCAGAATTTGCGTGTCCCAAAAATTACTACAAAGTTGCATATAGTAGCAAATATCTTTAGCCAACTGATGCAATTAACATAGCGGGGCCCATAAACAAGACCCGTGAAAACAGTGAAAGAAGGGGGCATAGTTTGACATGATCGTAAGTAAACCATAAAAGGATCTGAACGAACACCTTTTTGGTGACACTGTACATTTTTGGACAAAAACACAATCAAATCTTTTTGTACTAGTACTACTCAAAGACGGAACTTGCAAAATCGGAAGAAGAGACGAAGGCGTGAAGCGCATGGAAGCAAAAACATGGGGTAGAAAAGAGAAAAGGGAGAGTTTTTTTTTTTTTAAAAAAAGAGAGAGAGAAAGAGAGAAGAGGGAGATGGAAAGAGGCGCCTTGCCCCTCCATTAATGAGCTAGACCGACCCCACGGTTCACCCCACCACCACCACCCTCGCTCGCAGGCAGGCAGCAAGCCCGGCCAGCTGCAGCCATGATTCTACATCTCCTTCCAACCCAGCAGAGCAGCGAAAGGATGACACCACAAGCCAAATAAACCCAGGCGTCCTACTGCTTCTAGCTCCCTCCCTGCGGCCGGCCGAGGCGAGGAGCTAGGAGGAATCCAGCAGGGGAGCGCCACGCGCGGCCGCCTCGCGTAGGGGTTTTAGTTGGTCCTCTTTGTTCCTGATGGGGAACTGCGCCGGCGTGGAGGGGAACGCCGAGATCAACCCTTCCTTCAGTGCCCCCAATTCGTCAGGTACTGAAATCTCGTTTCTTGGGCACTCGGAGTGAGCGTGGTTGAACCCTCCATGTTTACTCTGTTGTTTCTAGCAAAGATTTTCTTTGTTTTCTACTGGGGGGATGAGCGTTTACTGGGTCCTTTTGTTGCACTTGGAAAGAACAAAGAATAGTCGACCTTGATTCGAATAAATTGCTATGTTTTCATGCCATCCCGAGAATAGAACAATCTAATACTCCATTTCGGGCTTATTATGTCAGAATTGGTAAGCGAAAATACTCTTAGGTGAAGAAAGTAGAATGCTTTCAAGACGATTGCAACATTTTCTTTACAACAATGTGAGATTTATTAGGCAAGAAGTAGTAGCGCTTCAATTCTGGAAGCATAGCATCTGAAGGGGCAGACTAATATAGTAGATGCTTGTAATCCAGGGACCGGTTCTAAGAACAGCAGCAAGAATGCAACCGACACCAGCACCTTTGGTACCAAGACATCCGGCTCTTCATCGTCGGTGCCACCTACTCCTCGTACGGAGGCAGAGATTCTGGAGTCATCAAATGTCCGAAAGTTCACCTTCAGTGAGTTGAAAGGCTCCACAAGGAACTTCAGACCTGACAGCCTGCTCGGGGAGGGAGGCTTTGGCTCGGTCTTCAAGGGATGGATGGATGAGCGCACGCTTGCACCTGTGAAACCGGGCACTGGGATGATTGTCGCCGTGAAGAAGCTCAAGCTCGACAGCTTCCAAGGGCACAGAGAATGGCTGGTTGGTGCACCCCCCCCCCCCCCCCCCCCACTCCTATTGCATCTGTTTGACTCGAAGGTGGTCTTGAATTGTGTCTGCAATTACTTTGTAGGCTGAGGTAAATTACCTAGGGCAGTTGTCCCACCCTAATCTTGTGAAACTTATTGGGTACTGCTTGGAGGATGAACAACGGCTTCTTGTTTATGAGTACATGCCAAGAGGGAGCTTGGAGCATCATCTTTTCAGGAGTAAGCTCTCAAGTTTTCTTTTGCGAAGTCCTTCATTCTTGCCTTCGTGCTTATGAGAAGGACTGAATGCTATGATATTACAGGAGGGACGCATTTCCAACCGCTCCCGTGGAACTTACGGATGAAGGTTGCACTTGAGGCGGCCAGAGGCCTTGCTTTCCTGCATGGCGACCAAGCTAAAGTTATCTACCGTGATTTCAAGACCTCCAATATTCTTCTCGACTCGGTCTGTATGCAAATCATTCACTATAAAATATGTGCAAGTCAATTGAACTTTGATCTAAAGATATTTAATTCTTTATTTGACTTTTTACAGGAGTATAATGCAAAATTGTCTGATTTCGGTTTGGCAAAAGATGGTCCAAGTGGTGATAAAAGTCATGTCTCTACTAGGGTCATGGGGACACAAGGATATGCTGCCCCTGAATATCTTGCAACAGGTAATCTTGCAGCATGATTTGCCAGCCAGTAAATATCGGTTTGCTGTTGTTTTGACACTTTATAATTAATATGCTGAGAAAGTGGGTAAATGAAACTTTGGTGTTTCATCATAACTGATTCCTTTTTAGTTATTTTGTATTTCATCAATCCTCATTCTCTTTTTCATTATTTCTCAATTTCTCTGATGTTGAGAAAAGAAATATTTTGAAAGACAAGGATACTGATTGTGTGCATGCAATTTGTATTAGATTCATTTATTCAATTTTATATGGCATGGTCCTGCATTGTGCTTAGATGTACCTTTTGTTTAAAGCAACTCATTTATCAATTGCAATTGGGGAACATAAAATAATTTGTGTCATCAAAGAGCGCAGCATGTTGCTGTACAGTCCCTTCTTGATTGGCATTTGTTGTCTTGTTCGTGTGCTCCTTACGATTTAAAAACTCAAAGAATAAGTGTATGATGTATGGCATCCTGTAAAGGGGGGAAACATCGAGGCATCACATTATGCTACTTGAAAGGCACTTTATGCTGTGCAATGCCTTTGATTAGTCCAAAAAAAAATACAACTAGATTCTGTAGCTGGTTTCATGCATGAACTACCATGAAATCAGAAGTTATGGTACAAGTCAACGCACGAATTCTGATTACTCGACTGCTTCCAAGTTGCTATTGTTCTGTAACCTACAAATTTGCGCACATGATCTAATGGTTTAAGTCTACATGGCTTGCATATGTATAATTAATGGCAACGTCTATTGTGTACAGGCCATTTGACCGCGAAGAGCGATGTGTACAGCTACGGTGTTGTTCTTCTGGAGTTGCTGTCTGGGCAGCGTGCTCTGGACAAGAACCGCCCACCTGGCCAGCACAACCTGGTGGAGTGGGCTAGACCTTACATCACCAACAAGAGGAGGGTGATCCATGTCTTGGACTCGCGGTTGGGTTCCCAGTATTCCCTTCCTTCAGCGCAGAAGACCGCAGCCCTAGCACTGCAATGCTTGTCGATGGACGCACGATGCAGGCCTGGCATGGATCAGGTTGTGACCGTTTTAGAAGGACTTCAAGACACCAAGAGTGCAGTGAAATCTGGGAAGTAGGAGAATTGCTAGTTACGGTTGTCCTTGCCTCTCTGAAGAATCGTCGTCTTGTAGTACTCCAATGGAGTAAAACGGTGAACGGATGAGGGATTTCTGGGGCAACTAGCTTCTGAAGAGTGTATAATATATCTTGCTTTGTGTATAGCTAGCAGCTTCGTTGGTGCAACTTTTTCCTCTACATATGTATATTTTAGCAGTCCACTTGTGTTTTATCGAAGTTCAAAAATAGTTCCTTTTTGGTCCAGCTGCATTTTCTTCAGATTCTTGAACTGCTTTGCTGCAGAATCGTCACTGCAAATTGCCTGCCAAGCAAACAATACCTACCAATACTGTGCTACTAAAAAGTAAAACAACAGCGAGAATGGTTTTATTATTTTGATTTCAATAAACATGTACTTTTATTGCTTCAGAGAACATATAACATGAATGCATAGCAGAGAAACAATGACATCCGTATTCTCTGGTTCCTCCACAAATTACAACTAGAAGGAACTCAATACTAACATATCAGTGACATGGATTGTAGAACAGGTTCTACAGGCGTTTAGGTTTCAGGAGATTGAAACAAAAGCTTCTAAAGCATCGAGTACATCACGGCAAATTGGGATAAGCCGTGATGAGCTCAACATGTGTGCAACTAATAAACACCTAAAATCTCCGGCCACCAGAACTATAAGGACGACCACCAGGGTACTGGCTACGGTGTTCAAAACCACGACCCCGACCTCCGCCACCACCATGGAACTCTGGGTAATCAGGTCTATCAGTGAAGGATTCATACTGGCCATGGCCAGAAGCATAACCCCGATGAGCTTCTCCATAAGCACTTCCAGCTGCAGCGGCAGGTGTGGCTGCTGCTGCTGGATGATAACTATGCTGTTCGCCAGGCAAAGCTGTTGGGTGATAACCATGCTGCTCCCCAGCCACGGAGTTATTGGCATAATGGCTTATGCTGGCCTGCTGGTATTGCTGCTGGCGTGCCAAGGATTCCTTACGCAGGAATTTATCTCTATAGTTTGCTTGCCGAGACCGAAGTGCTAATAGTTTCTCCTGGTACTGCGTATTTATCTCCTTCAATCTCTGCAAAGACACATAGGAAGCATGAAACGATGGTTGTCTTGGTTTCAAATAACACATATAAGTACCAATAAACAGAATGCAACAGCAACAGCAGATAGTTCAATCAAATATAGCAGCTCCAGATTCCAGAGTGCTGTAAGGGTCACAACATTATACTAAATCCCTGTGGCGATTTCCATTTCCCACAGATTACTTGTTGAATATTAGAAATGCATATGATCAGCAAGCATACAGTGTTTTTAAGAAAAACATGGAATTTAAGTTCACGTGGACCCGTCACCTTCAGTTAGCTGATTCGTCCATTATTATAGGAAACAAATCCAAGCATGAAGATCCCTTGAATCACAATACAACAACAACAACAACAACAACAACAACAACAACAACAACAACAACAACATAGCCTTTTTTCCCAAGCAAGTTGGGGTAGGCTAGAGATGAAACCCGAAAGAAATAAGTTCAAGGTTCAGGCACAATAATAGGAAACAAATCCAAGCATGAAGATCCCTTGAATCACAATAATAGGAAACAAATCCAAGCATGAAGATCCCTTGAATCACAATAATAGGGTAAGCCAATGAATATATGGACAACCATATGAAGGGGCAAGATTACAATTCCAATTTAGTAAGTGAACCATGCTAGCTTTCTAGGTGTGGGATGTTCTTATATATGTCATACAGATGAAAACCTGAATGGTAAATCTGCTTAGTTCATTGCAAGCAGTTTGGTCATGCTAGCATGTACAAGCTGATATATTTGCATGCAAGTTGAAAATGTGCATAAAACTGACCAAGTTATGAGATACAAAATAAAAACCAATGGTGTTAAAGTAGCAGTTTACCAGCATCAACATATGCATTTGTTTTCCTCGAAAGGCCAATTGTACCAAATTGAATTAGATAATGATATCACTTGGGTCTTGAGAAATGGACAAGGACCTCATTTCAATGGTCAGAAGGAAAATAAAAAATAGGAGTAAACAACAGCAAAGCATTCAAGCAAGTTGATCAAGGCTAAAATAAAATTCAGGACAATTCAATGAAAAACTAATCAAACAATTAAATCTGTATACTGCAATGCAACTATTACTAGGTAGGGGACATAGGGCAGAATCATGCATTACTTCAGTCGTCGCATACCAAAGGGGGAAAATACTGTACATTTTGGCATACCTCCATGTGTCTAGAATTTTCAGCATCCTCTGCATCCTGTAGTTCCTTGGATAGCATCATAATGTCCTCATGAAAACTTTGCTCTAGACCTTCAAATGTCCGAGGAAGATTATAATCCTCGTATCTTGTTTCAGTCCTATCTGTACGGGGCTGGTCCCTAGTTTCCTTGCTGGGCTGCTTTTCAAGACCTACCTTTGGATCAGATCTCTGTCCATCGTAAAAGGACTGTGAACCCGCAGCACTTCGACCTACATCACTAAAGGTCAGCATAATATCACAGAACTGTAAGCAATTGCTTACTAGTTACTTCTGCTTGAACATTCCCAAATAGAATTACCCACTCTATGATTCCTATGCAACCACCACTTCAACCCTCCATCAAATATATAGGGTGTGCCAGTGCAACTAGTTGTATTTTGCAAGTGATAAAGCAGGACTATATGATAGAAAAAAGAAGTAAAAGTATCAAACTAATAAGAAGCAGTACTTGCCTTCCTTATATGCATATGATGGAGCCTGGCTTGGCATGTCTGGTCCACCTCGATCCCATTGACTCTGCCTCACCTTTGGGGGAGTGTACTGGTGCTCCCCAGAAGCTTGCGCAGGATCTCTTCCAGTATAGCTGTTCTCAGGGTGTTGCTGCACCCTTTGCTGTGCCTGGTAGTGATGCAACTGGGCAGCAACCATGGAATTGATGTCTTCTTCACCGTATTGTCCCTGTCGCCTCATTCTATCCTGCATCTCTGAAACAAAAAAGTACCAAGGTTGGCAACAAATTGTTTGAATTTCAATTAAAACAGAACACAGTTCGTGGGATAACCAATTGGGAAATCTAGACTAAACAAACATATTATGCACCATCAGATATTCAGATCATCGTCCCAAGAGCCCAAAACTAACAGCTTAGGCTAACATGATTCGATCCAACACCGAATTCCTCACTACTGCAGCGATATCTCCAAAGACCTAAAATGGTGAAATTTTCGAGTAAAGATTGGGCCACGTCATCAAGCGTCCATTCGATCTCCAGCGAATGAATCGGATGTGCCGCTACTGCTAGTAGATGGTGTGTATTCCACACGTCGAGACGGGCTTCGAGTCTCTTCGTCTCCAATGTAGCTCGTCTGCTTGTGCCTAGCGTCGCCCACCTAGTCTTCTTTCCAATACCCAAGCAGACAGCGTAGCAAACGATCTGTTCTGTGGCGCGCCGGCCATCTCCAATTCTCCATTGCCGCCGCCACCCTTCTTCCCCGACGGTCCGTCACCAAATTCGCCGTCCTCGTAAAGTTCCACTGCAATTCCTCGCAACCACGACCTTGCTGCCCCCTCTGCGACCCGTTTTGGCCTTAACCCCCTCCTTTAATTCCCCCAATCATGGAGGGCCCATCGCCGGAACTCTCTCATCGCCGCCGCCATCGTTTGTCGCAAAATCTCTCCGCCGCGAATCCCTGGTGACCGAGTATTCTTGCAGGCCCCTCGCTCAGCCTATCCGCTCGCTACAGCGCCACCCCCGACCCATTCCACCCTACTGACCGAGCCTAGGGGTAAGCTCCCAGGCCCCTCTCGCGCAGCCTGTGCGCTCGCTACCTCGCCGGCCCCGACTACGCAGCGCATCCTCGCCCGCGCTCTGGGCTTTGGCTGCGGTCAAAGCCGGCTTGGCCGCGCCTTGACCCGACCAGCGACCAGGATCCCTTGGTTACCTGCGAAAGTAAACATGCGAAAGCTTCAAAAACGTGTACTCTGCTTGAAAACTTCTTAGAACTGTGCTGCGCTACTACTTTTCCTGTTGTGTATACAGAAATGTTGGAAGTATTATCTGTATTTAGTAAGAAGCAATACTAAACATTTTTACTCTAACTGAAATTATTTCAGGATTTAACTAAGGGTCTGCTCTGTTCCAAATCAGCATACTACAATTCAACACATATTTACTTCTACGCTTTGTACTGATCTGTTAGAGCCAAGATATTGAGATATATGAAGGCAAACCTTGTCAGTATTAGCATAATCGATCTATTTTAATTTCAGTGGTCATGTAGTTTCCATAGGGCCCTAATGATATAACTGAAACAAAATATGATCATGACTAACAACCTCAAGTCAGAAACTCAAAGATTATTATCACTGTAACTCATTCCTAGAAATTGTTAAATAATCTGGAAGATATCATATACTATAATCTTACAAAAAAATTATATTTATTTTTTGTGTCTATTTCCAATACCAGACTTTAGTATTCAAAACAATAAAGATGCTCTAGATATTACAATATTATACACTTTGTAATGAAAAATTGTACTTCCACTACAGGCCTGAAAAATACAAAGGAGCAAACAAAACTGAAGACTAGAGATAACCACGTAACAAAAAGGTGTGCTCTAAAAAAATGTATATATTTATACTTCATGTTATCCTTACATCTATTACAACTGATCTAGAATAATAAAAAATTTTAAAGAAAATTGTTGCCGCAAGCATATTGTCTATAAAAGATCAAATAACAGTTTTCTATCCTTAGTGTAATGCAGTGGGGACAAAATATATTAGGGTATTAAATAAATAAATATAATTTATTTCAACTACTACAACTAAATTTAAACAGATTCTAGAGTTTCAGTTAATGTACTCAAATCTGCCACATTCAGGTCCGGATATCTCCAGATTTTGCTACTGAACATTGAAACTCCCAAGTCAAAGATGTAGAGGGTACTTTCCTCTACACTTTTCGTTACATGCTCTTCCTTTCATCACCCAGTATCATATTTAAAAATCACTCTGAACATAACTGTTTTTACTGGAGTCCAGTGTTTCAGCTAAAACTGTCAACTTTAGGTTCACATTTCCTCTACACTTTTCGTTACATGCTCCTCCTTTGATTCGCCATGTATCATATTTAAAAATCACAAATCAATGGAGAAATTAATGTCATGTAACTCATTTTTTTCAATAAAAATTGTTTCTGCCCCTATTATTATAATTTGCTTTTTTACTGGTTTCTTCTACAATTTCATCAGTTCAGACTGCGATATACAAACCCAATAGGTTGGCCCGCTCCAAGGAGGGCGCGCAAAGGCACACCGGTGTTTCTAGTCTATCATCTAATTGCAGAATTCAACACCAGCACAAGGTGATATTTCCATGCTTCCTTAGACGACTGCCCACAGAAGTTGCCGAGCATAGTAGCCGCTAGTCCTTGGGCGGGACGACAACATTAGGATCTCAGAATCGAGTCGACAAAAGCATCAGCTTACCAATGGAGCAGAGGGGGCCAAGCGGGCGGAGACAATGACAGGCTACGGGTCAGCCTTAAAACCTAAGAGGACCAGCTAGACGGAACCCTTAAAATCGATAACGAAGCGGGGGCAGAGACTCACCTTCGATTATCGTGCGCGGTTGCACCGGCGCGGGTTGAGACGGTCCTGCCGGCTGCCGGGACCTGGCGCCTGGCGGTGCGGTGGCGAGGGCGGCGGGCCTAGTTCGGAGAACGGGGAGATTGGGGTGGAGGGGAGGGGCGCGGCCGCCGGCGGGGAAGAGCGGGGGAAGGGGGCCGACTAACCGAGTCGCGGACGGATGTCAGGTGGGCTTGGCGGCGACAGCCCAAATTTGTAGCGGCTGGTGGCACAGTTTGATTAATGGGCTTGAGATTCGCGATTTTTTGTTGAGGCGACAGCGTGAAAGGTGGGCCGTGGCCTTCCGTTTCGGCGGACCTCTGCTTTGCGAGCCTGGGAGGAAGATTTGAGGGCACCGCCTTCTGGGCCAAAATTCACCACGGCTGGGCTCTTACCTTGTCGAAGAAGATCTGGTCTCAGGTCGAATAATGGGCCCCAGAATACAAACACGTTGTTAGCGTCAGTGCGGGAGGCCCATAGTAGTAGTCGTGCGTGAGCTTTCATTGTTGAAGAAGAACTGTAGTACTAGTCTGTTCGCCTAACAAGCTCCCTCTCCTTTCTCCCCTTTTGAAACAAGCTCTCAAGGTTTGGCACAAAGCCATCGGTGCAACTTTCCACGGAGCTAGAATGGTAGATCAGTCCATTTCCTTTCGTACCAGTTCGGTGCAAGTACGAGAACGTCCTTCCATCTTTATTATTCATTGTCACAAAGAGTTCAGGTCAATGTTTTGCACCGTACGTGCTTTCCAAAGTGGCAAAGGCTTCGTTCTTTCGACAACTCGCCTGGTGCTTCGAACGCAGTGGAGGATCAGAACACATTCCAGAACCCGTCGCACGGAGGAGCAGCGCTTTGGAGTTTCGGAAAGCAGCCGTCACACACTGTCATGCCAGAGCACGCAGCATGATCTGGAGTCCGTGGTAACGCGTTGGGCGAGTCCAAATCGTCCTGCTCCGCGTCCGCCCCGTCGCGTCGACCACCACGTGCGCGGGTGCCGGCTGGTCAAAGGAAATGGTACAGCGCCACCCCTCCCGCGCGCGTCGCCGCCCGCGTGAGGACGGCTGGACGGGGAGAAGAGAAGCTTCCACCCCATGCTCTTCTCGTGCGCGCGCAGCTAGCTAATCTAGGGACGGCTAATCTAGAGGCCACCCGCTGACAGCGACCATGCATCCCCCGGGCCCGATGGCTAAATGTTACTACTAGTCGGCAGCAGTCTTCGGTCTCTCCCCCCTATTGCTCTCGGAAAGGCTTATCGGTAACCAGTTTTAAGCAGCTGGTAATACTAGTTTGACGCTGTCTTTAATTTCTTGCAGCGCGTCAAGATGGACTACCGGACGAGCAGGCAACCCTGGGCGTCCGGTCGTTGGTTGGGAGTTGCGAGCAACCGTCTTCCTCCGTCTGTAAAAGACCAAAAAGGCCACGGAGCTCGTCTTCTTCACGTGTTCCACAACGCGGCGCCAACTCTCCCTTTACCTTGCCTGCCCAATTCGGACTCAAACTTGGAAGATCAGAAGCGTGTGCTACTTCTTTGTACCTATCTATATCCTATCTATAATTCTACCGGCAGAGAAGCCGGCGGGAACCCATGCGGCGCTGGCTCATGGCGGCACGCATGGAGCCTTTGCCGGCTCGGCACTTCGCGCATCATCTCGCCAGTTCCCGTGCGCCCCGTCACCTCCGAAAGCGATTCCGCAGGGGTTGCGTTGCGTCCTCTCGGCCCAAACGTACTTTATTCCAACAGAGTTTTTTCAGACAAGGAAAGAAGGATGAGTTGGGCAGCCCGGCATGTGTGCTTAACGCTGTGCTGTTCTCAGCAGGGCGAGGTGTGCACGAAACAGTAACCTGCAGGCAACGAGCTGGACGGCAAGATTATTCTCTGAGTTCACCACCTTGATCTCGTTTCTGAACTGATTTCCAAAGTTTAATCGAGCTGCAAGTTTTCTCTGGAGAAACGTCGACAGAGCACATGGCGGAAGCGTGTAGCTCGCCGATTAGCTGAATAATGAAAATGAAATATCAGGACCCCATGGCAGAGGAGATTAAAATACCAGCACTAGTACTAGCAAGCTAAGCTACTAGGGTCTTGTTTGCTTTCTCCACGCTATTCCATTCTAAAAAAGAATTTTATATGTATGGTGTATCAAATAAAGTCTATTTGTAAAAAAATTTCAAGAATAAGTGTAACTTTTCGCGATGAATCTAATGACGGTAATTAATCGATGATTTGCTAAGTGATGCTACAGTAACCATCGTCTAATCGCGCGGTCAAAGGTCTCGTTAGATTTTTCAAAGTCACTGGCGCGGGATCTGAAGTTGGTTTTGTAAATGGGCTTTATGTGACACCGTAATTAGTGGTCAAAGTGTCACTATTCCCTAGCACGCCGCAAACCAAACAAGTCTAGGCTGCGATTTTTTTGGGTTAATTGGAAATATACCATTGCAAGAGTTTGAAAAATGCTACAACAACTTTTAATATTTTACATATCCCTCTCTCCGACTCTTCAGTATGGATCGTATCGCCCTTCTGTCGTACGTCGCCATCATCAACACTCAGATCGCTACGTCGCGTCGATTGCCCTAGCGCCGCCGCCGCAGACCCTTGCCGCGGACGCGCAGGCGGCAGGCCCCTGCCGCGGGCGGCCGCTGTTCCCTGCCGCAGGCCAGGCCCTACGCGGGCGCCTGGGTACGGCCACTGTCCCCTGCCGCAGGCCAGGCACCTGCCGCGGGTGCCTGAGCTGCACGGGCGCAATGAATGCGTGGCGCTGCTGGTCGAGGACGGCGCCGGCGTGTAAGAGCTGAGCATGCATCTCCAGCCGATGATCCTCGTTCCAAGATACCTGAATGGTGAATGCCATGTGGTGGGGTTCAGTGGTTGCATCGTAGGACGCTGCAGAACCTGGACGGGAAGACGCCCATCGACGTCGCCAGGCTCAACAACCAGGAGGACGTCCTCAAGCTGCTCGAGAAGCACGCCTTCGTACAGACGCTTGCTCGCTCGCTTTGCTTTGCTTGCTTTCTCGGCCCAAACAAGTCCCTTCTCTATCATCCAATCCTGCGCCCGTGCAGCTCAGGCACCCGCGGCAGGGGACAGCGGCCGTGCCCCCAGGCGCCCGCGGCAGGGCCTGGCCTGCGGCAGGGAACAGCGGCCGCCCGCGGTAAGGGTCTGGGGCGGCGGCGTTAGGGCAATCGACGCGAGTGTCGATGATCGGACAAGCGACCTACTACATACTCCCTCCTTCCCAGTTTATAAGGCATACACGTATATCAAGATTCAAACCTTCTCATCTTTGACCAATAATTTGACTATTAAATTTTTGTTTTTATAATGCAAATTTCATATGATTGGATTCATAATCAAATATAGTTTACAATGATTATAAGCTTATAATCAAAAGTGATATAATATATGATAAATAAATGGTCAAAGTGTTGTTTAGAAGACCGTGTCATGTTCCACCGTGCCTTATAAACGGGGAAGGAGGGAGTACTACAGAAGGGCAATACTTGCCCTGTTTGATGCGCGCTAGAATCCCAGCTTTAGAAGAGAATATTTCTCGCATAAAGGACTGAATGAGTCTATTTGTAAAATCATTTTAGGGATGGGTGTAACTTTTCGCGACGAAACTAATGACGGTAATTAATCGATGATTTGCTACAGTGATGCTACAGTACCATCCTCTAACCGCGCGGTCAAAGGTCTCACTAGATTCTTCAGGGTCACTGGCGCGGGGGTTCTGGAGTTGGTTTTTAAACTGACTTTGTTTGACAACGTAATAAACGGTCAAAATGTCACTATTCACTAGCGCTACAAAACTAAACGGGACCCCTATCGATGATGGGATAAGCGACTTACTCCCTCCATTCACTTTTGATAGCTATATTTTAAAAACTCAAATGTTCACAAATGATAGCTATATTTGCTAATAGTATGGGCTGTGGCATTAAATAGCACTAGTAACGATGAGTTTCCAGTTAAAGCATTGGAGGACCAACAAAAAAGTCTGTGTTGTATTTATTATATGATAAGTAAAGTTATTTTCCTTGGTCATTGTGTCAAGATGAAATATAGCTATCAAAAGTGAACGGAGGGAGTACTACAGAAAGTCAATACGATATATACGAAAAAGCCAGAGTAATACGTACCCTGCGGTGGATCCAAAGTGTTGAAAGATGTATGGGAATAGCATATCTCTAATATTAAAAATTATAGTAGTGTTTCTTCAAATTTTAAAAGTTATAATGATGTGCTTCCAAATAACTTTTTTTTTTAGAATCTGATCGGCGGCTAGCAGTAGAAGAGGGTTTGTTCGCTCGCGTCGAGACAGATTCAAATGTCAATCCGCACCAGGCCAGCGCGGGTGGTGGCGAGCGACGACGATGATTGCCTAGTAATAATCAAAGAAAGATCCCTAAAAAAAATAATCAAAGAAAGAAAGGAGGCAATCCGCAATCAAGCGCCACCGCGGACCAGTGGGGTAATGTGGTAAGCATACGCCACTGTAGCCGTCGTCACCCACCACCGCCAACTACTCCGCTCGAATTGACCTATGGCAAATGGCAACTTGCAAAGCTAGGCCTGCAATACTTTGATCATAAAGAAAAAAAAACTTTGATCGAGAAGAAACCGATCAACAGGATGTTTCTCATTATTTTTGCATCATAAATGTCTGAGTTTTTCCTGATGGAAGCTACATGAGCCTGCACCGTCAGCCGGCTCAAAAAATCCCTAGACCAGTTTGACCTTAATTAAAGCACCAAAAATTAAATCCGCCGAAAACAGTGTGATATTTCCATTTTGTAATGTTTTTTTTGAAACTCCATTTTTGTAATGTTGGAACCATGCATCTCACCCGCCCCACCCATGCCGATCGAGCATTACTGTAGCAATTTAGCATTCAATTATGACCTAATTAGGTTCATTAGATTCGTCTCGCGATTTACATGCAAACTGTGTAATGTGTTTTTTATTTTGTCTAGATTTAAATCTCCATGCAAATGCCGATTTTTTTAAAAAAATTTGAACTTTGCAACTAAACAAGAGTCAGATCACGGCCACCAGATAGGTAGGATCGGGCGAGCCCACATGGAGGGAACATGGCGTGCGGTGCCGTGCCGTGCCGCCCCGCCCGGCCGCCCGTCAGATCAGCCCCAAAACACTCGCATGTTGGGCTCGTGCTTAACACCAACGACGGATCCCGCATCCGCATGCTGTTAGCTCATGCTAGCTAGTCTGGGGATACACGGTACGCGGGCGTGACGGGTGCACGTTGGCATGGGCAACGGCGACGGCCAATGAATAAGTCCGGCCGGATGGGTACATGCAGCCGGCTATTGCCCACAGTGTCGTGCGAGCGCACAGCAGCGGTCGACCATGGAAGAGCTAGAGCTGGGGGCCCAGCTGGTGGTGCGGTGCCGCGCGTTAGGAGGGGCACGAGCACTCGCCGTGATCCGGCGTGATCTGATCTGATCATCCCAGCTAACGGTTGATCCATCCATCTGGCCATAAAAGGGTTTCTTTTTTTTTTGAACAAAGCCATAAAGGGTTTCAGCAAGCAAGCGATCGAGCTAGCAGCTGGCCGGCGTTGTTTTTTAACGAGCCAACGGCACAGGAGCGGGGCGTCGGTGCTCCCCCTCTCCTCCTAATCTTGCTTCCAAGCAACAGCTAGCTAGCTAGCAAATGCGTCCCGCCTGGGCGCCGGCCGGTTCTCCGCTCGCCGCCTCTCTCCCGGCCATGGGGGCGCTTGTGCTTGCTTGCATCTTTTCTAATCCGGGATCACACGCCACCGCTCCACGCGTGGGAATATTCCGGGCCTCCGCCCTCCAATCCTCGCACGGCAAGGCGCACGCGGTATTCTCTTCTTTCACTATACGGAACGGCGGCCAGCAGCCAGCTCCCGTCGCCGCCAGATGGGCGAGCATGCTTCAAGGGATCATCTACTAGCTAGGCCACCGGCCTGCTGGTGCTGGCGGTAGATTTTTTTGTTTTTTTGGCCACCTAGGGTCAGAGGTCAACGGTTTAAACCTTTGTGATCTTTACACGTAACGGGAAAAATCCTCATGCAACATGTCAATTGCGAGGGACTTAAGCTGCTCGTATGAACGTAGAGGACCGGAAGTCAACTTGCTTGTCGTGCCGATTCAGAATACTAGCTGGAGTAGTAGTTAAGATACCATCTTACGCCTTGGTGATTGGTAATTACCGGTAGCGGTTGATGTGAATAGATCAAATCAGTGGTGGTGCGGCGTCGGTAAACTTTTAGCACATGGGATTATGATTGGGGCTAATGGATAAGAATCTCCAGTAGCAAGAGCCCGGCGGCAGTGCTCTGACACAGGACAAGAAATTAATAAGCACCTGATTGGGGCCTGATCCCAGGCAGCATCACCTGCTGAGTCTCGGCACAAAATTAATCACAGGAGGACTAGGACCATAGTTTAAAGGAAAAAGGACACTGTAGCATACAGTGGTATAAAAATTCTTTCTTTTTCATATTGTTAATCTCGATCAATTACAAATTTGAGGATAACTACAAGATTGGTGAAGTAACATAGTACAGCTACAGTATAAAAGAACGGAAAAGTGAAGCAAAGATCCATCCCTCCTCTCCTACCATCACTCTCCACTAACAAAAGAATGAATTCAATAGAACAAAAGAATCTGAAGCTGCTTTCGGTGCCGCTTTGGCCTCGCTCAGTCTCAAGCTAAGGCTTCTTTGCTGGAGCTTAAGCTCCCAAGCCTAAAATCAACAAAGGCGAAGCTACCCTCCTTTTTGCGGCTTCTGTGGCCGTCTCTATGAGTGAGTCAAACTATGAAAAAGGTAGGCTGCACTTCAAGCCTAATACACTGAATTTTGGATTCGCAGCTTCTGTAGTAGGAGGCAACGACTTCTTCAAAGCAGAACCCAGAAGCTGGAGCCGGAGCTTGGTCGACCAAGCAGCACCTTCATTTTCTCAACCACAATTGCAAAAATTGTGAGCTATTAGTAGACACTGCAGATCTCAGTTCATGGATCATCTTCTTCTTCTTCCATCATGAACATGTACAATTTGCCAAAGAAATACCCTTTCCTTTGGTTAAATTCACAAGGAGAGAGAATCCTGGCTTAAAGAATAACCGGTGGTGAGTAGATATTACAACAAATCGGTCAATGCTTCTTGTACCTTATATATGTATCCTTTTTTTCTAATATCTTCCTTAAACCTCCTGTAAAGGGACTGACTGACTTACTGACTTTATACAAAGGCTGCAACGGCCTCTGAGGAGGCCATCAGCCAGGATCATCGAATTATTAGGTGAGCAAGCGAGCCTCAGCCAGCGGGGGCGTCTTAGGCTGGAGCTTAGCTTGCTGCTGGGACCAGTAGGCCTGGGCCGCCAGGACCCGGTCGAGCAGCTCCTGCGGCACCGGCTCGCCACGCCGCTGCTGCGGCGAGATGCTCGCTGTGTGCACTAGCGTCTTCCACTTGTCCTGTTCACATCACAATTTCGACACGGTTAGTTCATTGCCTGTTCAAACTCAAAGTCATCGTCAAATTTTGAACAGAGAATGTAGTCAGTTGAACTTTCGAAAAAAAAATGTACTAGTCAATTGCCAACAGGAGCAACAAATGCAATGCAAAGCACCCAAGAAGCTTCCAGTCTAAAGTCCGGATAGGGTTAGTTGACGTGAAAGAATGGGTCTCCTTCGTGAAAGAACCGTTCTGATACTACAACCCACATGACCCATCCAAACAACAAAGCTGGTGCGTGGGGACAGCACTAACTGAATCACAAGGACAAGAGGCTTCTAAGAAAAAGAGTCTGGCTGAAACCCTCTAAGAACACAAAAACAGCACGGTCCTGTCGGGTGAGGAACCTAAAACCCACAAGCACCAAACTACTGGTTGAATCAGACAAGTAACCTAACCCACTAGAGATTTTGCATAAACCTTAAGTATGCAATTCCGTGCGAAGCCTCCTTTTCGCAGCAATTAAAATGTTTAGCAAAAAACAGGAAACCATGAGGATCAATCAATAAATTAGGAAAGGGCAATAAGGAAATCAATGAACAGATTTTGACAAGTATTGCAATGCATACATATTTACTTAAGTCTTCAGTTGAAGTCAAAGTCAAGCATTTGGCAGTTATTACCTTAAGATCAACATATGTCCGGTGCTTTGCATTGTCAAAAGCACGGAGTTTAACATCTCGCCACCTGCAACGTATCCATAACTATGCTGTAAGATTACAGAACCCAGGAAAGTATAAATGTCACGTCAAATGAGGGGAATAGGCAATTATACCTTCCAGTTCCAAGCTTTTCGACTGCAAGCACAAGTGCTTCTACTTCAGCAACAGAGAACGGACGCCTGATTCGGCGTTGCCCCTGCTCTGGTGACCTCTTTGACCTATTCACTGGAACTACAGCCCCTGCATTGGGATCTGCAGGGGGAACTGGAACTAAAGCTCGCGAGTTTGTGGACACTTTATCAGGCGATGAAACACCCCCAGGGGAGTGTACAGAATCATGATCACTGCCCTGATAGTTCATTGCTAAGGGGGTTAATGCAAGCTCCTGGGAGACATCTACCTCACCATGCTTGGAAGAGGAGTCAGCAGGCGCAATCCTGTATCAGAAGTTCACAAGTCTGGTTAGGGTGAACTGTGAAGGCATACCAGTGAATTGTTTAGAAGCAAAGCATTGCTTTGTTACCTTGCAAGGGGTTCAGTAGTATCAATGGTTTCCAGGAAACTGATATCTTCAGGAGCTTGGACTTGCGATGGGTTGTGTGTACAGTTTGGTTCAAGTGAAAAACCAAGGTTGTCCAGCATGTCATTCTGACCAATCCCAGCTTGCATTAAAGTTTTACTATCGTCTCTGACTTTCTTTCCATGGTGAAGAACACCCACGCGCAGACCACCTCCAAGAATGGCAGTCACCGCCTCAAGAACAGTTTTCTGCATTGGGAATATTTATTAAACTACAGGAAAATCCCTTGAGCAGAAAAAACCTGCAACCTTTTTACACATTATACTAAAATGTCCTGCACATACCTTTAGTGAGCCAACCGTTGCACTTTCTGGTATTTCAACAAGAAGTTCAGGCACCTTGAAAGACTTAATTCTAAGTTTGACTGCAAGAATAAAGGATATCTTAGGACCAAAACTAGACATTAGGAGATTAAATGAATTTGCTGGGGAGTAAAATTTTACCATGGCAATCGTTTGATGCACAAGATTTCTGGAATGGCATTGAATTGGTGCCCTTGTTTGCTGCAGAAATATTATTACCCTCAGATAAGTAACAAAAGGAAGTAGCATGAAGAGGAAATTCCCGTGTGGAAGTAAAACAAACCTTCCAAAGAAGCAGCATGGGAGTCTCTTCCAGTAACCTTTGAGTTTCCCTTTCCATTTGCCCTACCAAATTCAGATGCTAGAACTGCATGACGATCAAAGAGCTTCCTCCGCTTAAATGTACTCCTTTGTGTCCTCTGTCGTGTATAATGCATTTTCTTGTTGCGGAAAGAAGGCTTCCGCTCAACATCTGATGGGATTAATGAATTCAAGTGAGATATGCAGCTGGTTTGAATAGGAATTCCATCAATGTTGTGCTGCTGAAAATAAAAGGAAGGCCAAGATTTTCTGTGCTTACCACTATAGGAAAGATCTGATTTGTGCATCCTAGCTGGAGCAACTTTCCTGTACTTAGAAGTGAGCAGCTTCCTTACCCTACTATTATCAGCTGTACAATTGGGCCTGAAATCCCTGTTAGTGGTGGTGCTCGGATGAGTGCACCCAGAGGACTTATCGTCGTCATCATCTCTATCTACAGCATACCCCGCCACACCCTTTGGCCCCCTTGGTAAGGAGATTGAGCGGCGAATTTTATCACCATACAATGGCATCTCACCGGTGCTGTCAGAGCTCACCAAAGGAGGAGGCTTCACGTCCACATCCATTGGATCGAGCAAATTATACATGTCAGGTGCATTCTTAAGAAATCCTACTGTGGCCACCTGCATCAGGCTCGCTGCTGCATCTCCTGTGAAGGCTCCTGATTCCACGGATTCAGGAGACCACCTATCGGCAATCGCCCCGAAATTGCAACCCAATTCAGCCTTTGTGCAGCTGATCATAGAGGATTCCTTGCCCAGGGCTTCAGACTTCGCCTTTGGATCCTCATTCCGAACATGATTCACCGACCGCGAAAAGACAGTGTGGGGAACAATTGCGCTCTCATTGCAGCTATCCTGATCCGTCACCTCGTGCTTGAAATGCTTCATCGCCTCATCACACTGCTCCTGCTTCACGCGGACATCCTTCGCGCACGCAGCCAAGGCCGGGGCACCCGCGCTCATGTTCCCGAGCGATCCCTCGCCTTCATCAAGCAGCTTCCCGGCTACCGTCGCGAGAAGGTCGAATGCGCACATCATCTGGCCCGAGCTCTGGGCCTCCTTCTTCCGGACCGATCTCTTGCCCTGCACATTTCACCGAACAAGAAACGTCATCGTTGTCAGACTCGCCGACCAAGGGCAGCGAAGCGAGGTCCGAATCGATGCGCTGAAAGCCGCATACCCTCGCGGACTTGGGAACGCGCGGCATCTCCGCGACTTGGCCTCCACCGCACGACTCCATCTCTGACGACGACCTCTTCTGGAACACCATTTCTTGAGCCTCGCTTGGGTTGCTTGTAATTTACAAGAGGGGTTGCTTAGTTAACAACCGGTGGTTGCGCTGTTCATGGCTTGTCCCCTAACACAAATCTGCACAGCAAATATTCAAGAACCCAATAGCAATCAGCAAAAGGAAAACTGGTACTAGTCAGCCGAATAAAAAATGAAAGGAAATCATTCATTGGGATCTCCGCAAGAACATGGGATAAATCTCCGATAAACCCTCGACTAGTTAAACAGGGAACGATCATGGTTTACAGTGTAATTAATTAGCAAAATTTAGAATCCCAAAACCCCAAGGCGAGAGATCCAGACGAGGAACGGCCAAAATGACATGAATTTTATACTGGCTGCGCTCCAAAAGCGAATCAAAACCAGCATAACCGAAAGAGCAAAGGAAATGGAGAGAATTCATACTTGCACTCGTGATCCGAATTAAGACATCAGAAGACAGATGAGAAATGTTTTTCCTTACGAAATGGTTTCGCCGCCGAATTTAATGCACCCAAGCAAATAAATTCGCCAGGTAAACCAGCACGCCAAGCGATCAAAAAGAAAGGGAGAGAGAGGAAGAAAACTTTTTTAAAACCTCGTGCATCGGAATCCGTGAGGATTAAGCAAAGCAACTGCCAAAAGCAAAGCGGGCGCGTCGGTTAAAAAAAAAGGGAAGCGAACTGAAAAACCCGCAGGCGCACAAGAACGTCCAAGAAATCGCAAATCAGGCGACGCCAGATTCGATCTCGGCACCCGATGTGCTGCAATTGGAGGCGGAATTTGCCAAAAACCGGCGAATTGAAACCGCAACCCAGAAATGTAGCAGAATCTCAGGAGAAACGCAAATTCACCTCCTGCTCGGAGCCCAGCGCCGCGGATCGGACCGACGCAAGCAGAATTCGGACAGGGTTGGACCAAAACAGCACGGAGGCAAAACCCCAACGCAGCAGCATCCCACAGGGGGTCGCCAAAACGCGAAACCCAGCCCCGGAACCGCATAATTTGGCTGAATTCTCCGGAATTAGCACGCCGGGCTCACCTCGCAGGCGCCGACGCGCTCCCGCCTCCGATCGCCCTCGGATCACCGCCTCGCCGGGCTCCTCCGCGGCCGGAACCGCCGAGATCCCTCGCCCCCGCGGAATTATTCCCCCTCCCCCCTGGCCTCTGGGCTCTCCCTCCTCCTCGCCTTGCTTCGCCTCTCCTCTTTTATTTTTATTTCCCTTTCCCCCCGTCTCCTCCCTCCCTCCCTCCCCTTGCTCTCCTCTCCGCCCTCCGCCTGGTTTTTTCTTCTGGTGGTGGAGGTGCGTGGTGCGGTGGTGTGGGTTGGCCAAAACCCCTCAAAACCAACCCCCTTCTTAAACCCCCCCAACCCCCCCTCGCTTACGCCCACGCCATCGTCGCACCGGGGAGAGCCGGGGCGCCACCGGCTGCTCCCGGTTAAACCCCACGCGGCCCGACCCAACGACCGGTTCCGCCCTTCGCTGGCGCCCACGCGATCCGACGGCACCGGGCGCCTGTCCGGGTTTCTTACAGCGGGAGAGGCGTCCCCCGCGCCCCCGCCACGTGCCGCGGATCAGGGCCGTAGGTGCAGGGAACGGACGCACCCGCCACGCCGTCGGATCCCGCGGGGGCCCTCAAGTCCCTCGTGACCACGAACGCGAGGAGTGATCCCTGTTAACCGGTGGGGTTTAGGGAGGAGATTAGCGGTGGCGTTTTTAGGAAAGAAACGTGGGGGGTTAGTAATTATGAACTGCATGCGGGCCCACTCCACAGTCTCTCTCACCTTCTCTTTCACGGAATTAATTCGGGACTCTCCGTTTTTTAATTTCAATTCTCTTTTTTCCGTTTTTTGCATGGGGGTTTTTGCTGTTTTTCGGACGGGACGGAATGAGAGGCTGTGTGGTGTTGGTGGAGGAGAATGTCCAGGGACGATGCCCAAAAAGGTGCTAAGATTACGGAGCCGCTTCAACGCAGCAGGACCAGATAATTTTTAGATAAGAAATTTGTGGTCTTTGTGTTTCTAAAATATAGAAAGACACCTTGTTGGAAAATATATATAGTAGGTTCAGCTCACATGCATCACTCGGCCGTTGCTCGAACGGCAAGTGTGGGAGAAAAATAAATGGAGCATAGAATTTCTAGGGTTTAAGCAAAGATCTATTCTTTAGGTTCCGAAATTTACCGTGATTAATTATGGTGGAAATTGCACGAGGGCAAAACGCATATGAGTTTTCTATACTGGCCAAAGTTTTTTTTTCCGAAAATTATCAAATACTATGCTGTTGGAATCTACAAGGATTGGGATGTGCTAGATGAAGTTGCTAGTCGCTAACATGAAAATATGTTTTCTTTATTTTTCCATTAAGGTATCAATAGTATAAATATCGACTCAGTTCTAGTGTAGCTCAAAAGTTCTATTAACTTACTACTATTTTTATATCAACCCACTACTTCTGTAGCTACCTGAAATCTGTTAGTTCGTTAGGAAATAATCATGAAGGTGCTGCTTTTTTAGAATGAACGGAACCACTACTGCAAGCTTTGCCCTACTATCTTTGCAAGAAGAGACCACAGGACTGGGTTTCCACTATTAGCATCTTGAGACAACAGTGTTGGAAATATTTCAGTTAAGATATTGTGATCTTCACTATTAAGGAAGCGTTTAAACCATCTAAACGCGATTAAGGAAACCTAATGATAAAACCCTAATGGGCTGTGATCAGCAGGCCCATTAGGCCCGTTTCCAGAGGCTGGCCCCCAGCCCCACAGTGCCTATAAATATAAGGTCGTGGTTAGCACCTTAATCAACCCATTCACGTCATTCTAAAACCCTAGCCACCGCTAGTCTGATCGCTAAAGGCACTGGAGGGGTTTGGAAGGCCAAGCACTCCCGTTTGGCGCCTGAAGGATGCCGATTCGCTGCTGCATCCCCTACACCGACAAGAACGCCTACTTCCTCTACGGATCAGGCGTAAATGGCTGCTGCAACTGCTAACGCTGGTATAATGTTTACCAATTTATTCCGCATTAGATTGATTTGTCATGAACTAGGTTATGTTAAGATCTTGGGTTATTAGCCTCTAATGTTTAAGCCTGGCTAATTCTAACAATCGGTATCATGAGCCATCTTAACCTAGTCATGCACGGTCAATTTTGAGCCATGTTTATGCCTCTGATTTTCGTCGGTTTAAGATGCAATTAGATCCTGCATAATGGCTTTTATGTGTTATTCATGCGTGATTAGATCTAAATCATGGTTAATTAAGTTTCTGATCACGAGATTAGATCTAATCTAATTCGGTTTAGGTCAAATTTAAAATTAATCTTGATCTGTTAATGCTAAGTGTCTCGGATTAGATGCAATCATGCCTGAGTAATGAATCAGTTTAAGTTAATGTCATGATTAAAACAAGTAATTAAGGTTAGGGTTTAAGTTTGCTGACTGTTTTCCCCAATTTATGCCTCTGTTAAGTTAATTTCCGCGAAATTAGATCCAAACTCATGAGATTGAATGCATCAGTAAGCATTAAGAAGGAGGGGAAAAACAATCTTCAGATCACATAAGAAATCTCCAAATCCCGTGATGAACCCTAACCCTAAGATTGAATCTTACCTTGTGACCATAAGTTGGTTCACTGAGAATAAGCGAGCACCGGCCGGCGCTCATGGCGCGGGGCCCGCACAGAACCGCGAACCAAGGCGGCGGCCGGCGCTTGCGGCCGGGGTGGGCACGCTGCCGTGGCCCGCACACGCGCTCCTAGCGGGTGCGCAGAGCGGTCACCAGGCGGCGCCCGAGCCCGCGCACAGGCAACGCGGGGCCTGCTGGCGCGCAGCTCCCGAGCGTGACCCAAGGCGGCGGCACAGGCGCTTGAGGCGCACGACGCAGGCGCTCCCGCGGGGCCCGCGCATGAGGCACGCGGCCGGCGACTGCGCGTGAGACGGCCGGACGGGGTCGCGGGGACGAGTCCGCCCCACCAGCACTGGGCGCGCGGCACCCTGGCACGCGCTCCGGCGCATGAGAGCCAGGCGGCGGCCGGCTCGAGCGCGTGAGGGGCAGAGCTGCAGCATGTGGCAGCAGGCGCCACCACCAAATGAGGCTGCGACGACCCGGGCTAGAGCAGCTGCGTTCACGAGCATGAGTAGCGCCGGCTGCCGGGCAGAGCAGCGCTCGGCGCTGGATCTAGAGGATTGCGGTGGCTGCTCTGTTGGAGTGAGGCGAAAGCGAGTGAGGCTGGTTTAGGTTTTCAGACCTAGCTCATCGTTTTATACGGCAAAACATCAGTTCTGTACCGTCCGATTTGATCAACGGTCTAGATCCACCCGCATTAGGGTTGCTGGTGGGCAGGCCGCTGATGGGCCAAGCAGCTTAATGGGCCGCGCACAAGGGGATATTTTTGGGCTGTTTTTCATGAGTTTTAGCCCATTTAATGTTAAAGCCTTATTCTATTACTGTTTCTTATGATATTAGCTCAATTTAATTGTTGTTATGTTTAAAGGCTTTAATTATTTCTGTTGCACTTATTATTACCAGCATTATGTTTATTTAATTTTTTTCATGAGTTATTTAAATGCTTTTAATCATATTTTAATTGCATTTATTCACTGAAAATTATGTTCATCCACCATAAGCAATTAAGATGCACTCTATTTAAATGGAACCATCGGAAAGTTTATTTAGAGCACTTGTAATTAATTCTGACCATCGTTGATTTAATTACGAGTTTTAATGATAAATTTCGTTTGTTTTCCCCATCGGTGATGCAAATTGAAAATTATGTATGATTTTAATCAGACCATCGTAGGGTTAATTTCATACTTTTTATGCGCATCTTAATTGTGAGTTTAATTAAGTTATTATTCTCATGATTTTCAGTGAACACTGTGACGGGCTACCTGAAATCCATTGAGCCCCTGAATGGCACCAACTATCCAAGCTGGTATAAAGATGTTCAGGTGGCCATTGCTGTGTGCGAGTATGATCTCGCCTTACGTCAAAACAAGCCAGCAGAGCCCGCTGATCCCAATGGTGATCGTACTGCCATTGAGAAGTGGGAGAGATCAGACAGGATGGCCAACATGATCATTAAGAACACGATCACACCGGCCATCTGTGGTGCTATTCCTGATAAGGACCAGGATGGTAATGAGCTGAGCGCCAAGGCATACCTTGCCAAGGTGGAGGAGAACTTTAAGAGTTCTTCCAAGACTTATGCTAGCACCCTGATCATGAAGATGCTGACTTCACAGTATGATGGGCAAAGTGGAATCAGGGAGCACATTATGAGCATGTGTGACATGGCAAATAAGCTGAAGACACTGGATATGGCTATCTCTGATGGTTTTCTGGTGCACTTCATCATGACTTCTCTGCCAGCACAGTACAATCCCTTCAAAATAAGCTACAACACTCAGAAGGCGACTTGGAGCATGGCTGAGCTCATTAGCTACTGTGTTGAGGAAGAAGAAAGGCAGAAAGCTGAAAGGATGAAGGATGCTGTCAACATGGTCAGCGAGCGCTTTGGGCGTGTTAGCATGAGCAACACTCCTAAGCATCAGGCTGAGTCTGGCAGCAGCAGGCAGCATAAGAGAAAGTTTAAGGGCCATAAGAGCAAGGCCGTGTCACATAAGAAGACCTCTAATGAGAGGCTGTGCAAGTTCTGCAAGTCACCTAAACATGAGCAGAAGGATTGCCATGGATTTAAGGAGTGGCTTAAGAACAAAGGTACAATTACTGATTATGTATCTTTTATTGATGAATCATTCTTAGTGAATTTTTCTCCCAATACTTGGTGGATTGACTCAGGTGCCACTGTGCACATTTCCAATTCACTGCAGGTATTCAGTTCGATCCGAACTATAAGAGAGGGGGAGCGAAGTCTAAGAGTGGCTGATGGCAATGAAGTGAAGGTTGAAGGCATTGGGAGCTTCAATTTGGAGTTACCAGGCGGCTTCAACCTTAGTTTGCATGATGTTCTTTATGTTCCCAGTTTGAAGAGAAACCTTATTTCTGTTTCACGTTTAGATAAGTCGGGACATATTTGTGAGTTTGGCAACTCAGTGTGCAACATTAAATTTCATAATTTAAGTGTGGGCCTTGGTCATTTGCAAGGCGATCTTTATTTGCTCTCTCTTGATAAAGTTTATTCTGCAATGAATGTGGATGATGTATCGCATAAGCGTAAGCGTGATGATGAGACTTCTTCGAAATTGTGGCATTGTCGTTTGGGCCACATTTCGAGGGGGAGAATTGAGTGTCTCATAAGAGAAGAGATACTCCATTCATTAGATCTCTCAGACTTACATCAACAATGTGTTGATTGTATTAAGGGGAAATTCGCTAAGACAATTAAGAAAGGAGCTACTCGGAGTTCGGGCCTATTAGAAATAATTCATACTGATATTTGTGGCCCGTTCCCAGTAAAGTCTGTTGATGGTTTTGACTCGTTCATTACCTTCACAGATGACTTCTCTCGTTATGGTTATATTTACCCCATTCGTGATCGATCCGAATCATTAGATAAATTCAAAATATTCAAGGCTGAAGTGGAAAATCAGCATAATGTCACTATTAAATTAATGAGATCAGATCGAGGTGGTGAATATTATGGGAGACATACTCCATTCGGCCAAGTACCTGGACCATTCGCTAAGTATCTTGAAGAGAATGGCATAAAGGCCCAGTACAGTATGCCGGGCGAACCACAGCAAAACGGAGTTGCTGAGCGTCGTAACCGTACACTAATGGACATGGTACGTAGCATGCTTAGTTATTCTACTTTGTCTATGGAACTGTGGATGGAAGCATTAAAAACAGCTGCACACATACTTAATCGTGTTCCTTCCAAATCCGTGCCAAAAACACCTTATGAGTTGTGGTTTGGGAAGAAACCATCGCTTAATTATTTACGTGTGTGGGGCTGTCCAGCCGAAGCTAAGTTATTTAATCCACAGCAAAAGAAATTAGATGATAAGACGGTGAGCTGCTATTTCATCGGATACCCTGATAAGTCTAAGGGATACCGATTCTACTGTCCTGATCGTTTCACTAAGTTCGTTGAGACCAGGCAGGTTGTATTCCTAGAGGATGCAGGGATCAGTGGGAGCTTTCCGAGGAGGGAAATAAATCTTGAAGAAATACGGGCTGAGCTTCTCATCCCGGTGATTCAAGAAACAGTAACACCTCAGTTAGTACCGCTGTTTGTTCCTTCCGTTCAGAGTACACCATCTGTTCAGATTACGTCTCCTGTTCAGAGTACTAGCGCTGCTCCGCTGTTGAAGTAGCTCCTGAGCCTGCGAGCGAACAACAAGTTGAGCAAATGGCACCTAATGCTGAAGTTGAAAACCCTGTCGAGGTGCCTCAGACTGCACCTCAACCAGCACCTCAGCCTGTTGAACCATTAAGAAGATCACAGCGGGCTAGGAAACAGACAGTTTTCCCTGATTGTGAAACATACTTAAGTGAAGACATGTATGATATTGGGAAAGCTGATGATCCTAACTCGTTTAGAGAGGCAGTATCATGTGAGAACTCTGCTAAATGGGTTGAGGCCATGGAAGAAGAGCTTAAGTCCATGAGTTCCAATGATGTTTGGGATCTGGTAGATATTCCTAATGGAGTCAAACCAGTAGACTGTAAATGGGTCTACAAGACTAAACGTGATTCTAAAGGGAATGTCGAACGATTCAAAGCAAGGCTTGTAGCCAAAGGTTTTACACAAAAGGAAGGGGTTGATTATAATGAAACTTTCTCCCCTGTGTCTAAGAAAGATTCATTCAGAATCGTTATGGCGCTAGTGGCTCATTATGACTTAGAGCTACATCAGATGGATGTCAAAATTGCGTTCCTTAATGGTGACTTGGATGAGACTATCTTCATGGCACAACCGGAAGGTTTTGTTGTGAATGGTAAGGAACATTTGGGATGCAGACTTAAGAAATCCATTTACGGGCTTAAGCAAGCGTCAAGACAGTGGAACCTTAAATTCGATCAAGTGATTAAGAAATTCGGATTTAAGGAGAATGATGTGGATAATTGTATCTACACTAAGATAAAGGGTGGTAAATTTATAATTCTAGTGCTTTATGTGGATGATATCCTATTGGCGAGCAGTGATAAGCGTATGCTGCATGAGACAAAGGGATTTCTTTCATCCAATTTTGATATGAAAGATCTTGGTGAAGCCTCTTATGTTCTGGGCATTGAGATACACCGAGATAGGACCAAAGGAGTACTAGGATTGTCTCAAAAGGCATATATTGAGAAAATGCTTAAGAGATTTAATATGGATAAGAGTAAGGCCACACCTGTTCCATTAGCGAAGGGCGATAAGTTTAGTGAAGCCCAATGTCCTAAGAACCAATTGGAATCAGATGAGATGAAGGACATACCTTATGCTTCAGCTGTCGGAAGCCTGATGTATGCACAAGTCTGTACGCGTCCTGACTTGGCATTTGCTACCGGAATGTTTGGAAGATATCAGAAAAATCCCGGAAAGGTCCACTGGGTTGGTGTCAAGAAGGCATTACGTTACTGCCAAGGCACTAAAGACTTCATGCTCACATACAGAAGATCAGATAACCTTGAAGTTGTGGGTTATACTGATGCTGACTTTGCTGGATGTGTGGATAGTAGGAAATATACATCAGGATATATCTACACGTTAGCTGGTGGAGCTATATCATGGAAAAGCTCTAAGCAAAGTTTAGTTGCGCGTCGACGATGCAAGCTGAGTTTGTGGCATGCTATGAAGCAACTGGACAGGCTGTTTGGCTTAAGAATTTTATTCCGGGCCTCAAGGTAATTGACAACATTACGGAACCTATAACGTTATACTGCGATAATCAGTCTGCAGTATTCTTTTCGAGTAACAACAAGTCAAGTGGTGCTTCCAAACACATTGACCTTAAGTATCGTGTTGTGAAAGAAAGATGCCAGGATCGAACCATTAAGATTGAGCACATAAGAACTAATTCTATGTTAGCGGATCCACTCACTAAAGGCTTACCACCGAACGTGTTTAAGCAGCACGTTACTAATATGGGTTTGGTGGATAGTCTTTAGGTCCTGGTTTAGGGCCATTATGACTCCCAACTAACGAATAAGCGTTCTACCGAGGTGTTTCAGTGAGACTGTGGGTAATGGGGTCCCAGTAGTGCATCAAGCTACTGACGACGCATTGGTCCGGTACTTTCTGTTACTACTAAGGGTGAACATTAGTATGATACGAACATTAGCCTTAACCGTTCGATCAAGTGGGAGAATGTTGGAAATATTTCAGTTAAGATATTGTGATCTTCACTATTAAGGAAGCGTTTAAACCATCTAAACGCGATTAAGGAAACCTAATGATAAAACCCTAATGGGCTGTGATCAGCAGGCCCATTAGGCCCGTTTCCAGAGGCTGGCCCCCAGCCCCACAGTGCCTATAAATATAAGGTCGTGGTTAGCACCTTAATCAACCCATTCACGTCATTCTAAAACCCTAGCCACCGCTAGTCTGATCGCTAAAGGCACTGGAGGGGTTTGGAAGGCCAAGCACTCCCGTTTGGCGTCTGAAGGACGCCGATTCGCTGCTGCATCCCCTACACCGACAAGAACGCCTACTTCCTCTACGGATCAGGCGTAAATGGCTGCTGCAACTGCTAACGCTGGTATAATGTTTACCAATTTATTCCGCATTAGATTGATTTGTCATGAACTAGGTTATGTTAAGATCTTGGGTTATTAGCCTCTAATGTTTAAGCCTGGCTAATTCTAACAAACAGGCCGTCCCCAATGAACAAATATTGCATGCCATACCATTTTTAGGAAACAAATGCTTCTCGAGTTCTTTATTGGAAGTTTGAAGCCCAGCCAACAAAAAAAAATACAATCTTGGTCCTCGTGTTATATATTTAGTTTACATCTAGGTACAACTTTTCAATTTTTTTAAGGTTTGCTTCTTTCAATTTTGCAGTTTAAAACAGAAACATTTACATGGGTGAGTGTGATCTTCCGTGAAAAAATAGCGGTGATCGTGGTGTACATTCGTATGTTGTAGCCAACGAAAAAAAGAAAACAACAGATTGATGAGTTATTTAGAATTGTATCGGTCAACACTCATAAATGATCTTTTTATGTAAAATGATATTGTCAGATTTGTCATTAAAGTGCTTTATGCGTCATAAAATTATCGATACAACATTACACACCACAAAAAAAGATTGTTAGATTTCTCATCAAATTATACTACAAGTGCCATCGGTCATCTGCAAAATAGCCCTTCCAAAAAGTTGGATTTTTTTAATTTATGTTAATATTCTTCCATTTTAATTGTGAAAATCAAGTAAAATAATGTTTACATTGAAAATAATAGCTAGTCATTTATCCACATGTTATGCTTGTTTCAACATAGTTAGATCGAGAATGCACAGTTTACTCCGCCTCACTCTAGATTCATCATCCAATATTTAGCAGGCACCATAATATTATGATATTCTAGATATTCTAACATATCTTGAAGGTTAGGAGAGAAGCAAAAAAGGTGTTGTTTGACCATTGAGTTGATACAGTTCTCCTTAATATAAAAACATGCATGGACATGTCCACGAAGAAAAAATCGATCGATGCTAGTAAAGGTATCCCAAGCTGGCCGGTGAATCAATTCCAAGCATCCATAAAATCGGTTATTGACAAAAAAATAGTTGGTATATCACTCGATTTTTTCTTTGCTCGATAAATTGCTCCTAACTTCTAAAATTATGATGTTTTAACATGGATTGACAGAAATTAAAATGAGGATACTTTTTGAACGGAGAATAATAAACACACCCTCACCACTATTTACCGTTTGAAAGGCCTAATTACCACTGTAGTGAACGAAGTTAAATATTTGATCAATCGAAACAAAGCTCCACAGGAGGGCGAACAGAGGACCGGTGCTTTTCTTGCAAATTTCTATTTGTAGCAAGTAGCAAGTCCCCGGCCACGTCGGAAAAAAAAGGAGGCGACGCGTGTCGGCCCTGGACGACCCCATTGGTTCCTTTCTCCCCCTACGCTTATCCGCCTATCCCTCGCCCCTCCGTTGGCCCCGGCGCCCCGCGGTCCGGTGGTCACTTTTGGCCAGAAATTCATCCATTTTCCTGGCCCTCGTTATCTCCCACGGCGAGAAGGGATAATAACAACGAGAAACATTTTTCTGAATTTTTTCGGCGCTCTTCGGTATCGTGATCCTCTCCGACTACGACCACAGACGATGGAGGAAAAAAAAAAGAGCGTCGGATGAGACCGAAAGAAAACGATGCGGGGGGTTTTTTTTGGAGCGATGGGAAAAAGCCCCGACGTGACGTGACGCGCCGTCCGGGCGGTCGCCGGCGTCAGACGCGACGGCGGCGTGGCGGGCGCGCCGGCCACAAACCGGGGACGGCGCTCTGACGGCGTGGTGGCGCGCGGGATAACGACGGGGTTTCCACCGGTGGCGCTTGTGGTGGCGGAGGCCATCCCGGGCGGGTTGGCAAGCCCCGCGAGTGACGCGAAAAGGAAATCTGCTGCGACGCGGGGCCCGCGGGGCAGGAGCCAATGGGCGTTCGTTCGCGTGGAGCCAACAGCCAACCCGGGGGAGGACCGACGGGACTGACGGCGGGGCGAGGCAAACAGAAGGCAACTGCCCCGCGTCCGGGTCCGTGTGCGGCGGGCCTGGGCGCGGGCGGGCGGGCGGCGCGCGGAGCACATCGGGGGAGTGCGTCGCGTCGTGTCGGCCCCGCCCCCCAGCCTGGACGCGCGAGGGTCCGCTGCAGGCGGGCCCGGGGGCACGTGGGCGGACAGGTAGGAAACGGGCCTGAGCGACACGTATCGCGGGAGAAATCTGCTGGAGCGGTAGAAAAATGGCCGGCGAGGCCAATCGGATGGATGCTCGTCGCGGGCAAGATAACCACTCGCAGCTCCCATGGCTGGTGGGCGTGCTCGTCGCTGTAATTAATAAATGTCTCACCGCGGTATAGAAGATTCGAAATCGCACCGCGCGCTTGCTTTAATGCTGCGGGGCCGGGCCGAACCGGGGCCTGTTCGGATGAGGGTAGGACAAGTAACACAAAAATTTTGACCAATGATTAGAATATTAAATAAAGGTAATTTATAAAACTAACTCTACAGTTCTGTACTATTTCGCGAGACGAACCTAATGAGGCCTTTAACCGCATGATTAGAGGATGGTTACTGTAGTATTACTGTAGCCAATCATCGATTAATCACTATCATTAGATTCGTCGTGAAAAATTACACCCATCCGTGAAAAAGTTTTGCAAATAAACTTCGTTTCGTGCTTCATGCATGTAAGATTTTTTTCTCAAGAATTATGTGCTAGGCTACGCTAGAGAAAAACAAACAGGGTCCGGGAGTTCTTCTTCGTACGGAGTTCGGGCAGTCCAGCCGCTGCCGGCAGAGGCCATCATTGCCTCGTTTGATTTTGCAACAAAACTACCACGCACGTTTTTCGAAAAAAAATCACACATGCACGAGGTATTAAATGAAGTCTATTTACAAAATATTTTTAGGGATGAGTGTAACTTTTCGCGACGAATCAAATGACGATAATTAATCGATGATTAGCTACAATGATGCTACAGTAACAATCGTCTAATTGCGTGGTCAAAGGTCTCATTAGATTCTTCAGGGTCACTAGCGCGGGGTTCTGAAGTTGGTTTTGTAAACTGGCTTTGTTTGACACTATAATTAGCGGTCAAAGTAATACTATTTCTAACACGGTGTTGACACAAAAAATCAACACACTGGAATCCGAGGGCAAGTGTTCGCCGAGTCACGAAAAAGTCAACCAAGCGTGCCAGTCAATTTGAACTGGAATTGATAAGGGATAAAACAAAGTCAAATTCGAGAGCGTATCGGCTGAAATTCCGAATATCTCTCAGATGGGCGTATCGGCAAGCTTTGCCGATACTATAGACGATAAAAAGATATTAAATGCGAGCGCGTAGTAAAAGAGTGTATCGGCAGAATCAGCCGATACACTAGGCGACAAAACCGACTTTTTAAGCAGCCGATCGCGTATATATGGCAAGATCTAAGCTACGAATGTATAACTTAGATGATGCGAAGATAAAAACATATCTAAATCGACTCTTGAGATAACAAAAGTGTCACTCCAAAACCTAAAACCGATCTAGTATGTTTTTAGATGTGATAATGGCCAAAAAACATAGGGAAAACCTACAAATCTAGCCGATATCGATAATTGGTGAATAAATCTAGACGAGACGACAGCGATGCGCCCGGAAGTCAAAGCCTAAATAAACTCGATAACTTTTGAATAGATTTGAACGAAGCCACAGCGATGCGCCCGGTAGCTAAATCTCAAATATACTCGGTAAAACGAAAACTCACCAGCAAATCAAGTCGCTCGAATGTGAGGCGTCCTTGATCAACTCGAAAGAACTTGTCGAAAAAAGAAGTGAAAAGGCGAAGTCGCCGAAAAAGTGCAAAAGAATTGTAAAGTTTGTTGTATTAGATGTGTATCAAGTTTTTCCGGTCCCTTACAACTCATATTTATAGCCTAGCGCTATCAAATCCTAGCCGATTACGGCAAAAATTAGTTGACTCTAAAGAAAAGACTATCTAAAAGATAAACTACTTAAAATATTACAACCGAATCATCAAGATTTTCATAGTCCGGATCCTCTTCTCCTTCCTTGACTTCATCGGCAACTTTTGCATCGGCCGAGCACCAGAGCTGGCGGATTAGCATCTTGGCAGAATATTCCCCTGCCCCATCGGACGGACTCCCATCGGCCGATTCCTACTATGTACATCTTTTGGTTTCTTTTAAATCGGCCATTTTTCCTTCACCGAAATCACCTTCCTTGGCACGTGTCAAAAAAACGGTGTCAACACATGCCCCCCAGTTTCGGAGTAATTTTTTTTTGCTCCGAAAATAACTCCAGCAAACGTTTAAATGAATCTCTGTCTTCCAAACAAACATAGTGTCAAACTCCCATTTTGCCATTGAGCAAAGGTTATAAATATCTCCATCTTTTTCTCTGCTGGCATCTTTCTTGTAGCACCTCCGCTTCCTTCTTTGTTCAAGAACACACTCGCTCTGCCGCCGCCACTGTAGCTTTCTAGGGTTTCAAGGATCCAAGTCCAAGAACTCTTCCTCCGGCAATGGCTTCCATCTCCGAGATCCCAGAGATACGTCTTTTCCTCCATCTGCATCTTTGCCCCCATTCTTTTTCCGATCCCCTCAATCGCATTTCTTATTTCCGCCTTTATTTTTCAGAATCTTAGGGGTAACGCAATTATCCCACTAGAAAACCAATGCGGCATGGTTTGCTTAGGTCCCATGGGAGATCCAGATCCAACTAGTGTAATTAATCTGAAAACCAGCAGGATCCCTTTTAAGTCTTCCAACATGAATCTAGATTGGACTCTAGCCTTCAGATCTTGGTCGAATGTTACTCCCGGATGGAGAAATTGGTTCCGCAGAATAGCAAGTTCCCAAAGGACCAATTGGGAACAGTACGATATTAGCCAATGCCTGGACTTATCTTTATCGGAGATGATTAGGAACGAGCCGATGCTTATATCGGCTTCTTACTTTTGGTCTGATGCACTCAACGCATTTATGTTTAACCATGGACCAATGACACCAACCCTGATGGATGTTGCGATGCTTACTGGCCTGAATATTCATGGTGCCGATAGACCTTTTCGTTTGTTAGAAAAAGCATCTTTCAAAATTGAAACCAAAAGCATTGGCGGGTGGAAAGGATATATCGGCAAGAACATGAAGACTAGATCAGTGTCTGTCAGAGAGCATACTAACTTTCTAAACATGTGGCTCGAGAAATTCATCTTCTGTGGCAAAGCTGTTGGTCCAACAAATAATAATCTCAAGCTGGCAGAAAATCTGGCTACTGGCAATCCTGTTCCTCTCGGTAAATATCTTCTGGGCTCAGTTTACCACCTGCTTCATCAAGTATCATCCAGACTCAGAAAGAACCAGCCGATCACCAATTTGGGAGGCCCCTAGTGGTTTATTCAGTTGTGGCTGCACATTTATATGCACAAAACTATGACAGTCGAATTGTTAGAGATAGAATTCCCATCAGAAAACTTTTCTGAAGAAGAAGAGACCGTCACTCGCCGATGCACATCATTTGGTGAAGCAGCTATCATGATTGCCAATGATTCCAAGACCCTCGGCATTACTGACTTTTTCAAGTCCTTCTACAATGGGTTACCAGAAACCTCCAATATCTGGTTTGCATATCAGGATGAAAAAGTCATGTATGAAAACCCCTTCAAGCTTCAGCTCGATTCATGGAAGACCGATGAAGAAGCCACCAAGATCATGAAGGAAATAATTTACCCAAGAATTCTGCCAATTAACTTCACAGCTGGCAAAGATACTCCTAACTATGAGTTTTATAATCCATCAGTGGCAACCAGACAATTGGGATTTGGCCAAGTGCCCCCTTTTTCCTTCTTTGCTAGTAAAGTTCAGTTTAGAGGAACCCTAGACAATAGCTCTCTCTCTTACAGTCGACTGAAAGATCTGGAGCCTGACGTAGATATGACACTTCTAGCCGATTGGCAGATTTCACCTTTTACGACAACCCCTTTTACCCAATGGTGGTCTGAATGGAAAGAACATATCTTCTGCAAATCGACCAATCTATACTGCATGGCTCTGGATAACAATTATCCATCAGGCGAAAATGAGGTAAAAATTAAAATAACTCCCATAATATCTCTTAACATCTTTTGCTTGCAGCCTTTAACCTCTACTCTTTGCAGGATGATGATGGGGATCCTCCAACAATCAGTAGGAGTGGGCAGCTGATCAACTACGCCCTGCCAGCCGATAAACCAAATATCTGCTATGGTCCTCCTACTTTGGCAGATGTGGCCACTGGGAGAAAACGTAAGGTATCTTACACCAAGGTGACAACCCGTAAGAAAAAGAAATCTCCAGGCCAATCTTCAGCAGCAGCAGCACCCCAAACAGACACTCCGATCGACCTTCCTTCCTCTTCTTCAGAAGGTAAAAGCCTAAATCCCAAGTCTTCACTTTATCTAAATGCTGATCATACCCTGACTTTATAATTAAGATATTACTGAACACCAATCTGGAGGAGAAGAAGACTCTCATAATACACTCCCTCATACATTACCCATTATCCAGGTATGATCCTCCTTACTCAGTAAGTATTTTAAACCTTTTCATGATCCTGAATCTGGTATTGTTTCCTTTTGGTTTCATCAGTCACATCATTCACCTCCAACTCCCAGGAAATTCAGGGCAGAATCTCCATTGATACAGGTATGATTTCAGAACTTGCTCATGAACATATTCTATATATTTCTAACAATCATCCTTCAGCTTGCCGATCATGCACTATCTGAATTACTTGGCCAGCCAAACACTGCAATCCCGAGCTCTTCATCACAACCCCTCGTTTCTGTTGGCTCCAACATAGAGGAAATACGCCTGAAGCAAGTAAGCATCCTTCCCCTTGGCCGATTTCATCATCCCTCTGCCTTCATCAGCCATCCTAACCATATATCCCTGTCAGGCACAAGAATCTCCAGACAATAGTCTGTTTTCTTTTCAAATTGGAGCCACTCCCCAGGAAGAAGAAGAAGCAACATCAGCCGATCCAGTTGTATTGTCGGATGAAATCAGGGCCAAACTCCAAGAATCCCTTCAGTTTCTAAATCAAGACATCGGCCAATTAATCAAGAATGCACAGCCGATCCGAGCCATCTTGGAAGAACTGGAGGGTAAGCTTTCAGAACCGATCGAAGAGGCGTTAATTCCTGCAGCCTTTATCGAGAGCCATCATGTAGAATTCAACAAGGCCCAGAAACAACTCGCCGATCGTCTTCGGCTGGAAGAAATCATCAAACAAAGTGATAACCTCAAAGCTTTAGCAGAATCGGCCATTGGTGAGATCAAATCTCTGAATGATACCCAGGCCAGCATTCTGAGAAATAAAGCAGCATTGGAGGCTGAACGGAATCGTCTTCTGCAAGAACTCAACCGGGTAAAACAAGCAATAGACATCGCAGATCACGACCTATCTCAGATTCCACCGGCCATTGCCAAACTCGAGGAGGATAAGCAAAAGCATGCTCGTCAACCATATCTACTTCACAAGAGTTTGCGGCCGATTTCTGGTTCATCAGTAGATAACAACCAAGTAATTGAAAACATTGATCAAATTCGCCTGCGTGCGATGAAAGTAATCCAGGAAGCTCTAGGATTACTGTAAGAATAAGTCATGTAATGTAACCTCCAGAATTAGCAGACAACGTGATCTTGATCCCGAAATTTATCTTTATGATTTATTGCTCTAAGGGCGACCCATATCGTGTCGGCCATATTACAATCGATGCATCCAACTCGCGAATCGGCTTTTATATATTTTTGCACTAAAGGCAATACTTCCCAGTATTGGCTATGACTTACAAAATTTGGCCGATACTACAATCGGCCATATCCCTCACTGATCAAGACTCTTCCGAAGAATCTCCCGACTTTTCTGATGTAACTTCATAATCAGCCATCCAAAAGAAATCCTTCTCCTATGCTTGACCAGAAAGACAATTCATCCGATCATAACTCACTATATGGGCTTCGGCCGATGCCACACTGAATGACGAATCGGCTGATACTATTTCAACAGTATCGTCAACCCACTGAATCAAGCATTGATGCATAGTAGATGGAATGCAACAATTGGCATGTATCTAATCCCGACCCAACAGAAAACTATATGAACCTTTGCCATTAATAACGAAGAAAGTAGTGGGAAGGGTCTTACTGCCAATTGTGATATCGACACATAATGCCCCAAAAGCAGGAGATACGACTCCTTCGAAATCCTTCAGCATCATATCAGTTTTCGTCAGATCATCCTGATTCTTCCCAAGCTTGCGTAGCATAACATAGGGCATTATATTCACAGCTGCACCTCCATCAACCAACACCTTCGTAACAGGCTTGCCATCAACGAATCCCTTAAGGAACAGTGCCTTAAGATGCTGCCTCTTATCATCTACTGGCTTCTCAAATGTTGCTGGCAATGGTTCCAAATTTAACTGTGCCATGACTTCCTCTAATTCTGGCTCATGATCTTCATCATCTGGCACCATAAATTCTTTCGGCATTATGAAAACCATGTTAATTGGTGCAGCCGATGATCCAGAATTTTGATCACTATCGGCTCTGGGTTTGGCGCGCCAAACTTGTGACCTGATCCCTTTCTTGTGCAGATTCTGTTCTTGTTCTTCCTCAATAATCTCCAGCTGGTGTAACCTCTGAACACGTCGCTTTTGAGACCTGGTCAAACCTTCTGGACACCATTGGGATTGATCCGTGTGATCAGGTTCACGTTTTGGATCTTTCCGCATCGGCTGATCGTCTTGTACTCTATCATCGGCCATCTGTTCTTGCCGATCGTGTACAGGCACTCTTCTCCCAGCAGGATCACATAGCATTGTCCTGCCACCCAGTCAATCATGTACCAATACTCTTTTTCCTAGCCGATCATGCACAGGAGTGCGTTCACGCCGATAAGGCTCATGACGCGACCTTTCATATGATCGGCTGCCTTGACCATTGCATTCGGGACAATCGTATGCCGATGGCAACGTCAACCCTTCTTCCCAAAAGTAGACAAAGAAAGGACACCTCCAATGATCTTGCTCGCGTCGCTCCTCTTCTTCTCTACGCTGCCACCTTTCACGATCACGCTGAAACTTGTTCAACAGCATTTGAGACGTTACACGTCTACATGGTGCCGATGAACGTTCAGTATCCCTCAACGGACCCTTTCCTTTGACCTCATCAGCCGCTATCTCGGCTTTAGGATCAACAGCTCCAGATTTCTTGACCGATGATGACATCAGAATCTTAGCTTGAGAAGAACCTTCATCTCTAGCCACATCAACCATGTTTGTGGCGAAAGGATGTCCGTCGATCTTCATCGTTTTCTTGGGAGCCTCGAATTTCAACCTCCCTTGTTCGAAAGCCATATGAATCTGCTGTCGGAAGACCTTGCAGTCATTTGTATCATGCGATGTGGCGTTGTGCCACTTGCAGTATTTTATATTCTTGAGCTCATCCTCCGATGGAATCTTGTGATATGACTTCAACTTGATCAAACCTTCCGACAATAATAAGTCAAAGATCTTGTCGGCTTTGGTGATGTCGAACACATACGACTCAGGCTCTTTCTTTCCAAACGGACACGTCACCGGCTTTTTACTGTTCTATATCCACTCAGACGATGCGACTGTTTCTTGCTCCTCTTCAGACTCATCATTAGCAGAATACTCCACATAGTTGATCTTCTTCTGAAAAGGCTTTTCGGACTCGTAGGATCGAGTCTCTCCTGTCATCCGACTTGCGATCTGGCTAATACTTTCAAACTCCTGCGAAGCATATTTATCTTTAATGTGTGGCAATAGTTCATTAAATGCTGCATCGGCCAACTGCTGATCGGACAGAACTAAACTGTAACATTGGTTTTTGACATCTCTGAACCTCTGGATAAAAGTAGCAACCGATTCATCATTTCTTTGTCTCAAGTCGGTCAAATCGGTCAACTTTAACTCAGTAATCCCAGAGAAGAAGAATTGATGAAATTGTCTTTCTAGATCGGCCCAATATAATATGGAGTTTGCTGGTAAAGTGGTGAACCAAGCAAAGGCCGATCCAGATAAAGACAAGGAGAACAAACGGGCTCTGAGTGCATTCTGGTTGCCCGCTTCTCCCAACTATAGAAGGAACCTATTAACATGTTCCATCGTAAAAACTTCTCCCTGCCCTGAGAACTTTGTGAAATCAGACATCTTGTACTTGTATGGGAGATGAATCTAATCATAAGCCGGAGGATAGGGAGTCTTGTACATAACGGACTGTTGTTTTGGCCTCAAACCAAGCTGCTCCCTCATCAATTCAGCTATCTTCGTGCTCCAGTCAACTTGCGGCTCAATTATTGGCATTTGCTAAGGGGAAATCGTACTCGCCGCACTGGTCATCATCGCAAGTTGTTGAGCTGCATGGTTCATCGGCTGTCCAGCCGATTGCATATGTTGGGCTTGCTGAGCTATCCGATTGGGAGTTTGCTGAGTCATCATCGGCTGTGTAGCTGATGGGTTAGCCGATTGTTGACCAGCAATATCCATGTACGGCACATTAACACACCGTATCTATCCAGTCGCTTGATTGTGGAATATCCAGTTGATTCCCTTCTGATGCGGAGATTGAGACAATAACACTTCTGAAGGAGACTGGGGTTGGAGCAGGATAGCAAGACGCTGTTGTGGGGCCATCGGCGGTGGCGCCGATGCATTAGTTTGTGTCATCTGTTGTGGACTCCATGCGCCTTGTGCATTTGGCTGTGTTGCCATTGCGTCCTGCTGTGTACTCATCGGCTGAACGGCCGATGGATCTGGCTGAGAGGCTATCGGCTGAGAAGCCGATGCATTAAACTGCATCTTGGGTGGCGTAGAAAAGAAATCCGGATGCATACCATACCCAGTAGCAGGATCCCATCCCTTAGGAAAAACAGACGCAGATCCACCTTGCACATTTATAGCAATCGGCGGTGTGGTTGAGTAGATAGGATTTGTCGTACCCACCGATGCTGCAGTAGTCATCTAAGGTGGAGTTTGATTATTGCTCGTTCCTGCCTGGCTATCTTGAGCTGACAGGGCTGCTACCATAGACACCTCCAAAGGAGTATATTGCATCTGATCTGGTTGTATATAGCAAGGACCCATGCACACTGGTAACGTGTCTTCAGCAAAAGTCTTGACCACTGCATTGTGCACCGTGTTGCCCATAACTGTTGCACTCTTGATGAAGGCTTGTGCCACAGCCTGGCCGACTGCGTCTATCATCTTGCTTTCACGTTGAGCCTCTGTCAATGACTGGAAAGATGGAAGATTAAACTTCTTGATCACCTCACCAGATCTGTTGATGCTGTATGACTTGAGGCATTCATATTTGAATTTCTCCACCAGCTCTTCAAATTCCTTTTTGTTCTTCTTTGAGCTTATCTTCAGGAACAGGAATCTGGTTTTCTTCACTAACTGCAGATTTATCTGTGAGTTCTACCATGTTGAAGCTTTCGTGTCCCACTGGGCGTGCCAAAAGATATGTTGACGCAAAAAATCAACACAATGGAATCTGAGGGCAAGTGTTCGCAGAGTCACGGAAAAGTCAACCAAGCGTGCCAGTCAATTTGACCTGGAATTGACAAGGGAGAAAACAAAGTCGAATTCGAGAGCGTATCGGCTGGGATTCCGAATATCTCTCAGATGGGCGTATCGGCAAGCTTTGGCAATACTATAGACGACAAAAATATATTAAATGCGAGCGCGTAGTAAAGGAGTGTATCGGCAGAATCAGCCGATACACTAGGCGACAAAACCGGTTTTTTAAGCAGCCGATCGCGTATGTATGGCAAGATCTAAGCTATGAATGTGTAACTTAGATGATGCGAAGCTAAAAACATATCTAAACCGGCTCTTGAGATAACAAAAGTGTCACTAAGCCGATCTAGTATGGTTTTAGATGTGATAATGGTCAAAAAGTATAGGGAAAACCTACAAATCTAGCCGATATCGATAATTGGTGAATAAATTTAGACGAGACGATAGCGATGCGCCCGGAAGTCAAAGCCTAGATAAACTCGATAACTTTTGAATAGATTTGAACGAAGCCACAGCGATGCGCCCGGTAGCTAAAGCTCAAATATACTCGGTAAAACGAAAACTCGCCAGCAAATCAAGTCGCTCGAATGTGAGGCGTCATTGATCAACTTGAAAGAACTCGTCGAAAAAAGAAGAGAAAAGGCGAAGTCGCTGAAAAAGTGCAAAGAAATTGTAAAGTTTTTTGTATTGGATGTGTATCAAGTTTTTCCGGTCCTTTACAACTCATATTTATAGCCTAACGCTATCAAGTTCTAGCCGATTACGGCAAACGTTACTTGACCCTAAAGAAAAGACTATCTAAAAGATAAACTACTTAAAATATTACAACCGAATCATCAAGATTTTCGTAGAGTCCGGATCCTCTTCTCCTTCCTTGACTTCATCGGCAACTTTTCCATCGGCCGAGCACCAGAGCTGGCGGATTAGCATCTTCGCAGAATATTCCTCTGGCCCATCGGACGGACTCCCATCGGCCGATTCCTACTCTGTACATCTTTTGATTTCTTGTGAATCGGGACTCTTTCTTTCACCAAAATCACCTTACTTGACACGTATCAAAAAACGATGTCAACACACGGGGGAAAATCAAATAAGGCCAATGCCTCCTCCTGTATGTCCTCCAGGCTCCAGCCCCCGTCACGGCGTGGTAGCATGCACGGTAGCGAACGGGGTGGGGCATGCAGGTCTGCACTGCAGTGCACTAGGGCACCGCATCTCCCTCCCGTTCTGGTCCTGGGCCTTGTTTGGTTTTGCAACAAAACTAGTATGCACGTTTTTTAGAAGAGAATCTCGTATGTATGAAGTACTAAATGAAGTCTATTTGCAAAACTTTTTTAAAGATGGGTGTAACTTTTCGCGACGAATCTAATAACAGTAATTAATCGATGATTAGCTACAGTGATGTTACAGTAAACATCCTCAAATTACGCGGTCAAAGACCTCATTAGATTCTTCAGAGTCACTAGCGCGGGGTTCTGAAGTTGGTTTTGTAAACTGATTTTGTTTGACACCGTAATTAATGGTTAAAGTTGTTACTATTTCTAGCTAATTGTCGCGCGAACCCTGGATTCGCTCGCTGATCCTTCCTATTGACCCATCTGGACGAGCCTCCCACCTTTTCCCCATGAACAACGCCAATCATGAGCGCTCAGCTCAGCGCCTAGCTTCGTACTCGATCTGCATGATGCATGCATGCACGCTCGCAGAGCGGAGAGGGGGCCCCAGCGCATGCATATGCATGCGTCGTGGGAAGACATGCATGCATGCAGATGCACTTGTTGCCTTGTTGGCAAGGGCGTGGGCCGTGGGGAAAGGAGGTGGGGCCTGAGAGGCGGGGCACTCCACCATCCCGTCCCGTCCCGTCCAATGCACGCACGCACGGTGAGGCCAGTTCGTTCCATTCCATTCCATCGACCTGCATGCACCTCCCTCCCCTCACGTCGCGGTGGGCCAAGGCGGATATGGGCAACGTGCATCACGCGAGGGGTGCTGGATCGGATGTGTGCCAACGAAAGCGATGGACGTCGCGCGCGCCACGACCTGCTCCTGCGCGCTTGGTGGTGGCGTCGCTGCTCCTCCTGCTGCTTGCACCGACAAAACCCAAGGCGTTACGAAAACAGATACAGTACAAATTTGAACCGAATTTGATCCTCCGACCTTACGAGATGGCTAAAAACCACCGCGTTCTTTCTAATCTCGAGGTCGGTGGGCACATTTTTATTTATTTATTGGTTATGAATGTCAGGAACATGCGCAATTGACGAACTTGCAAGATTGTTTGATTGTTTCGTTTGTCACTTTGTCCCCAATGCATTCACGGCGTAGAAGACGCTAACCCAAAAACGGAAGAAGGAAACGGAATGGCAGGGGAGGGACCACGTGCGCTGCAGCAGCTCTTGCTTGCTTGCACGTAAAGCGCAGGGGGGGCGGCGGCCCTGGGGTTTTGCCAAAGCGAGCTCCATCCAGGACGCCAGTCGCCAGAGATGCCAAACGTTCCGGGAAAGGGGCGGCCCCCTCGCTTTCGTTTCGCTACCAGCACCTGCACCACCGTGCCGGCCGATCTCGCCCGATGCCAATGATACCAATCGTTGTTCCAACGCCTCGTCGTCCTGCCCTTTTGTTTCGACGACCCATGCATCCGACCTTCCAAAAAGCTGCCGATCTAGCGGCCTGCCGGCCCCTCAAGCACAGCCTTGCTTTAGAAATAGTACTGCCCTGATGTGGCACCTCGTTGTCTGCATATTTTAGACGGGAACCTCCCGTATATATGATATATCAATGTCGTGAGAAAAAAAAGAGCTTAATTCCATTTGAAAAAAATTAGGGGCAAAGATACGATGTTTTTGTTGTTGCCACCGATGGGCGTGCCGCACACGGCCAAACCTCAAGCGACACACCTTTCTATCCTGCGAGGCTTTGCATGCGCTGGGTACTGTGTGCCCACGAGGCACGGCAAAGATACGATTTAATTTATGGGCACATACTTGCACCATTGCTAGGTATATATACAAACGATCGATGACATATGTTCTATGGCCACATTATTATTTTTGCTTAAACACATTTATTTGATTAAAATAGGTTTAAATGATGGACATTATATTCATACATTGAGGGTTGCCACGAATGGCCCTCAACCATATGGATGAAAAAACAAAATAAACCAATTTTAATTGAACAATCTGTTGCTTTTTAATTTCTTTAAAAAAAATCAAAGGCACCAGCATGGAGTTCCCTGCACTCTTGCTAAACCCCTGCTCCCACAGGGTCAAAACACCGTCCGAGACTCCACACCTTTCCCCTTTACCCTGCCGTCACGGGAACTCGTTCCTTGAGACCATTCACCCCCTCGGTTCGAGCCGGACCCAGCCGCCAGCGACACGGGCGCGAGCGGTGGCCGGCCGGCCGCGGCCCGCGGCCCCCGCAGGCAGGCAACGTGGGGAGGGGAAGGCTTGCTTGACGTGTACGGCCGGCAACGTAGCCAGAGGAAGCACCCCGACCGGGCTGCGCTCCCGGTCCGGCTCCGACGGGGAGAGCGCGCACCCCGCGGCTTGCCCCTGTTCCGTTGGGTCAGCTGTTCTCTTCGGCCGTGGATGGTAGATCCCTCCTGCATTCCTCCCTACGCTCGATCGGCCACTTACCAAACCGGGAGGCAACCTTTTAGGCTGGCCATGTGCCCTTTATTACAACTGTGCTGGTACTAGTCTCTTGCGTTTACATCCTTGGACATCGCCAACCTTGCGGTTTTTTCCCTTTAATGTAATCTCGTTTGGCGCTGCCTGTCACATCACGCGCCATTCAAGTTACGGGGCCTTGTTTGGTTCACCCTAGCACATCTAGCACTAGAAGAGAATTTTGTATTCACGGAGTATTAAATGAAATTTATTTGCAAAATCTTTTCACAGATGGATGTAATTTTGCACGACGAATATAATGAGGCTAATTAATCCATAATTTACTACAGTAATACTACAGTAACCATCCTCTAATTATGCGGTCAAAGGCCTCATTAGATTCGTCTCGCGAAGTAGCGCAGGGTTGTGAAATTAGTTTTGTAAACTATTTTAATACCACTAATTGATGGTCAAAATTTGCTAAGGAACCTAACGCTACTAAATCAAACAGGCCCGGAATTCATCCTGCCCGGCTCACCGCCGGTCTGAACCGTCGACGGCGTCCAGCAAAAAGCTAGTAGTAGAGAGGCTACGCTTTGTTACCTGTGGTCCATGAGGACACTGGGACAGTAATGATCGGGTTGCAGAGTACCGATAGCGAC